>NC_052954.1:15077660-15441889 GCF_013358895.1 Oreochromis aureus | reverse complement strand
TTTAATTGTGAAGAAATTATATTTCAAATATGTGTGTATTATTTTTTTTAATAATAAATCTCAAGACATAATTGTAAAACACTATTGTAGTGTACTTAGTCTCTGTTTTGCTTTTAGGCTCACAAAAGGAAAGAACTACAGTAGGTTTGGATAACGTGGTGGTGGCGGGGTGGGACTCAAGTGTAAGCAAGAATGAAAAGCGAACTTGAGGCTTTTGTTTTGTTTTTTAAACAATGTTTGTTTTCCACAAGCTTATTAACATCATATTAACAGTTCAGCTTATGCAGCTCCTCACGGAAATCTCACAACTTTTCAGATTAGCAGTGAGGAGAAGCTGAAGCTGAAGGATCAACTTATAAATTCCAGCTTTGGCGTCAGTGGAATCACTGTGATGGAACACGAGTTCTACAAGGTGAGCTGCTCATGTCTTTGCATGTAGTGATGGGAGACGTATATAAGACATATATTCACGAACACACCACAGAGTGAATGTAACTTCCAAGACCTCTAGACAGTGGCCCTGTTAGGTTGATGTGTCATAATGGCTTGATTTCTCTTTCTGCATAGTTAAGAGTCATTCAGGAGAGTTTTTGAAGTAGTGATCATTAAAGCTAATAGCACAGTGCATGATAATATATGGTGTAAGGTAGGTTGGTCAGACTTTGCAGAACATCTTGGATCCTTTTGTGAAGAGGAGTGTTTTGTAACGTCTTCTTTTTGTCCAGTATTAGAGTTGGACGAATTACCACTCAAGCTTTCTCATTTGCATCGTATGTATGGTGTAATGCTTACCTGTGTGAGAGTACTTTTATACACTGGAGTAAAACTCTGATTTGTCTGCTTAGCTCTGCTTTTTTTTTTTTTTTTTTTTTTTTTTAATAAACTCCTCATCCCCGGGAGCCAGTATCTCATCAGATAGAGACAGATCATCACCGATATGAAATAAATGAGCAAATATTTCTCCCCGGGGCAGTTTAAACCAACATTATGGAAAAATCCTGCTTTTCCAAATGTAGAATTACAGCGCCACATGTGTTTATCTTACTCTTACTAAAGAAATGCATTGACATTATGTTGTATAATCTGATGTGCATAGTAGGCAAATCTTTTAAAGGCTGTGATTACATTCTGTCAGTCAGGTCTCTACTCATAATGATTTAACATGCAAATGGATTAAATGCAGTTTTTCTATTAACAGAATTTAAAAGCTACGACTGGAGTTTAATTTGAATTTCCTTGCTACTGACAATCATTTTCACTGGGAGAATGTAAATCATCCCATTTGGTTTGCTGAGCTTAAATTGTATCCTTGGATCACAATTTAAGCAGCCAAATTACTAAGGACACACGGCTGGCCTTTATATTGTGAACACATTCATGATTTAATTGTTTTTTTTTCTTCTTCCAACTGTCATTACATTTTAAAGGTGCCTTTTCAAGATGCCCTGGATCTTGTGCGACTGAGGAAAGTGTACCTCAAACAAGGCTATGCGTACATTCCCCATCAGGATATTGTCACCATTGTTCTCAATGATTTCCGCACAAGGCTGTCGAAAGCTCTTGCAGTAAGTGAAATTTTATTTTTTTTGTTTTGTTAACACAATAATGGAGAAGCACAATTGAGAATTCTCAGCATTTTGTTGCTTTTCAAGCCTAAACATAAGAGTTCAAGCTTAAATGTGAGCTTTTTAAGACCCCCAAATCTGCATATACTTTAAACTCCAGTATTGTTCAGGCTACAGTAAAATGTAGGCCCATTTTATTGCCTCCAGTACAACACCATCTTTAATCATCACCTTTGTGACTCACTCCATCACACCTTCACTTTATATTATTTTACACTAGTGGCCATTTTCATGCCATTTGTGCATGCAGAATCCCCGATTCCATAAGGAGAATTATTAAATTGCCATTGTTGCTTTCAGTGCCCCGAGGGAAATGGTAGAAACACAGGGTTCAAATGAGGGGAATAAGTATGCACATGTGACATAAAATGTCTGGAGGAAAGATTGGGGACATCTAGTAGGAAAGTGCTTATTGTCCCTGCAGGCATGATGTTTTTTTTAAAGGCTGCTGAAGGGGGTTTATGATGGCACCATATCACCAAGCTTTTGCATTGCTTAGAATGTCCTGAGGGACTTGAAGTGCAATGTTTTGGGAACCAGAGGCCTTTTTTTTTCTTTTTTTTGTAAATATATAATATATGTGAGAAGACAACCCAAGTCCAGCTCCATGGTGGCGAGCAGTCCAGATGGCGAAATGGGCACAAGGAGCAGCAACTAAAGGCAGTGTCAGTTTGTGGTTTATGAATAGACATTAATTAACGTTAATTAGGCAAGAAATCTTAAAATAGATGACTTGCTGTACTGAGACACAGAAAATAATATTTTATTTCATTACAGTTACCAGTATTTGTGAATTACATTTTCTGTTATTGAGTGGTAAGAGCGGTGGATACAAGAATTACGCATATTTGTAGATTAGAGAAGCCACTTTTTAAAGAATTATAGGGAAGATGTCGCTTTATGTTTGGCACAAGAAGCTGAAAATGTAGGAAGAAACTCAAAGTTGTCTGAAGTAGACCACACTATGCTCATTAATTGGTACAGTAAGGTGGAGTAAATATTGGATCGATATGAGGGGTCAGTGTTTTATAGTTTGGCACCCTTTGCTGAAAATTGGCTCTTTTCCTGGTATAGATCCACATCGGGTGGTCAGAGTTCACTATATTCACCTATCAAAACATCAATACCCAGGTTCTCACATCCTAATTAACCAGTAGACGATAGACATACATTTACACTACATGACAAAATTATTCCTTTGTACAGCCACATGTTGTAACACAGCCAAAGACCTCCTTTGAGTTTATTAAAAGTGCACCAGTTTGAAAAAAATTTCATGATTATTTCATTTGCTTTTTTCACATACAGTTTGTAATCAGTACTGCAAAATATGTGTCAGCCATTACCGTACATACCTTTCATATTGATTTCCCCTCTATAATTGTACATCAGTCTTCCGTGTAGTGTTTTAAACTAGAGCGCTGATTTTAGCGAAGGTTTTTAAGTTAAACGAGACACCACATTTGGAGTCTGGTAGTTTAAACAATGGAGCGGCAGTTCTAAGAGAAAATCATTTCACTGCACACTTCAGCTTTTGCGATGTGGTTGTGTTATGTTGTCTGTCACTGTAACAGAGTAGCCACTTTCACTGTCTTCTCAGTTAATACCGTGTCCTCATGACAAAGAGTGAGCTTCTTTGAGCCACTGAGCTAAAATGCTTTCCCGCAATTTGAACTACTTATCTAAAACTCCCTTCTGTCTAAATGAATTGTTTGATAACCAGGATGATCGGATTGTGATTTCTGAGAGTAGTTTTAGATGTAGCTGAGAATAAATGCAGAGCAATTTGGTGCTTTTTAGTTCTCAAAAAGAAAGAAGTGTACCATTAGGTGAAGTTTTCCCTATGATTCTGAAAACCTCTCAGGTTGTAGTATAACCAGTGTCAGCAAACCTGTTTGCGTGGATGGTATAGTACAGGAAGTCACTGGATTTGCACTACTGTTGACATACAATAGTTGATCAGGCAGGACCAGCTTTTCCAAATTAGAAGAGAAAAATAAAGCTCAAATAAAAAAGACCAACTTTGTTCGGTTCTGCAATTCTCCAATTTTCAGGTAATTATCCAGACCACTAACTGCTGGAATGGAATAATTCAACAAAACTATTATTCTTGTAACTGAGCCAGTGTGTTACTGTAATGGTTATTCTCCTTCGCTGGGGACAGCAAGGGGACATCACAGAGAACGTGTCATTAAAGAGGTATGAAACGGAAAGCTGCCTCTCCATGTGACTCCATTTATTGGTTTGTTGTTCATTTTAACAAACAGAATGCTGCATCTTAAAATGTCTTTGGTGCATGGGTAAGGCAGACCTTGAACTGGCCAAAACTCAAGAGTCAGTTTTTTGTTTTTTGTTTTTTTTAAAATGAAAAACCATAATTCAGGCCTACAGCTGACTGTTTTTAGACTGAGACAGCATGTGAAAGCTGCAAGTCAGAGGATGTTGTAAAGAGTAGCCTGACAGTTGCTGTCACATGTTTTAGGATGGTGTTAAAATGTGTTGCATAAATGATTCGCTC
Source organism: Oreochromis aureus (assembly GCF_013358895.1). Lineage (NCBI taxonomy): Eukaryota > Metazoa > Chordata > Actinopteri > Cichliformes > Cichlidae > Oreochromis > Oreochromis aureus. The sequence continues at coordinate 15,437,746 of NC_052954.1, read as the reverse complement.
AACCTGAAGTCAGAAAAATCATCTTACTGTTTTTTAAGCCAAGGTTGCATGGAGATGCATTAATGTTATCACTCTTAAGGGCGTTGACACACTAAGCTGACAAGAGGCTGCAAGCATACATTTAGTAAATCAGGATTTTTGTAATTTGTTTTGAATGTCGTGGATTCTCATAGGTGTCGCAGGATTGATCACACAGCCAGCAATTTCCCTTTTTCTTTTTTTTGTTGGAAATTAGTAAACACTGAGCAACACATAATCAAAGTCTTTAATGATAGATACTGTGGCGAACTTAACTTTTAGTTTAAATTGTTTACACGTTTCTGATCTTTTTGGATAACGGCGGTCCAGAAAGACAGTTTTAATTACGAGATTCTGTGCGCTAGTTTAAAGTGCAAATAGTTTAAAACGAATCAGGTGCACTTAACCTGCAATGTTGGGCTGTTATAACACTTTGACCTAGACTGTTTGCCATTACTCATGTGATGCCCATCTCTCCTGCAGTTGACAGCTCGCTCGCTACCAGCAGTGCATTCTGATGAACGGCTCCAACCTCTCCTTAACCACCTCAGGTAAGAAGCAGGATGAATAACATCGCTGCTGTTTTGCCAGTGTGACCATGAAAAAGACTTCTAGCATAACTGATCTTCTGCACCAAAGTGTCTTTGGTTGGTCTGAGTTAACTCAGACTTACCCTTTAAATAATGTCCAGATGTTGTGGAAACTTTTTGCCCCTTAGTGCGTGTTCAGCATAATGCTTCTTCCATCACAAGGTTACTAGAAATATCCAACTTGTGCACTGTTTTATCTACCATGCCTGCTGCTCTTCTGGGAGAAAATATTAGATGATAGTCGTGTTAGTTCATATGGGTAATTATGAGACAGAGAGACAGTCGCAGTTTTAATAACAAGGTAAGGGAGTAAACGGTATAGATCTTTGAGTTGATAGAAAATATTTTGATTTTGGCTTCTTTTTATTATTTGTAGTCTTGGTTGGACAAAGCAAGACAATTGAAGACGTCATCTTAAGCTGTTATGGGTGTTTGTATAATACTTTTAAATCTGCTGAATGTATCTAAAAAAGATCATTTGAGTTTTCTACTTTAAGTTCCTGGCAAAAAGTAAACACTGAATAGACTGTATGGTCAAAAGTGCTATAGCATCTAAAGGTGCTGTTCAACCAGGAAGCCTATGATATGAAGCTCCTGGTGCACAGGTTTGAGGCTCTGCGGTCATTGAGTCAGCAGATCATTGACAACTTTTATGTACCGTGTGCCTCAGCACACACACACACACACACACACACACACACACACACACACACACACACACACACACACACACACATAATGTATTGTTTTTCTTCTTTTAGTCATGCATATGTGGGACAGGATTACAGCATCCAGAAGAATGTTGGGAAAATCTCCTTGGATCAGATTGATTCAGTAAGTTGCTTTAAACATCTGTTCTTGAAATTTCTTCACATGGCAAATTCTTCAAGGTGCCTTTTTGCATAGAAGGGCCTTGTTGCTGGTCTGGGGCAGTGAATACAAAAATATGTGGTGTTTAATTTCACTTAATTAATATCCTTTGTACTCCATAGATGCAAAATAGATAATTGTAGGAAAATATAAATTATATAATACATTTCTTCAGGTTGGTCATTAACAATTACCTGCTTACAGCTTTCAGGGAAGTCATTCCCGTTGTGTATGAGGCAGCTCCACCAGTCTCTTAGAGAAAACCATCATCTCCGCCATGGAGGTCGGATGCAATATGGTCTCTTCCTCAAAGGTATCGGCCTGTCTTTGGAGCAGGCACTGCAGTTCTGGAAAATGGAGTTCATAAGAGGCAAAGTGGATGCAGACAAGGTAATGGTGATACATTTTAATGCTTTGTAAATGAATATTTTCTGAGTATCTTTAAAACAAAAAGTCAACAGATACCTTCTACCTGCTCTCCTGGCGAAGGGTGGTTCAGTCCATCCTATTCATAATTGGTTCATAGTCAACAAAATGTTACATAACATACAGGCATCACTCAGTAACCGTTCACCCATCCCAGAAATGACATGGGCTACAATTTTTTATTATTTTACAGACTAAATTTGATCCAATTTCAAAACATACTTGTTTATTTTACAACATATGATGGTACATGTGTTGCTGGAAGTTAAGTAAAATATAGTGATATAGTGATGTCTGAATTTGTCAGACTGAGGGTTTCTGGTCTGGTCTGTTCAACACTTCAGTGGGTGGGGCTGTTTTTATTGGAGATTAAGTGGCTCCATCAAAGCTTTATTGATTGAAGGAAAGTTCACTGGTGTCATTAGGTGCACTCAGTGCTTTGATGAGGCTAATGAAAACTGAAGTGGTTATGAGTTGGGTTATTATGTCTCTCGGTAGGAGACAGACACAGTAAAGACATTAAAATTGTTCTGCATGAAGAAAACGCTCACTCTTTATGTGAGTAAGAGAGAGAAGTGACAGGAGACTCCACATAATGGACCAGCTCAGATAGAACAAATAGAATTTCATGCTGTGGAGTTAAGTAGCTATGAATCATGCTTTTTAGTCTTGTAAGGCTTTAAATATAAATTTATTAGACTATTAATTTTTTAGATTTTTTTGACTTGACTCTAAAAGTTTGGATATGATCGTGTTGTTTGTGTTATGTTAACAGGCAGGGGATTTTTGTTTCCCGTGTTCATTCACCATAGTTGCAGATACTTCAGGAGGTGTGATCAGAAAGTTCAGTGGGTTTATTAAAAGCACAAACTATGCTGCTATTCACTTTCAAGGCCATCCTCTTATTCACCTCTGGCTTCCAGCGATATGAACACACTTACTCGCCATGCATGCTGGATTTCCTCTCTCTGTGAAAAATAACAGCCTTTAAAGGTGGAGACTTTTTTGTTGATGTCAAAAAACAAGCATATTTTCGAGCGCTTTGTGTTGTACTCACCACAGTTCAAGCCTTCCCTTTGATGCCTTATGCATCAAAGCGCACAAAGTATTTTTGGTTTGCAGCCTTGCAGGACTTTGTGATCATACCTCCTTTGTTAGATGGGATGTCTCTGAATTGGTCTGGCATGCGTACATCGATTCAAAGTCTGGTCATATAAATGTTAAAGCATTTCCTTATCATCTATCAAGAAAATAACTTCTTAATTTCTCTCATTGTATCAAGTTGCTTTTTTAGTTGCTTTTACAGTAAGCACTACAGAATGTTGGAAAACCTCACATGCCTCACCTTGTCTGGGCTATCTTAGACGTGAAATATGGCTGCCCTGTGGTTTTTGAGTAGGCTTTTTGTTTTAAAATGCTCCATCCACAGTGTGGCCATTTGGGAATTTCTTGAGATATCACGTTTCCTAAAAGATGCACTCTAATGTTCATTAGATGTGAAAACAATCTCTCCTAAAGTTGGGATCTAAACTTATCGGGTTAAGCATACCTTACTCAACCAATTCTTTGAGTGTGTTTTGCTCTTCCACACTTGACTCACTGTTACATCTTATGACTGTTTGCTGTTCTGTTCCAACCTAATTTAAGAGCTGATTAGTCAGCAATTATATTCACTTTAATTACTTGCACTACTCGACATGCAAAATCCAAAATATTTGTCAGCTTTATTTTCTTAAATGGGTCTTGTAGTATATTCTGGAAAACTCTAACTCCTGGTGCATTTGTTCTAGATGAAAAGATGCATTGAGAAAACGTTGGTTGTGTTAGTTGCAAGAGTACTTGCGAATGAGCTGTTTTGACCTGCTGTCATCAAATCATTTATATTTTATAAGATGTGCAGAAATACTGTGGATCTGACTAATGCTGACATCCATGCAGAGCTCACACATAAGTGGATTGCAGCTTTGAGTGCTCATCAAAAGATACAGTATTAACAGACTGCACAGCAAGTGCCAAGAAGTGATTGTGCTGAGTTGAATAGACACCTGATGTAGCAGTCTGGCGTGGTTGTCCTTATGGACGGGCCTTGATCCCAGAGCCCTGTAGTCTTTGAATACTAATTTGTAGTAGTAGATCACACGGCTGGCATCCTGGTCATCTTACCCCAGGTAGCCTGCGCTCTTTCCAGTCTGGGTCATGTTTTGCATCAGCCAGACATTTTGTCCAAGCATGTGGGACTGTCTTGAGCCCCTGTTTCTTGATGGTGCCTCAGTTGAAGGAGTAATAAGGAGACAGATTACAGGATTCTGACCAGAATGGATACACAAAGATGCACATGGTTGTAGCTGCATAGACAGCAGGTGCTTTGTCATTTGTAAGGTTCAAATCTTTTTGCTGGATGGGAAAGACCAGCTTTGCAGAAGCACGGTGTACATGGAAGCAATGGGAGGCTAATGAATTTTAGCAACCCTAATGTCTAATATTAATCGAAGAGACACAAAACTGTTGTTCACTGCTGTTTATTGCATGATTGCAGTCCATAAAAGCCACAAAAAGTTGCATGTTTAGGACATAAAATTTGATTGGAAATTGTAATAAGCATATTTTTTTGGCAATATATAGTATCTGTGTTCTGGGAACGGTTAATAGGAGTGTTATTAAAAGATGTACTCTGCCATTTTAAATATAGATACTCCAAAAAATAGTTAAAGTAGGGTAAATTCTGGTTGGAGAACATACAGATATATGCATACTAAGATGAAAAGTAAAAATATCACTGAATAATTTGTGGAGCTCTCAGAAATAGGTTTGCACTGATGCGAACAATGATTGACGTCAGGATAGCTATTTTGGAGGTTAGTTCAGTGAGGTTTTGTTTTTTTTCTTGAATGCTGATATTTAAAAAATGAATTTTACTTGAACCACAAAGGTATTCCATTCTCTTTTTTTAAGCTGTTAATGAAGCCTAACCCTAGTAAAGCAGTCTCAGTGAGAGCCTCATGGTATACCACAGCCCTCTTTAGCACCCTGTACATGAGGTGGCTTGGTTCCCGTGTACAAGTTCTCAGAGAAAGTAGCCGTGCACAAAGCCCTGCTCTTGTTCCACAGCAGAGGCAGCAGAATCGCGCTGACCAGATCGCAGCTCTCTCAGTGATGTATGTGTTGTGTCAGGGACTGCACTTTGTGGCAGGCTGCACAAAGCTTGCTCATTAGTATGCGACAGGCACAGAGGAAAAAGATGGGAGGCAGCATTGCCAAAAGGGAGGCCCGGAGGAAGAGGCAATGTAATATTAGACTAGAGGGGGAGAGAAAATTGATGAAATCAACTTGATCTATCCATTATTCTTGCTACAGAAGTTGGCCAATTCATTTGGAGGAGTGTCTATTTGTACCACATTTGAGTGTGCTGCATTGCCTTGAGGGGGTAGGCCTGCTTTTAAACTACTTGTTTTTCAAATGTTAACTTAAGGTTAATTAACTTCCACTAACTGACACATTCTTTCATAATGTAGGTGGAACAAATGAGTCATTAGATGACACTTTATATTAACTGCTCTTGGAGATGTGTTACAAATGTGCACCATGCTATTTTTATCTCTAGTATTTTCAGTATAATTTAAAAGGAGCCCCACGCTTCTTTGTTGCTACCCCATATAAAATAAAGCCTGAGATAATTTTTGTCTTAATGACTTTTTTCTCTCTCTCTCTCTCTCGTTTTTCAAAAAAAGGTCTATAAATACAAAATGACAACATTCAACTCATTAGTAGGATCAGGATGTAGGAATTAATTAGAATTTTTGTGTCTTTTCTCCTCTTGGACCACTATTTCAGCAGCTTGAAAAACTCAATTCCAGATCCAATTTAACAGAATATTTGCCAGTACACCACTTATGTGATATATAATGTTTACAAACCAGATAGTCCGAGAGTTTCCTTCATTTTTACTGCTCATGCTGAATTTAAAAGCTACCCAGTGGTAATATTTTGGTCACAATTCTTCAAAATTGTAATTTATGGGATCTGTCGGCAAAGAATAACAGCCTGTGTGTCTTGGCAGTGATGTCAAATTCGGTATTGGTGAAGAAATAATAGGCACCTACTGCAAAAGTTATGACATGGGATAGCAGATATGACACAGGTGTTGCTAGTAACATTGTGGCCCTGTGCTTTTAAGGCAGAACGGTCAGCCATGACACTTTTGACAGTGAGACAGCAACACCAGGACTCTGAAGCTGAAGAAACCAATGCCAACCCCCTCCAAACACACACACACACGGTTTTCCTAGTGTGACATGTCAAAATAGGCTAAAATTAAAAATTCCTTAAAATTCTAGCTGTCACAGTGATGGGGTTTTTTTCTTTTAGTTTTTTTTAAGTCTTCCCATTTAATTTAAGCTGTTTCATGAGTTACAGATTTTGTGTTTCAGTGACTTCGCTGCTCTAATTTTTCTGCCATTTAGTTAAATGCTAATTTTGCGTGAATGACCTTTTTAAAAAGCGATCAATGTCTTCTTTTCTGCAACATCAAAGTACTTAGCTCGTGTGCTGCTCCTGCATTTTATAGTCACTCACCTTTATGTTGTTGTTTTTTGGTGTGAAAAGGCTCGTTGTGCTGATTGAAAGGGGAATGTATTATAATGGTATTTAACATAAGAGGGATTGGAGCTATAAGCACATCAGTCACTATGGGCTGAGCCTAAGAAGCCATGCCAAGTTTACACACACACACACACACACACACACACACACACACACACACACACACACACACACACACACACACACACACACACACATAAGTAATCCCTTTGATTGTGACCTAATTCAGGATTTTGTGAATGTGCTGTAGAGTGTGGGGGGATGTTATAGTGATGTAGTCCCATGAGCCAAGATATGCATAAGAGCAGCTTTGGCTCAACTCCATTGAATGCATCTTTTGTAAATTTGCTCAGTTTGGGGGTCAGCTGTATCGGGGTATATCCAGGATTATCTGAAGTGTAGGTTGAGGCAAGACAAAAACATTAAAAAACACATTTAGAGGGGTTTCATTCACGCGGCAGGTTGTGCTTTACCTCAGCTTTGCTGGGACAAATGACTGTTTAGTATTGTTTTTGAGGCCTTGTGGCACTTTTAGCTTAGAAATGATCGTTTTTTTTAAATTCCAGGTAACATCTTAAATACGCTGTAACACTGGTGGAGTTCCTGTGCTTTGTTTTAATAGAGTAAGGGAGTCTTAAATCAGGAAAAGACCTCTTATATTTATTATTTGATTTATCGTACTTAAAGAAGGTTTTACAAGTTTTTAAATTGCCACTGCAGCTTGGCACATTAGTAAGTTTGCAGGGTTTTATTGCAACATTAATGTGTTATGATGGGTGCAGTCATGTTGATTGTGTTCTGCCAGTGTCAGAGCGCGCTCTGTGTATTTTACACTTGATTTTTAGAGGCACGGTCACTGTAATGCATTTTAATGACTGCACAGAATTACTGTGCAATAAAAAGTTCACTGCAAAGATTGTGTAAAATGACCCCCATCAAAAAGTATAACTAGCTGGAAGATGATGAGAAGGGTTTCAGAGGTCTGTCATACAGTTCATGTGTGTCCTTGACTTTGATCTCCTACTTTTAGGGCAGATCAGGTAAAGGGTTTTCAAGATATCAAATCAGGATTTGCATAGTTCTGCTGCCTTTAAGCCCTTGAACTGTTGAATAAGATATAACAAGCCCTGGCTTTATCTGAGTGTAAATTCAGTCTGACTGTACACTTGATGGTCAGTACTAATGCAAAGTTGTATAAATGAAAATATTCAAGTCTATGCAGGGCAAAAAACACGATAATTTTCACTGTCAAGAAATCTGTCAATAATTTTTTTAAAAAGTCTATAAAATATAAAAAGTAGTCATTACAGTCCATGTATTCAGCATATCCATCCCATAATATCATCAATTTTCTTAATTTGCTTTCCAGTTTGGGATCATAGGGGGCTGGAGCCTGTCCCAGCTGCCACTGGGTGAAAGGCAGGTCAAAGCTAAAACGACTGGCATGTTGAGCATGTCACCTTCAATAGGTTGAATCCAAAACGCCTGTTACACAATGCACACACACCAACAACTCCTGTACTGAAATATAAAATGCTTGCTCTACATTCAGTAAACTCATTAGAGCAGTTTAGAGGATTGAACTGCTCATCTGAATGTGAGCTGCACACTGAGGATTACAAAAGTGCTGTGCACATTAAACTGTGTTCTGGGGCCTTTTTTGTTGAATTTAAAATCTACTTCATATTGAATTGAGTCCTTCTACAGGGCAGTGGGCAAAAGTTCTGAGAAAGATGGCCATATTACAGCATCGGTGGTTCAACTATCTCGAGTGTGGCGACACCTCTACAGCAGGTTCTCTCTAATAGCTCTATATTTCATTGAGGAAAACACCCTGTCAAAACTGACATGATGTATGACAATGACTCTTTTCACCCTTACCTTGTCCCTCTTACACCCTCATCCTCACTAATGCCTTTCGCTTCCTCTCTCCTTCTCTCCCTTTCTGTAGTTTGACAAAGCATATGCCTACAGCATCCGCCACATGTTTGGCAAAGAAGGCAAGCGAACAGACTACACCCCCTACAGTTGCATGAAGGTGATTTTATCAAACCCACCCAGCCAAGGAGACCATCATGGTGAGTTGACGGCTGTTGGAAGAAGTGGTTGGCTTGGAAACAGTAACACATTTTGCTATGTGTTCGCTAAATCTGTGCAAATCTGCAGTTATAGTTTAATGTGCTTTCATGCTCCTTTATTTTCTTCCAACTGTTGAAATTCTTTATTTGCATTTTTTTTCCTTTAAATAAAATCCTGTCTTATCTTTGTAGGATGTCCATTCCGTCACAGCGACCCAGAGCTGCTGAAGCAGAAGCTTCAAGTGTACAAAGTGTCTCCCAGTGGAATCAATCAGGTGGGTGCCATCTGTCCACAGTCGGTTTGTCAAATGGTTGAACAGCCCTCTAGCCACAATTCCCTTCTCTGACTGGGGACAGCATGTGGGTTATGTTTCTTCTTCAGTCTCACAAAACTCAGCCAGCATTCTTATTGGATTTATAAAAACTGTCAAAGACATGAGTACCACCAAATAGTACTCATGTCAGTAGCTGATGGCAGTTGGTCTTAAATATGGTAAATTTCCTTTGCAGAATAGAGCGTGTTTTGTTTTTTGGGGTTAATATTTATGTCTGTGTGTGCAACACACACATTGCTTGGGAGTTATCTGCTATATTCGGTGTCACACAGCCACCACTTGCAAAGTGTGTTCTCCGACTGAGTGTTTGCTGGAGGTTGCTGGCTGTCGCTTTGTGAAATTGTTCACGAATTTAGTGCTGCACCAAAAAAAAATACATGTTTACTTGTAGATTGCCATTGTCGCCCATAGTTTGCACCTAAGACCCCCACTAGTCTTCTGGCTAACTGCTAGCTGAGTGGTAGTAACATATTCCAAGGGCAGAAAAGGAAAATGTTCTCCTTCAAAATTTGCTAAAGCACGTTTGCTTTAACACTGAGGCACAGCTTTGACTTTGAAGTGTTTGGCGACAAGTTTGTGTGTTTCATGCAAACTACAGGGGACTGCAGCAATCTGCTGGTGACCAAAACAATTGCAAGAAGTTTTTTGAGTCAGCATATACCCTAACGATTGGTGGTTGCCAATCAATGACCTGCCTCTAGGCCTGTGTGACCGGGTCTTTAGCAATCGATTTCCCAGCGACTGCCATCAGCCTCCATCAATGACTGGTCAATCAATCTGGAAATACAGTTTTCCATCACAGATGGTCTTGGACTGGTCGCTAAGCTTTAATCACTTGACCCTACATTATCACCTTTTTTGTCACACACCTGATGGGGACAAGCTAATGCCACGTGGTACAGCTTTGATTTGGAGCAGTTTTACACAGAGAAAAATCAGTACAGGTAAATACAATTACAATATACATATTTTGAGATTTAATAATAAGAAATAGCCTTTTAAAAATTGGTGAACCCACCAATCAGCAGGAAGATGATGTGCAGATTGCTCACAAAAGAAGGTGAAAAACTAATATACAAGTCAATAATTTATGGCAATCTGTGCAGCATTTGTAGAGACGTTTGGGTATATATTCACACCATGAGGTTGCCAGAGGACATGTCAAGTCGGGAAGAATGTCTGTACAGATATTCCTATGTACATGCAACATCAATCAGGGATTGACAAAAGAGATTTATTTCCAAGAGACCAAAAAGGTAAAGATAGGTAAAAGCTAAAAGGCTGTAATAGTATCACGAAATGTCTTGTGAATCTAAGACGTTGTTCTATAATCCCAGAGGAACCTTCAGAAATAAACCTCACAAAGTAAAAGTCTTACCATAATAACACAGCTTGTATTTTTCCTTTATTATCCATCGTTTGTGTGCATTTTAGCAAATGCTCCTCATATTCCACTAAGCAAACTAAAGCTCTGATAAAAACAGCAAAGTCTGACTGAAACTGTGCGTAGCTCGACACTGATCTAACCCCAGCCTCAGTGTTTAGCATGCTGGTGGCAGTTTCACGCTGGAGGCAGCCTTCAGGAATCTGGGGAATAATGAAGGAACCAAGTTCAGGCAGACTCCTCAGAAGTGTCTCTCTCTTAGTGAGTACTGATAACTTGGGATTTTTCTTTTTTCAGCAGGTCACTCACCCCGAGTATGCAGTCTCACTGCACACTACAGTGGCTTTATTACCAGAACGTTGCCGTTCTTATGTGACCCAGTAAAAAGTTGGGCTGCAGGCTGGGTGTTCACCCTCTCCCTTTTCAGCTTTGTAGAGCTTCAGAAGGCAGAAAAAAAAAAAAAAAAAAAGAAATCCCCCAAAATTGAGATCTGTAATCATTGCCACTGGTTATTCTCCAAAGAGCTGACCCAGGGCATGAATATTTAGATTAGCCTAAATATGTATGTGATCTGTTTTTATTAGGTTTGAAGAGATTTTTTTAAGAATGTATTCACTTCTGTCATGTTGATTAACTAAAAAAAAGGGATAAAGTCATTTTAAATAGAGGGCTGGCGAAGCAAAAATTGGCAACAGTATTCTCTGTAGAGTTGCTGTATCAGTATCTAAGGTGTAGAAGTTTAACCTTCATTTTTGTGAACTGTGTTTTTTATTGCAGATCCTGGAGCTGGTTAAAGGAATGCACTACCAGCTGGCATGCCAGAAATACTTTGAGCTGACACACAATGTAAGTGGAGTCATTTGATGCAGGGAGTAACCAGGGGTACCTGTGTCAGAGGCAGGGGTTCGGTCCTTACATCTCATGCATGAAGGCTCAGGAGAGACCCAAAACTGTCATCCCATCCATCATTAGCTGTCTGTCACAGCCGCTTAATTTTCATAGGTTTATTATAGCATTCCAATCTATTTTGCCCCCCTGTGGATGCTTATTTAATTTAAGCTGTTTTATGTGCGTGAGTCATCATCCTGTTCAGTCAGTAAAGCTAGGACTGAAAGTGACAACACATTTTCTTGTTACTGCAGCTCGTTCAGGTCATTCAGCTGGGGTTTGCACACATGGATGCGCTGCATTTACACAGCTTCTTGTATAGTGTGATGGACAGTAGAGGTCAGCGTGGAAGTTCATTCATTCTAATGGCCAGCAGGGGGCAACACCTCTGGCTTCAGGAACAAGTCAAACTTTGCATCTAATCCTACCTTAATAAACACTTTAATACTGAGTTTATCCTGTTAAGCACAGCTATACATATACTTATATTATACTAACATTAACAGCAAGGTATAAGTCAGGATGTGGCGACTTCATGTTTGACATTTAACTCTGTGCGTAATGAAAAGCCTCACATGAGGCCTAAAACCACTAGCTCACAAACCAACAGGCGATTGTGTTCAGTTGTCAAAAGGAAGGCATCACTACAATTAATGCTGATAGGGGAAAATGACACATTGCACTTTTAGTAAGGTAAATATTTAGTGTTATTACAAGTTTCTATCTTTATTAAAATGGACTCAATGTATAAAAATGTACACTACATGAATTTAGATAGATTTTTAAAATTCAGTCTTTCTGTCAGTGATTTATATCTCTTCACTCTACTAAAGCAGTATAAACGAAACGGTGGTCTGCTAGGTTTGGACAGTGAAATCCCTGTGTATAAGTACATTAATAGTACATCTAGTAGTACAATTCAACATGGTCTTAATTTAAACCATAGATCATTAGCTTGTGTTTATCAAGTTACATGTCAATCTGAAATCTGTAGATTTCCAGAACTTTACATGCATATCTTCTTTTTAAAACATAATGTCAATCATTTTTATTTCGATATACATTAGAAGTCTAATTTACTCTAATTTAATAAAGATTGACTTACTTATGTCTACTTTGTGCCTTATCTTTTTGCTGCTCATTATAGGAAGATTTTTAAATATTGAAAATCTTACCAACTGAAACCGTTACTACTGGTAAAATATATCTTTGCTGTCATTATTATCCGTATAATTAAGTAGCGCAACAAAATTTGGTTCACTGATATAAACTGTGCTGGTGTTGAACATCTGCTCTGATGTTCCTTTGTGGGGAATATTCCCGGGGCTACTTGGGTTGTTTATCGTTTTTCATTTAGAATTTGTGGGTCACTTGTTTAGTTAAAGTCATTACATGTACATTTATTTTCTCCAGGCAAACAAATAATAAAATAACAAACAGTATGTTTTGCAGTCATGTGTAAAATAAATTTATTTGCCTCACATGGCAATATATACAGACTGAATGCACATTTTTAATTTTTATCATCCCAACAGCTAAAAAAAAGAGAGAGAGAGAGGCTGACTTTGTTGAGCCAGAGAAATGTTAGGAGCTGACGGACTACCATTTAGGTCTACTTGCAGATACCTTAAAATACTATTAAAAGGAAGGCCGGTACTAGCGGTTCAATAGGTACGATTAGCCAGTGAAATATTTCCTTGGTAACTGAAGATGCCGACACGCTGTTCGGGTATTTTAAATCATTTACTTTTTCCACAATGAAATGTTTTGAAAACATCAATCAAATTACCTAATTATTTAAAAATCACAGAAAAGGTCACAGAAAGAGAATTTGTATTCCATCCGCTAATTGATTAATGGGTTTTTTACTCATCATGAATGATTTTGACATTTTTATTTCCTGAAAGGCCATTTCATCTTTTCACTGTGCTCTGATAGAGTAGTTAGCAGGTGACTTTGCTCACTAATGTGGCTGTGAAAGCCTCCTGTCCTCATTAGTAAATCGTTAGTAAATTAGTAAACCATTGCACATCACCCTCACTGACGGAGATGTTAAATGACCGTCTTATAACAGGTGACATTTCATTGAATCAGTCAATCATTGCGCTAGCAACCTGCCACTTTTATGAAAACTAAACCTGCTGTTCTTCCTATCTCCTGACCTTCCCTCTCATGTGGTTTCTCTCTTTTTTACCCTTTTTTAAAAAAACAGATTGAAGACTCATCTTTCTCACTCAATCACCCCAACCAGTACTTTCTGGAGAGCCAGAAACTTCTGGGTGGAGGCAAGGACATAAAGAGAGAGATGGATGCTCCGCAGAGGTCACAGGAAAACTCCGCCTCCAAAGGATCCACCGCAACTCAAGAGGTGGCAGCAAACACCTCCCAACATTTGGCCGAGATGACAGAAGATTTGGACTCTTTCTTTCAAGATGCCTGAGTCTCATATTTTTAAATACACATACAAATAATTCTGTATCTCTGGACATGCTCTGAATTCTGCTGAATCTTACAAATTCCCTAAATTGTTATATTAAGTATTAAAGTTGAAAATCTGTCTTTCAGTCTTTTAGTTCCAGCATAGCAGACTTTGGGAGAAAAAGTGAAGAAAATTAAAGGAGTGCACCACAGTGCTCATTGAAAGGAAAAATAGAAAGATTATGACCAAAAATTGCATAAAAAATCTATAATTGAGACAGTAAGCTTTTGTATTTTGTCTAAAAATGTTTTTTTTTCTATTTTCTTTATTGCAGGTTTTGATTCAGCCTTTCAAAAATTCACACAGACGTTTCTTTTCTTTTTTCCCGCTGTATGATATTCTTTGCTCACATGTCCGTGATCCTGCATTTATTTCTGCGTAACCATGCGTTAAAACTGCTCTCTTGGTTTGTTTCCTTTCTTTGTTTTTACACTGGTCTGAACTCAGATGGCTTATATTCTCAGTGCACAGTATTTTGGCAGAGACATGGTTTGGGGGGTGATGACTAGAACATTTCCCAGCTGTCTCAAAAACAATGTCATTGTATTTGCTGGCAGCAGTATGGATGAATGGTGGCAGGAGGGCGGATGAAAATAAACAATTTCCACACTTGTATTATGCTGCCTTGGAATATTGCCTCCTAGTGCACAATGCAATTTATTCAAAGCATACGTGGTCAAGAGATATTTCCTCACTTTCCTCTTGAGCCTCAGCTCAATAATTTGTTTAAAAAAAAAAAAAAAGGTGGCTGTCTAAAAGTCTAACCTTTTTGTGCTGCTGTGGAATTAGCAACACAGACTGCTCCTCTAATCTCGGTTCTTTAGGAGGTACAGTTTTGTGCTCTTATCTCCCCTCATACTATGCACTTTACCAGACTGCTAACTTTGGATCCAATTAGAGGGACAGCAGTGTTAGTTTATGAATGTAAATGTATTTTTCAGGAGGCTGGAGGAAACATTTGGGTCATTTTGTGGAAACCTCAATCTGTAATTTAATCATAGATGACTTTAGCCAAATGTCCCTGATGATGACCAAAAACATAATAATTTGTACCATTAATGCACATTTCTCTGTTTCACGACTTCCTCTGGTATATGCAAACCATCCTGCATCAGTGTCTCTCACTTTAAACATCAGAGCGCCCGAGCTGCACATGGCTGGAATTAAATTAGGTCTTAAAATCCAAGCATGGTGCTTGACATGGAGAGGATTTATTCAGTATAATAAGGCAACTGGATAACAGTGCACAGCCGGGCTGCTGTCAGCAAGAGACCCTTGATGTTTAATATTTGGTGGAGCATGACTACATCTGACAAAGCTGGCACTTTCTTAGACTGTGGGCAGGCAGTTGACTAGGACTGTGTTTATCTCCTTCAAATGGATTTACAATCATTAGTCATGAACTTGCTTTCGTTGTGTGATTTGTTCTCTTCCTGTAGTCATTACATGGACCAGGGGTGTACTGTGGGGATGGTGCATTATGCAAAGGGTGAGAAACATAATCCAAGACGTAATCGCAGCATTTGTTTCAGAAGCCTCATATGGAAAGTGACGTCCATGCCTTTATTGCAGCTTTGTGAATGCACTGCAATCTGGAAAATCCCCAAGTTCATCTGTTTTCCCATGCACAGGCAAATAATATTGACTAACACTTAAAAAATTTAAAGAGGCACCTTAAGCTTAAACTATGAGCCAGTTACAGATAATGTAAAAAATAGTCAATTGTTATTTGTTGGGATGTGAAAGAGCACCACAGCAAATCAAAAGGTTATTCATCAGTGGTAATGATTACTTCTCTGACTCTATTGTTCGTTTCTGCTCAGCACATGATGTATCTTTTTGTCCTAATGCAGCATAATTTTACCCAGGGGACTAAATTTGCAGCAGTGTCATTTGTTATTCAGTACGCCTCACCAGAGGCAGCTCTGGTTAATTTGGAGATTTGCGTGCACGTAGTTTATTTCTTTTTAAGGATTAGATAGCATCTAATAATGCATACTTGTACATCTCACCCTTGAGCTGTATTAAAATTAGCAAAATGTATTTGATAACTGTCTCAGTCCTTATTTCAGATCTAATAAATGGTTTGCAGTCATTACGGAGTGTTAGCTTTTCAGTGGGAGGATTTGGCAGTGTTTAGTTCTTTTTAAATGAGCCAGAGTCCATGTTGTCGCTCCGCTGTCTCACTTTTTTTTTTTTTTTTCAATCTTTTTTCAATCTAAAAAGTTTGAGCTTTTCTAGAAAAAAAAGCCTGTTGCAGGCTAAATTAGTGAAATCTTGAGGTGAAGGCCTGCAATAGTCTGGAAACCTCGCCAGGGTTTACTCTGCCTAGCTCCAGTGTCAGCTGGATAAGCTGGAGGTCCCCTCACTCCCAGTTAAGCAGGTGATTGACGGATTGATTTTTAGTTTGGTGAGTTTAGAGTCATGTACTTGTTGCTGCTTCTTTTTTTCCCTCTTTCTTTATAGTGGAAAAAATATAAAAATCTGTCTTTAAAAATATGGAATTGGAAGGTTCATCATGCACTCGGTCGCTGCTTTGACTGTGAAACGATTTCCAGAAGACCATGAAATGTGAGTTAGAGCTACGAAAGAAAAACAGCTACAGAGTGAACTCTTTAAACTCAATTTAAAAGAACTAAAGACTGTTTGTTTTGTCAAAGTTGTGGTTCATTATGTAAAACTGAGTCAGTGAGCCATTCTGCATGCAGTGGTGTGTAACATGTTTGTTGAGATGTAATGTTGTTGTTACTTAGTTTTATTTCAGAGCTCATTTTAGTTTTGATTGCTGAACTGACCAATACTATATTTGTTAATAAGCCTGCCACTTTGTTGGGTGCACTTACTGGGTTGGACTCCCTTTTGCCTCAGAGCTTTGTGGCATAGATTAAGAAAAGTGCTGGAAAATTGTTCAGGTCTTGTGTGACAACACCACCACGAAAGCAGCCCAAACTGTTGATTCATGTTTTCATGCTGTTTATGTCAAATTTTGACCCTAAAGCCTTAAAGTTTCAGCAGAAATTAAGGCTTCATACACGAAAAGATTATGATGCAATCTTATGTTGTCCATTTTTAATTAGGATGAGGCTGCAGTTGTGCACAGTTTCCTGATTTTAGCTGGCAGGAGTGGCACCTGGTGTGGTCTTCTGCTACTGTGTTACATGTGCTTCACGGTTTGATGTGTTGTGAGATGCTCTTGTGCATACCTTGGCGATAATGAGTGGTTATTTGAGTTGCTGTTGCCTTCCTATTAACTTGAAGCAGTCTGGTTATTATACTCTTGCATCAGAAAGACATTTTCACCCAGAGAACTTTCACTCAGTGAATATTTTTCCATTTTTCTGAACAATCTCCATAAAGCATAGAGTGGGAATCCCAGCAGATAAGCAGTTTCTCAAATACTCCAACCAGCCCATTTGCCATCAACGACCATTCCACTTCATCCGGTCATTTGAACATGTCTAAATACCTCAATTGGCAATTTTATTTAAATAGCACATTTCATCATATGAGAACTCAATGTAGTTAACACGGAACAAGAAGACATTAAAAAAATGTCACAGAGCAGTGAAAACAGCAAAGGGGAACAAAAAAACCCAACACCTGTTAACTGTAGGCATGTGTGAATATTCTGTGAATGGTCTGTTTTTGAATGTACACACAGATATAATTGATCTCAGATCAGCAGGCAGCCTTTTCCAAAGACCAGGACCACAATAACTGAAAGTACTTTTAGCAGATGGAAATCTGATTCTGGGAACAATTATAAGATCTGAATCTGATGACCTGAGAGGTCTGACTGGGTTGCAGCCAGTGAGCAAGTCAGAGATTGAGAGCTTTGTGAACTAATATAAAACATTTTAAAGGTAAGTCTATATTGCTCTAGGAGCCAATCAAGTTCCTGAAGATGCCCTACTGCTGATTTGGGGATTCCTGCAAACAGAGCATTACAATAATTTTACCACTTGGTCTACATGGACCAATTTTCAGAGTCACTTCGAAACAGTAATTAACCTTGGATATATTTTGTAAGTGATAGAAAGCAGTTATGGTGACCTTATTGATGTGATTATCAAAACTTAGATCACTGTACAAAATGATGGATGCCGAGGTTCCTGACAGATGAAACGGATGATAAATATTAACTTATGTGTGTCTTTGTGTTTGCATTGAGTTCCAACCATGTGGTTGGCTGATTAAATATTTGTGTCAACGAGCAGTTGAATAGGTACAGTTAGGCGCAAATATATTTGGACACTGACACAAGTTGTTGTTTTTTTTGTTTTTTTTTTTACCTGTGTACTGAAACGTATTCCAATTATAGTTATATTAATAGTGGACATATTGTGTACACTCTGTTTTCAGTCACTCAACCCTTCATCCATATTCAAATTGGATGAAGGGTTGAGGAGTTACAGCTTCTTAACATGTGCCACCCTTTATATAAAGGGACCAAAAGTAACTGGACAATTGACTTGGGCTATTTCATGGGCAGGTGTGGGCAATTTCTTCGTTATGTCATTATCAGTTAAGCAGATAAAAGGCCTGGAGCTGATTTGAGGTGGGTTACTTGCATTTTTTTGATTGTGCTGTGAACAGACAACAGCTCTCCATGTAGGTGAAACAAGCCATCATTATGCGAAAACAGGAAAAAAAAAACCATTAAGAAATTGCTAAAATATTACGAGTGGCAAAATCTACAGTTTGACACATCCTGAGAAAGAAAGAAAGCTCTGGTAAACTCAGCAAAAAGACCTGGACGACCAAGGAAGACAACAGTGGTGGATGATCACAGAATAATTTCCGGGTGAAGAGAAACCCCTTCACAACACTCTCCAGGAGGTTGGCGTATTGATCCAAGTCTCAGTAAAGTTCAGTTCTGGAAAAAAACATGGCGAAGGCGTGGAACAGCTCATGATTCGAAGCATACCACATCATCTGTAAAACACGGTGGAGGCAGTGTGATGGCTTGGGCGTGCACGGCTGCCAGTGGCACTGGCTGTTTATTGATGATGTGACACAGGACAGAAGCAGCCGAATGAATTCTGGCATACATCTGGCAACTGAAAGCTGCTGCAGTAAAGGCCTGGCAGAGAATTAAAAAGGAGGAAACACAGCATCTGGTGATGTCCATGAGTTCAAGACTTCAGGCTGTTTTGCCAGCAAAGGGTTTTCAACCAAGTATTAGAAATGAACATTCTATTTTCAGTTATTTTGTTTTTCCAATTACTTTTGAGCCCCTGAAATTTAAGCATTGTGTTAAAAAATGCTTCAGTTCCTCACATTTGTATGCAATTTTTGTTCAGCCCGCTGAATTAAAGCTGAAAGTCTGGAGTTGAACTGCATCTGAGTTGTTTTATTTAAAAGTCATTGTGGTAATATACAGAAACAAAATTAGAAAAAGTTAGCTCTGTCCAAATATTTTTGGACCTAACTGTATATCTAGTCAAGTGGCTAGTGTACAGCCTATGTAATAAGTTTCTTTTGACCAGTTTGAGAACAGAATAAATGTCAAAATAATGAAAAACAAGAAGTACCCTGAGTTCAAACTGATCAAGGTAGTTGGTTTTATTAAAAGTGGATCTATTACATTTTTTTTGTAGGTCACTATTGCTGATATACTAGAATTGCTTTGCACGGTTCACAGTTTAAAACAGTACAGCCAGAGCTGTGTGCCTGGCTGTACTTTAGCTGTCAAAGAGAGGTAAGGATATCACATCTCTTTGACATCACACATCCAAGAGAGTAAACTATCGGACTGTAAACTGTGAGAAACCATGTTTTGAGCTGTCTGTAAGTTTGCTGATCTAAAATTTGAAACTCTGGTCATGTTTTAACAGGAGCATCCATCATTGTAGCAGTATATGGCAGATAAAGACCAAAAAAAAGGTCTAATAAGGGCTCTTTAAGCTTTCTTTAGGTTTGCTGTTAAATGTATCTGTGTGTAAATATGAATGTAGTTTGATTTAAGCATCTGATTCCTGTGGTTTCCCAATAAACCTAAGTGGTATAATCCAAATATTGAAAAAAAGAATATTCAGAGTCTGTCCTCGATCTCAAAGTCCCTCTGAAACATATAAAACCAACATTGTTTGGGTGTTTACTTTTCTGGCAGACAAACTATTTCCATGAAAAAAAATTGCTTCCATCCACTAACAGCAGCTAAAACAACTGATGTGCCACACAACCAATCAGGAAAATATTTTTTAATTTTCAACAAATTCACTTCCCCGTGAGCGCTCATATGACTCACTAATAATGGAGACACTTATTGAAGAAATTGTCCTGCTAGATTAGTTTGCAAAGTTGAAGGCAGTGGCTGTACAACTGTGTTGCAGTTTGTTGCAAGACCGATAATGGAAATTTCTTTTTAAAGTGTCTTTTATTACCAAGCACCGTTTCCAACATTTAGAGCTTTGATTACATTTCTGTTTGATTTTCATCGTTCAATTAGAGTATTTTAATCATCCGGGGCATGCAGTAAAGTTCACAGGACTCAGTTTATGAGTCAGTGTTTGAGTCAACCAAATTAAAATTCTTTCAGTACCCTCATTTACCTGCTGGTTTCTTATGGTAGCTGTTTGGAAATGATTCTCCAGGCCTCTGGAAGTCTTCTGGAATTCTATAGTCTACAAAAACATATGTCCTCATTTGGTGTTTTGATCATGATGGTGATTGTGAAGGCTGTAGCATACGACACTCATTATTTTTATACTTCTCAAACCATTTAGTGATGTCTTGTGTCCTGTGTATGGGGAATTATTGCCCTAGAAAACCACTAGAATAGAAATGTTGTTTTTTTGTGTGTGCACAGACTGAGTCATGGTAAAAAGAAAGTGCACCCTCTTTAAATTGCCAATCCCAAGTACAGCAGCAAATCTCCATCAGAGTAGCTGAAAAAGGAAAAAAAACTCAAGGTGCAATGGGCCAGTCAAAGTCCAGACCTCAACCTGATTGAAATGCTGTGGAGAGAGCGGTGCATAAACAAATGCCCGTAAACCTCAATGAACTGAAACAATGTTGTAAAGAAGAGTGCGCCAGTATTCCACCACAATGATGTAAGAGGCTGATAAACCCACAGAAAACCATTACTTCAAGTTATTGCTGCTAAAGGTGGTTCTACAAGCTACTGAATCATGAAGTGTACTTGCTGCTTCTTCATTTTAGCTTAGTTTTAGTTAAATAAATAATGACACTGTGTAATATGTATGGTAATGACTAGATAATTTTTATTATGTCCTGATATGTAAAACCTTAGAAGTGAAAGATTGTACTTTCTTTTGATGGCTTTAAATTAGAGGAGAGCGGATCGATCCGAATACTGATGCTACGGATACCAACGCACAGCACTATGTTAAGAAGTGGGCAACAAAAAGGCCTCAGTAGAAGAAAGAAAAAGTTCTAATAGTGACGAGGAGAAAACCACCACACTCACTTAAAATAGAGTACACAAGGTTTCTTTCTAAGCAGAGTAGTGGACTGAAGGCTTAGTTCTGGCCTGGAATCCAAGACCTGAAGCCACCACGGTTACAAACAGGAAAAGGTCTGCATCTTCCCGAGAAAGGCTTTTTTACCCACCTTGATAGGCCTTGCATTAGTAGGGAGTACATTTTCACACCAGGTCCTGGGAATACAACTCTAAAGCTCTTCCCCTCCAGGTCGTGAGCGATTTCTTCTGGTTGGACACCCCCTAATTACAGAGCAGGCTTAAACTCCCTAATACACAGGTCCAACAAACCAGCAGCTTCCAATCCGGTCTTTTATCACAACAAATCCACATAAACCCAAATTAAAACAAATCCTCCTTCCAGTAAAATTTAATTATTTTAAAAGCTAAACCATCCAGGCCAGGTTAAAACTATTGTCCTTTAAAATGCCCTTTTCTCTCACCAGCTTTAGCTGTGTCCTACAACATACTTCCTTCCTGTTTCTGCCTTTCTGTCCCACTTATAGAGAAGTGCCCAAATCCACACCAACTACTCCCATCAACTCCTCCCAGTGCTCAGCTGGAATAGAGTGGAATCCCCACTCACACATGGGTGTGGCTTATATTTCACACACAAACACACAAAATACAATAATTGAACTGGAAAATAATCCTAAACCAGTGTTTATAGTGGATTCTTTTAATTATCCCACCATGGCACATTCTACAACGACTAGTTAAAAATACATTTTATTTTGTTTTGATTTTTTTTGTCACATTTGTAGGTGTTACACACTATGTGTCTGTGTGCACCTGTTGGCATCGTTCCACTGATCTAAATGTAGAGAACCAAGAGTGTCCGTTACCGTCTCTTGGTGTCACTGCTTGGTATTGATTGTAACACCAGATGGAAGCATCAGTTACACTCCCATCAGCATTTTCTCTCATTCTTGTGAATCCCGGCAATTCTCGCAGTGATGTAGAGTGTGATGTTGGGCTCTAAATGATAATTTAAGAAACAATATATTTCCCATCGAGATCGTTCCCAAACACTAAATTAGCCAGGAGACGTGACAAAACTCTTGATTGCAAAACTGGACACAAAACCACCTGCAGCTGTATGTAAATGCATCACTATTCCTGCAGGTGCTGTCTCATTAACCTGACAGATGTGTGAGTCTCTTTTCATGTGATTAACTTCGCTCGCAAACTCCGCGCTCCTTCTAAATCTTACCTGCAGCCACGTTGTCGCTTCGTGTTGGACAAAACCCGTGAAAGTGGTGCGTTAGTTGCTCTAAACATCCCCTTCGCTCCTGCAGGAATGTTTTAATCAGCAGCAGCACGCATGCGACTTGGCTTTACGCGTATTCGTATTGTTCTGGATCAAACAGCTTCGTAAACACTGACCATCTATTTCCGCCCCCAAACTCTACAAAGTTTGCTTAACTGAGCGTACATTTACATTTTCTTCTCTCTCCCTCTTTCTTTCTCTAGTTATTTTTCCCCTGAGTTATTTGAGCTTTGAAGGTTGGATTTAATGAGATCATATTGTGCATCCATATTTGACTTGAAAATGACTTAGATCTTTGTTTACAATGCTTTCCTTCGTTTTGCTTGGGTGCATGTTCTGCTTGGATTATTATAAACACACGACTGTAGAAATAATCACAGTATGAGTTTGAGCACCTTTAAATTTTCAAACTCGCTTTGCTTTCTCTCAGACCGCATCAGTGACTTGATAAGTAAAATATGATATCATCACAAGAGGGAGTAATAAAAATACTTTTTTGTAAAAATAAATGGCTTCTTATCTAATAGAAAGCTAATTAGAGTGTTTCTCAAAATCAAACTATTCCTTTAAGTAAAAACACAAACTTTTTTTTTTAAATGCATTTGCGGCCTACTGCAAATATCTGGTGATAACTCATCTATAATTGATTTTGGTTTAAATTAATTCTCAGAAACTCACACTTAAATTTAAATGTGATGTCTGTATTGAGTGGCTGCTGTTTCTCCACAGGAAAAAAAAAGAAGAAGCCCCCTCACGTCTTCCTACTACCAGTTAAGTGGATTCTGTCACACATATTAAAACCAAATCTGCAGCAGAGTGTGACACATCAAAGGGGAAATGGGAAGCAAACCCCCTTGTTAATGGAGGGAATTGTGGAAGTGGAGACTGTGAGATGTTGGGGCGACATAATGGCACTGACAATCAACCAGCTCTGTGCCCATCCCTTTTCCCTGCAGGGGGATGTTGGTGGAGACGGAGAGCTGGAGCTTGTTGATGCTTCGTGAACTGACACTGAGTTAGCGGTCTGAACAGACAGTAGATAAGAAACTGAAAGATGGGCAGTGTGAGGGGGGAAAAAAAAGAGTTGGGAGCAATCTCCTGGATTGTCTCTTTGACGTTGATAAATTGAGGAGCCAGATCTCACCAATCCACCAGATTGCCCCCTTGAGATTGAATGATACAAAAGAATTTTTTTTGCCCCTTTATTTTTACTGCGGATAACCTCCTTAAGGGGGTGTTACAGAAAGATAAAAACACTTTCAAAATGTATTGTTTCTCAGCCGTTCAATTCAAATCTGAAGCCTGCTTTAAGATGAAGACTTTACACGATGTATCCCTTTATAAGTTCCTGAAGGCAGGTTTAACCGCTTCACTTCGCTCATCTCTGTAAACTGTTGTCAGGCACATTTTGGCAAATGAGATAACAGAGGAATGGTCTTTACTGTCTTCTCAAACATGGTTAGTTATAAAAAGAAAACGAATGCCATAAAGTGAAACATCGGCATATTCTTAAATTGGTAAATTTGTTTTTATTCTCTCAAAAGCGCTGCATTTATCATTCAGAGAACAAACCATCCTTTGGGCCACGAAAGTTGACACAAATTATTTGCTCCATTAAATCACACCTGCCGTTGAACATTTATTAAAAAATAAATCAGTTTTGAAATAATCTCAGCCAGAGCGGGGGTGGGGTGCAGGAGCTCACCTCTCTCTCTCTCTCTCCCGCAGCTGCATTGGTTAATCTCCTTCTTGTAGTTCATAGCCTCGGCACCCCTCGGGGAGGTGGGATTTTTTTTGCACTATTCACATGCATGTTTCATCTTCACAGGGTCTGAAGCAGCACTCGCTATAGAGAACTGCAGTTTTCCCAGGCCCCATAATTGTCTGTAGTTTGATGTCTTAGCTGGTCAAGACCTCACATGTGTGCCAGCAACTTCAGAGAGAGCTACAAAAAGATACCTTTTTTCTTCTCCTGAATTACATCAGTGTGACCCTACAGCATAATGCCAACACCAAACACACACTGACTAATGACTCATATTTTTCACCAGCAATAGAATCTATGTCATCCTTAGCTTTATGCATGAAAATGTGTACATGACAATCAAATCAGGCACAAAACCTACAGAATTGAGCTTTTAAAGTAGTCCGTCAAGTGCCTGCATTCATGCCGAGAAGTATTTTCTGTTAAAGGCCTGTTAACATTTCCTTGCCATTCACACATCATGGTTGAAAAGTAAGTCTGTGGAGAAAAACTGAGAGAAATGTTAATTCAAAATGCCAGAGAGGCTCTGTGTGCAGTTCCCGTATAGTTGGCTTTTCTTCGATCCTGAAAATGATGTGAAAAACATTCACTGAGACAAAGTGCTAATACTTCCCCTAGTGTTGCCTCGCTGATAAGGTGAAGTCAATGTAAGCTTGTAATCGATTTCATCAGCTTGCTGCAGCAACCCTCAGGGCATTTTAGTAAAGAAATGCAGCAGTGAAGGGATAATTCAGTAATGCCTTAACTGTGACTTGGGACTGTTGTTTCTGTCAGTGATTATATTAAAATTAACCTTTGGTTACATGAAGGCCAAAGTAAGCCTATATAGTTAACAGACAATTAAAAAATATCGCATTGTTAGTGACTGGTGGGTGTATGTACTATATTTGCTGTCAGAGCTGCCTTAATTCTTTCAACAAGGTGCAGGAAACATTCATGAGAGACTTTTGAGTCCATGCTGACATGAAAGCATCACATAAGTGCTGCAAATATGTCAGCGGCACATTCATTAAATGAATCCCAAAGGTGCCCTGTTGGATTAAGATCTGATGACTGTGGAGGGCATTTGAGCCCAGTGAAATCACTGCAATGCTGAAGGAACCAGTTTGAGAATACCTGAGCTTTGTGACATGGTGTGCTATCCTGCTGGAGGCAGCCATCAGATGATAGGTATGCTGTGGTGATAAAGGGATGAACACGGTCAGCAACAATTCTCAGGTAGGTTGTGGCTTTTAAAAGACGCTGATAGTAAGAGCTTTCATGTTGTTTACACCAAATTTTGACCCTGCAATCTGAATGTCATAGTAGAAATCGAGACTCAGTAGTCAATAGGCTTAATAGTCAATGTTTTTCCAATCTTCTGTTGTCCAGTTTTGCAAATTGTAGCCTCGGTTTCCTGTTCTTGGCTGACATGAGTATCACCCACAGTGGCCTGCTGCTGCTGTAGCCCATGTGCTTTCATGGTTTGGTGTGTTCAGAGATGCTCTTCTGCATACCTTGGTTGCAAAAGTGGTTATTTAATGTTGCCTTGCTATCAGCTTGAATCAGTCTGACCGTTACCCTCTGATCTCTAGCATTGGCAAGGCATTTTCACGCATAGAACTGCTGCTCAGTGGATATTTTCTCCTTTTCAGACCACTCTCTCTAAACCCTAGAGATGGCTATGTGGAAAAACCCCAGTAGATCAGAACTTTCTAAAATACTCAGACCAGTCCATCTGCCAACAACAACTATGCCAGTTCATCAGGTCATTGTGAACGTGTCTGCACGCATAAATGCATTGAGCTGCTATGATGTAATTGGCTGTTTAGAAATTTGTGTTAACAAGTATTTGAACAGGCGCACCTAATAAAGTGATATCGGTGAGTGTATAAAGCTTTAGACTTCTTCCTGAATTTGCTATCAGTGTCAGAGAAAAAAAATTACATAAAGTGATTCCAGCCTTGATCTGGCTTATAGCTCATGAAACTCAGAGAGATCATTCAAAAATAAATGCTACACGATACAGAAATTTCCAAATTCTGAAATGTAAGTTCATTTATACACTCAGAACTTGATCGGGGCTCCTGTGCCACAACTTACTGCATCACTATGGTGTGGCATGAAGGTGTTACTTTAGCCTTCCTTTGATAATGGCCTTCAGCTTGTCTGAACCTTCTATGGCAATAACCCAGTATGACCTGAACCCCCATAATGTATTATTGGATTTTGTTTGGCCAATTAAGCACAGTGATAGCATGGTCTTCAGTCATTTAATGGTACGGTTATGAAAAGAATGAATGTTTCCACAGCGTTTTATTGCTTTGAGATGCATTAACCTACAGTAGCTGGGGAGTGGTGAGTACGTATGGCTCCTACAGGTGGATGTTTACTGGAGTGGTGGAGGGCTGTAAATGTAACATGACATTTTGCAGCTTAAACAGACAATAACATGGAGAGAGTGCGTTTGATATATGATGTGAAGCCACATATCTATGAATCAGTGCTGCTCTTTGCCTCCCGAGCTCGCAGGCTTTGCTCTATATATGCATATGTGCATATTCTAATTTCCTATAGGAAATTAGAATCAACTTTTTGCCAAGAGCAAATTAAGTGGGATCGCTAAAAAGCAAAATGAGGCAAGGGAAAGAGAAATGTATGAATAAATTCTATTAGCACAGAAATTGTAATTTATTTTAACAACTGGCTTGCTTTTGTACCCTGCATTTTAACTAGCAACATTATTATTTTTTGATTCAATAAGTTACATAATTGATCATCTTTTACCACATTTTCTCCACGTTGGAGACGTGCTAGCAGAATATGTGTGTATATATGTTATGTTTAGGTTATGTAGGGGATTTAATATGCAACATTTAGTTCGGAGAGATCATGAGCATGCTCGTACTGAACACACTGAATGTCAGCTCAGTGTTGAGGCATATAAACTTTTAGCATTAGCTGAAGCCATCACTGAACGCCCTTTCCTGAGATGTGGCACATCTAATTTTCCTTGTTTGGCTGTAAAGAGTTCCCTGTAGGAAGTAGGAAGTGCAGACTTGTCATGTGCTCTCCATTAAAACACCCAGGGACAAAAAGACTCAAACATGACTTTGACTGCATCAACGGCTGAATCAATTGTTGGTTGTTTTTGTGTGGGCTACATGAATCACCTTGCCCTCCGAGCAATAGTTGTTGTTTACTTTTGCCTTCCAGATCAAAATGAACAACCGTGTGCTATTTCCAAAGCTGCGAAAGAAAACACAATGATGGCAAAACAAAAAGGTTTCATTGGGGACATCTGTGACTCTGAATCCTGACAGCTACATTACAGTGTTGCCTGTTGGAAGCATTTATCCAACAGGCATTGTTACCCATGGGTGTATGCACAATATTAAAGAGCTGGGATAAAAAAAACAGATACCTGCTGTGGCTTCATTTCTTACAATCTTGAGTAGTCTGTCAGCTAATTGGACTTTTGGGTTTTTAAGCCTAGAATAGCCCACCTTAAATGAGAAAAACTCCAATAAAATCTACAGCATGTATAAAAGAATATCTAATGGTTATATATTCATGCTGTAACAAGCAGCAGTGAATGAGATGGAAAAGAATACAGAAGATCTGGATAATAAGCAACAGCTGAGGGTTAACCTGAAGCTCCCTTTCAGATAAGTGGAAAGGAGAAATATCACATATTTACACAAGCTCGCAGGGCAGAATCAAAGCACTGCCTTTTTAATACAGGATGGCAGGAAATATCCATCTGTATTAGCACTAAAACTGCACTAATTCAGACTGGATGTTACACACAAAGGATGTCTGTTTCTAGTAAAAGACATGAGATATGAATCACCTGCCATCATTAGACCACACGCCATATTCAGGCACAATTTATCCCGTTTATCCACTATATGTGTTTGTGGTCTGCAGCAGCTCAGTTGCCAAGGAAATATTAGATATTTTTACATATCTATTTGTGATCTTAAACAGGAGATGTATGCAGAAGCTTACAGCTGTCTACATTATGCATTAAAAACACTCTCACTGGGAACAGATGCAGACATCAGTGTTTGCTTTAAGACATTATTCAGTGAGAACTGGTTTTATTTTTAATAGAAAGTGACTCGAGCAAATTCCGACTGGGATCCTAAACTTACTTAGAAAATTAATTTTTTTAGAGGCACTTCTTGTGTTGCTTTATTCCTTTTATAATAGAAGCCTTTATTATTTAATATACACTGCGGTGAATTCAGCCTGCACTATATTTATGAAGCTGTGGAAAAACAGTTCAGTTCACTTCCTCCTTAGTTGATCCATGTGCATAGTGCAACATAATACGTCAAAGCTCATCATCTTTCTAAAATTACTGCAGCTCTAATGAGCTAAGGGGGCGGGCTTTGGTGCAAGAAGGAAGCTAAGATCAGCTATGGTAGTCGTCTTACAGTAGCACACACCTACTGTCACCTGGATCCCACCCTGCTGTCGCAAGGCCAGAGAAACAACATGAAAATGATCAAAACACATCCAGGGCTCTGACTCTGCACACCATTTCATCACAAGCACTACGCTGGTGAGGAGGCCCTTTTAGACTCTGGTGATTATAAGCCCTCATTTTCTATTCTGGCTCATCAAACCAGCTGTCTAAACAAAGCGGAGTTTGCTCAGGTACCCGTTCTTGGATAGAGGAAATGCTGTGTGTGTGAGAATTATCACCATGCTCTGTTTTGCATCATTGAACATTTCTGGGTACTCGCCTAGATCCTGACCCACTTTGGTGTCTTTGTGTTTCCAATAGTTAGATCAAGTGATTTTTTTTAGGAAGATAAATGCCGTGCTGTCTGACTGACTCTGTGGAGTCTATGTCATGGAGCGAATGAATTAAACAAATGTCAGAATGGGGGTGGTGGTGGATATTTTGACGAAACAAGTCTGCTGTTCATTTGAGCGGATTCACAACACCCCTTTCCACCCGAAAAGATAACACAAAGACGAACACCTGCATCAAATTTGAGTCGTTAAACCTGCGAGCTGTTTAACTTGGACGCATTGTGAGAAGGTGTGGTGCGACTGGTTTATGAGGCAATCGATTTATTGTTTTGTAAATCAAATACGAACACACAAATCCAGAAAGAAGACAGTCGTGAACATTTATTTGAATTGTAGGGAGCCTGTATTGCTTCTATCAATCTCAAGCGTTAATCACCGTGAACCATATGTAGAGCTGCAGACAGCACCATTCATTATGACTACCACTTTGAAAATGACAAGAGGTGAGCTGTGACTCGCTGCTGGAGTGTATTGTGGAGGCAGTGACGGGTTGGGCCCGTAAAGTAGCTTTGACACTTGGCCAGAACACCAGCAGTGGGCTCGACTTATTTAATGAACTAACATGTTCGTGTTGGCAGCCCTAACTGAAGCATTTATTAGAGAGCTGGGAACAGACACAGGGTGCACTCAGGTTGGTAATGACAACAGCCACCAAATGACAGCACCTTTAAATAAAATAAGGTGCAGTCGTGTTGAGATTTTTAAAAAAATATATATATTTTTTTTACTTTAGGCCACAGCGCCCAACAAAATAAAAGAATACTGAACAGAACTGACATTACGCCAAAAGTGCATTTCAAATATCAAAAATAAATGAATGCGACTTTTCAGCTCCAAAAACAGGAATCTAAATTTTCTAACCTGAGGAGATTTTTACTGGTCAAAACTAAATAAATAAATAAAAGTCTGTATATATAATACACATGTAGTCTAAGGGCCCAAGCACACATAAAAACATAAAAAAAAGTATATTGTCCACCAGGAGTGTGACCTGCTGTCTTCTTAGTGCACAGCAACCTGTAACACAAATACAACAGAGATAAATGGACTTGTGTACTGCATTCTGGAAAAAAACAAACAAAAAAACAGATAAAAGTGAATAGTTGATAAAATTTTACAGGTTTGCTTTTTTGAAATATTCTTGCTTTCTTGGCAAGAATTGGATGAGAAGATTGACACTACGGTTGTGCTGCTACTCTAATTATGAAGCCTAGAATAAAAACTGGATTTTCCCAGTCAATCCTAGTCAATCAAGCTGAAAATCAGAGAGGAAAGGTCTTCTAGTAGATTGATTTACATAGATAGATATATAGATAGCTTGCAGAATTAATGAAGAAATAGACTAAGTTACCATTTTCTGCCTGTGTGGCATGGACCCTCTTTATCAGACTCTGAAATATGAATGAATGTTTCCCAAAACGTCAAATGATTCTTTTCTTTCTATACATCAATGAATGGAGCTATTCATGCGACTAACATGTAGTTGTGTCGTGTGAGTGGATTCTGATTTGTATGACAGATGACACTTGTGTCCTTGGTGTGTAGCTGTTTGTTTGTTTATGCGGAGAGCCTTTGAGCCCCGAGTCTGACATTTTGGCTGGATGTGCATCAAATGCAGTGCGGTAATTCGCCTCCATCCACTGGCTGTCTCTTTATGAATCCCCCAGTTATAATCTGTCAACACGCGCCTGACATCCTGGGTGATGTTTTGTATAGAGACGCAGCTTTTAGCCAGAGACAATCAGCTTGTCCTTGAGATGGATATGGAAAGAGATAGACCTCTTCGCTCTCACCTAGACCTTTTCAAATAAGCTTTTTATTGTCTTGTTAAAAACAAATAGGTGCAATTACTTGAGAAAATAAGAAAGTGAGCACGAGAGCTGTCAATAAAGAATGTGAAGCCATCGTTTGCTCGCACAGCTGCTTTACAGAATTAGCGACTAGCCTGCAGCATGTTGCATGTCTGTGAATGTCTCCGTCTCTCTCACAGCCAGTCTGAACCCATAAGCAGATGGTATCATTACATGACTGCAGAATGTGTTGATATAACTTCAAGCTGTGCAAGGACTATTTTCTATCATTTATATTTATACTTATTTTCCTGTCTGATTACCAAGTCAGTGATGACGCTTCCAGAGTGTGACTTTGTACACCACTTGGGAATGATATTATTTAAACTTACAGAAAACAAACTTACCTTCTGTATAAGAAATAAATACAATATCATACAAATATGAAGCTGCGTCCAATAAAGACGGGACACAGGACAGAACAGCCAGTCTGGTTTTGTCTGCAGTTAATCAGTTAATTGGCTTAATCTGCACAAAAACCAGACAAATCCATAATGGTTATAGTAGGTTTTATGCATCAAGAATATTTCTTGGCTGGACAAAATTCCTCTTTTTGTGCTTAGGTAAGCTAAAAAAAAGTGCTAATGTCAGTTGGTTTATAACTTCACTTTCTCACAGACCTGCTTTCAGGTTACTTGTGTTAAACGGCTTCATTGCAGTGAGTATTTTACTTTTAGAGTGTTTTGGCCATTGTTAATGATGCCAGATTTTAACATCGCTGCCTCATTTGTTATAAACAACTACAAAGGCCAACAGTAACTATAATAAAGAAGAAATATCAAAACAATCACTTGATGATCTGATTATTCCTCACAGAAATGATTGCTAACCTGCTTTACCTGTGTTAAACTGCTTTGAAATATGAAATCATAGCACAACTAATAAGATGAGTGTCTAAAATATAAAAAAAGTTTGTGTTAAGAAAAATTTCCTGCTATACCTGCAAAACTGGAGAAAGATTTGCCAAAGTTTGAGAATATTCTTTTAAATACAAATCAGATCACCTGTCAATGAATAAATATGAACGAAAAGGTTAAAAAAAGAGCAAAGTAAATGATCATAGTTACCAGTATCTCCTTACCTATTTGTGATCTGTAATCTCTTTCCATCACGTTGCATCATCCCTTCTCTCCAAGTCCAAACTTATTTCTGTGTACAACAAACAGAGGGAAGAAATGATCTTTACTTTTTCATCAGCAGAGATGCAAATCCAAGAGAATCTTTACTGATTTGGCTTTTGTGTATTCTATTAGGAGTATTGAGGCTGCATAAACATTTTTGCCAAAGGTGAAAAACTTGGCAAACTATAAAAACAAAAGAGAGAAAAAAAAAAACAGCTGCTGGTTTTTATAGTGCCTGAGGCTGCAGCCAAGGTCTGCGCAATGTACAAGAATCACCATGGATACGTGCGTGGACTAATGGCATCTGAGGAGATGCAAAGACAACTGCAAAGT
Source organism: Oreochromis aureus (assembly GCF_013358895.1). Classification (NCBI taxonomy): domain Eukaryota; kingdom Metazoa; phylum Chordata; class Actinopteri; order Cichliformes; family Cichlidae; genus Oreochromis; species Oreochromis aureus. The sequence continues at coordinate 15,405,490 of NC_052954.1, read as the reverse complement.
CTTCATGAGTTTCATTCTTTGTGCAAAGAAAAAAAAAAGTCACAATGAATAATGACTCATTTAAAAAAAAAAAATCCCCTTTGTAATCTCAGTGTGGGAGCAGTTTTATTAGCGGCATTCATTTTAAGAAATACATCAACATCCATAGCAGGCTTTGGGATTTCATCTCTTGGCTGGTCTTGAGCTGGCGGCAGGCTTGTTATGAAAATGGATCCGAGAGCGCTTCTGGCAAAGGGGGCATGAACATCACTGAGATGCACAGAGTTTCCAGCAGCAATGATTACTTCCAACTCATAGGTGCAGATAAACAGCAGAGCTAGTTTTAAGAGGAAAAGTGCCACTGAAACTATTTATGATTCATATTGCAAATATAAAAATCAAACTTCAGCTATTTAATCTTTAATTTATTCCTAGCAGTCATGTAACCTCTGCACTTGTTCAAAGAAAAACTGAACAATCACGTGTAATCCTTTTAATTAACTGCAGTATCGCTGAAATGTTTTCAATGAAAATGCTGTTTTCTGTGGGTTCATTTAATAAGACGCACAGTGCTGCGGCTCACTGCTAGCCTACAATATTATACTGTGAAAATAACCTTGGAAAATATCCTGTGTGACAACGCTACTGGTGACGTACAAATTGACGACATCTTGTGAATATTGCATTATGTTGACACAAACATTCTTTATATATGTTCCCCAAGTAATCATTTTCACCTTATTGCTTAGGGAGGCATTATAGAGCTGTTTTGTCATGTGATTTATGGAGGACGACGCTGCATACCTACCTAGCTACTTCCCCGGCCAGTGAAGGACCTGAACTTGTTTGGTGGCAAAGTGTAATCTTCAGGTCTGTAGGAGCCGTTTTCAATTCCTTCTGCTCTGGAGAGGAGTAAACAATGACAATGCAACAATTATGATTGTGTCTTAATTTTACAGTACATGACTTTTGTTAGAAATGTAGGACAATGTCAGTGTAGTAGTGTGAGATATGTTTGAATGGCTTCTTGAAGAGGGTTCCTCAAAAGCAGTTCTTATCCCCGTCTATAGGTTATGTCCACAATGTTAAGATGCACATCCACAAACCTCATATTCCACCTCATCCCAAAGGTGCTCTATTGTTTTGACATGTAGTAAATGTGGGAGCATTGTGGGTACAACGAACTGTTCAAGAAACCAGTTTGAGCTCTGTGACATGCCACATCAGATGATGGGTACACTGTGGTCATAAAGGGATCAGCAACAATACTCCGGTAGGCTGTGATGTGTAAATAATGCCCAGTTGGCACTAAAGTCCCCAAAGTGTGCCAAGAAACTATTCTCCATACCATTACCTATGGTACAAGGTAACTGGATCCATTCATGTTTACACCAAATTCTGACCCTACCATCTGGAAGTTACAGCACAAATCGAGACTTGGCGATGTCTCACCATTTTTTTACTGTCCAGTTTTGAGTGAACTGTAGCCTCAGTTTCCTGTTTTTGCTGACAGGCGAGCAACCCAGTGTGGTCTTCTGCTGTTGTAGCACATCTGCTTCGAAGTTTGACGTGTTGAAAAATAAGAGATGCTCTTCTGCAAACCTTGGTTACTTGGTTATTTAAGTTACTCCTGTCTTTCTATCAGCTCTGAGCATTTTCGCCCAGAGATGTGCTGCTCATTGGATATTTTCTATTTACCGGACCATTCTCTGTAAACCTTCGACATGCTTGTGTTCAGCAGGTTCTTGACCATGCTTAAGCACCTAAATGCACTGCCATGTGGCTGTGATTAGACATTTGTGTTAATGAGCAGTTGAAAAGGTGTACATAATAAAGTGGTTGGGTATAATAAGTATAATAATAATAGTATAATAAGTATAATAATACTAATAATGATAATGATAATAATAAAAAGAATTAGAGACTAATAGAAACTGTTTTTGTCCTTGATTAAAAGCAGTATTTTTTCCCACTGGGGACTTTTGCCCTTGGATGGATGGATGAATGAATGACTTTCATAACAGTATGTGCAACTGTTGTGATGAAGGTCTTATATAAAGCATTGTTAATAATTAGTAAATGCTACAGCTGTAATAGGCTGTGTGTGTATTATTGTGGAAATGCATAATCAAAAATGAGTGTAGTGTGAGAGGTGAAAATTCTCCAACGATTCGGCACTAATATAAACAACTACTGATGCTACATCTCACTAGATGCATATATCTTGTTATGCATGACATGCACGAGTGTTACAAAACGCACCCTTCTGCTGAAAAAAGTCAATAGAAGTGGACGAGTTATGAATAAGTCAGCAGGTATCTGACCATAGGGATTAAGCGGAACTGTATTTGCAGAGTAATAAAACAAAAACTGAAGTGAAAAATGCACACAGAGATACAATAAGAGCATTACTGAACAGCAGAAAGGAAATGTGCAATAACGGGTCCAGCTGAGACAAAAGCACGCAAGACTGACAGCATATAATCTTGGCAAGAACACACACGTTGCTTTCTGCAACTCCAAAACCTCTCCCCTCATTTCTGCGCATACAATTGATCTTAACATCTCGCCTTGCACAGCGCAAATACTTCACACCGAGCCAATCTCATACAGTCAGTACTCTACCATTCCTCTAATCAGATGATTAATTATTTCTAATTATATTGCAGTTTTAGTTAGATTCTGCTTCCTATACGTCTTTTGTTTCCATTATTTTAATTGCATGTCTGTGCTTTATTGTGTTTTTAATGAGCTGTCAGACCTGTGAAAGCTCTCACACTTACAGCTAATGTAAACGAGCATTAATAGCGAATCTATCAGAATATGCCACGAGATGGAAATTATATTTCAATCCCTCAAGTGTGACACAGCCAGCCGCAAGAAAATATTGCTCTTAATCAACATAAATTAGTTTTCAGGTGGTTTTAATGTGTCACCTATGATTTCAAGTAAGCATTTAGAGTTTTTGCTGAATGGGCGAAAGGAATCCAGTGAGGAAACTTTCTAATCCTCTCTCAATTATGCCTCATTTACATGTTAAAAGTGTGAATCACTGATTATTTCTGCAACTGAGGTTGTGACAGTGTCTCCACTCACCTGTTATTCCTCTCCTCTTTGACCAAAACACACCGCAGTGTGTTTCCTTATCTACGGAGAAGAACAAATCAGCGTTATAAAGAATGAACCGGTCCTATGCATCATCACTAGTTAACCAGTATAGAATGCATGCATGCAATATGTACACACAACACTTGTTACATTCCATCACTGTGAAAAAAGTAAACCAATTCAAGGTTTTATAAAAGTGACATTTTATTAGAATTGCTTTTATACCACCGATGTGGTGTTTAGTTTGCCGAACAATATTTTAGTGTCTTTTTATTAAAATTTATTCTCTCTTTTATAACAGCTGAATTCCTTGTGGATCTAGTTAGACATGGGAAGGGATTTTAATTCAACAGTGCATTTATTTGGGGTTAAAACGGGCAGGTTTACTTTTTTTTAAGTGGAGGTTAGATTAGGATTATCATTAGGGTTACCTGCTTAGTGTTTAGTCTTCCTTTGAGTCCCGTGATCTACACTCTTAATGAGAGTCAGGCTTCAGGTGTACTAATCACAAAAGAGAATTCAAATTGCTAAATAGATCTCAGCTTCGATATTTAAAGAACGGAAAGTTACAGAGCAGGTTTCTCAGGTTAAATGACAGGAATGCAGAAAGGCGTTAGCAGAGACATTGATGAGCTGCTGAGGGTGTTGTTGTTTTCCCCCCTCAGCAATGACATTCAATCAGAAGGTAAATACCAGCATCTAGATCCCGTACTGCCCACATGCTTTTCTTTAAGCTCCAAATGCTGAGCATTTTTAAGGCATTATTATGATAATATATGAGGACTTCTTACCTCTTTAAACGCCATATCATTCTCAGAGTCAATCAGTGTCTGTTTAATGATGTAAAACTTCAGAGAATGAATTAAGAACAGAAATTTATTAGTTTCTTAAGAAAGTGATCAGATATTCAAGGATGATTGAGCAGTAACATACGGTGTTTTACAAATGATTCATTTGGGACAGGTTGGTGGGTTTTCTTTATGAAACGAGTTAGCCGTTACCTGCAAGCAGATGTTAGGTTTTAGAAACAAGAAGCTTGAATTGCGTCACGTATCGCGTTAACAAACTGCAGAAAAATAGGAATTTAAAGCTTCACAGGCTGCTATTTAGAAAGTCTTACACACTGTGTTGGAGGTTTATGCTGTTTTTATTAAATGGCTTATGTACAAATACAGATTACACACAGAACAAAGCACGCATTAGAAATTACACACTGTACATTGCTTTCAACCAAAACTGTGTTTTGCACGATCACGATCTCACATCATTTTGTATCATTTAAAGTCACAACATGGCCTAGGGTAATTTTGCCTGATATCTCAACATTAAACATTTTTTAGAAGAAACTTTCAGGTCATTTAGACACTCTGCACTCAGGTCTTCAACTCTTCTTCAAGGATAGGTTTCCATTTGTTGCATTTAATGTTATTTGTGTTCAGGGGAGTGTTTAAACTTGCTGTTGGTTAGTTATAGTTTTTGCAAATCAAATCACAGTTTCAGATTAGCTCTGTTCAGATAAAGTGAGAGAAAAGCAAAAGTTTTATTTTTACTAAACCAAATAATCAAAAAAGTGGAAAAAATTGCCTTGAAGAAATCAGTTTGAATCTCTCCATGAAGTAATTTTTGAAATACGTTATTTAAACCAGACACAGCCGCCACCAATCAGTGAACTCTGGAGAAAGGTTGAAGTTTCCAAAAAAAGACTTTTTCAAATTTAAAGTGAACACATTTTCTCCGTAGCTGTGGCTGGTTAAAGACTCATCCTGCCTGTAAAGTCATTTTGGCTCACTGACAAAGAGCTAAGCTGGATTTTGTGGGCCGTTTTCCAAATTAGGAAAAAAAGTGCCAATAGGGTTTGAATAACTTAAAAAAAAAATACTCGCATAAAAGGGCAAAAGTAATTTCCCCCTAGACAAACTCGTATTTGAAGAACAGGCACAACTAAAATGAGAAGAAGTTTTGCTTGTTTTCCACGTCTAGTAGCGTGTCACGGTGGATAAAAACGGACATGGCATCGCTGGATGTTTCGCAACACCCCGAAAATGCCTCTGTTATGTGGGGCACCGAAGTCTCCTTAGCAATTAAAGCAAGTAGAGAGACGCAGCAGAGTTTTGATAGTCTCTCTAAGTCAAATTATGGCTCTATGATTGCCTGCTTTAACACAGTGAGCAGGGGTTGGCTATTAAACCTTAGTAATCACTACATTAAAGACACTAAATGGAAACCAACTAGTCACGCAAATCCGACAAGAATAAATCTGCAGATTAATGTTTTAGGGCAGAGGGAGGTGGAATGAAGGGCATTTAAACAGCCAAGAACAACCTCCCTGCATATGGATGAGAACTGTTAAGTGTCTCTTTTGTTAAAAAAAGGCTCAAACATCAGTATACTGCAATAATTGTGGCTTTATGTGCTTTATGGGGGTGGGGATTTTCTTTTTACTTTCTGAAGGAGATGGGCCAAAAATAAAATAACTGTTACAACATTTATAATGGATTTAAAAAATAGATATAAATAGCTGAGAATTGGAGGTCTGGACCACCTTTAGTATCTGCCATAAGGATGTTTTCTGTAGCCTCCTCGCGTCAGCCGTAAAACAGGGGCTTTGAGACTGGCTCGGGTGGTTGCCCACTCCTCCTCTGCAGATTAAAGCAAACAAACGGGGGGAAAAAGAGTTAAAAACGCATTGCAGAAAGCTGCTGCATTCACAACGGAAACGTCCTGTCACAAAGGCAAACTGTCTCTCTTCTCTATCCTCTCCTAAATCTATTTTACCAAAGACAAGAAAATTTAAGCAAGCAAATTATATCCCAGGTACTACGGGGGCTTCTCTTCACACAAAATTAATTTCATGAGCTCTTTGCCCTCTGACGGACCAACACTGAGATTCGACTGTCAGCAGCTCCTTCCTTAGAGCCAAATTACATAAAGATGCCCACCTCTGCTGCGAGGCACAACGCACCGCTCCCAAATAAGAAAGTGTTTATGAAGCAGAAAATCAAATCATTGCCCCGTTGGTTTAGGTTTGGTCTGACCTCAACACCCCAGTGCACAACTCATTGTGCTGAAAATGAATGAGCCCGCAAACCTGCTGTGGCATACGGCTTATCGCCGTTGTCATGTGACAAGGTTGTAACTCGACTTCTGGTGATTTACGCAATTTTATTTAAATAGCAGTTTTAGATGTTTCTTAATGTTTTTCAGTTGAAATCCAGAGACTCCTTTATAAAGTTTGGAGCAGGTGCTGATTTGGAAATTGAAAACTGGCGGGTTTTTTTCTTTTCTTTTTTTTTGCAAGTTTGTTTTTGGGCACAGCAAAGGTCAGTCAGCCGATAGTAACAGCTTTCTGGAATAAGCCTTTGAAGGCACATACCCAAAAGGCAAAACAGTCCACCTCTGCAACAGGCACTGGTTAGCCCCATGAGCTTCCACTGGCACATTTACTCCTCTGGCCAAATGCAGCGAGGAGCCAGGAAGGTAGGAGGAATGTGATGCACACAGAAGTGGCTCCCTGGGTGAAGATGATTGCAAGTGGGCCGAAACCACACAGTTTTCTTTTTCTTTCTCGGCTGTGAAATTTTTTTTTGTATAGCAGTGCAGCAGCAGTGTCAGCCAGGAAAGTGTGGTCAACACAACACTTTTTTCTTGCAGGATTTACTTTAAATCAAATCAAAGGATTTTTGAGAACGTGTTTTTTTTTTTATTCTACTATCTTCTACTATAAATACATTACAGAATGACAGATGGTGCTGACAGAAATTAAGTCACAGAAAATCACTGATGCTAGATATCATCTAATAATATGATACCACTACTTTAGGGCTGCATCTGATCATTATCTTCATTTTAAGTAATGCTTCAATTATTTTCACTATAAAAAACAAACACACAAAAAAATCTGAAGAACCAAAATGTATTCGTTTTTATGTGAAAAACGGTGAAAAAACCCCAAAAGTGTTCACTTTATATCGCTATCAAAATACTACAGTAGTGGTCAGAAGCTTGTATACACTCATCATGGGCATGACTGTCATGGTCATTTTGGGCTTTTACTGAATTCTTTGAACTTCTCTTTATCTAAGGTGTAATAATTGTACAGCAAACTGTTTTAATAACTTTATAAAAGAAAGACTCGTGTTCACAAGTTTGAATTTTTTTTTGACTGTGTAGATTTTCTATAATCCACACAAAGTCAATATTACAGGCTCAAATATATACATACACTTACTTAAATCTTTTAATAAGTGGTGCTCAAGGTTCTACAATTTACACAAGTTGGAAAGATCTCTCAAGACCAAGATCATCAGTTCAAGCAATTGTATGTAATTTGGATGTGTAAGTGTTTACAATTAGGGTGTGTCACTACTTTACCAGCCCCTGAAAGAAAATCCCAACTGTTACTCTCAAATGAAAAGAACAAGGTTCAGGATCAATCAATCTAGCAACCTAAATCAACTGGAAATTGTCCGTGGCACCCACATCGACAAGCCATATGCTGTCTGGAGAAGTTATATCTTTAGACAAGACAAAGATTGAGTTATTTGGTCAAAATGACAGGTGGTATGTTTAGAGGAGTAAAATTGAACTTTCAAGCATGGTGGCAGTAACATCATAGTCTGCCTGTTTTGCTGCCACTGGTACTGGTACATGACAAGGAGGATGCAAAGAAGTATTAGAACTACCTCCTCTAGCTACAAATTATTATCTCAGATCAACAGCTAGGCAGTTGAATTGTGAAAGTGTCGAATAATCATAAAAACACACCTAACTGATTCTGGAATGGATAAATTAGGCCAACATAAAGCTTACTGAATGGACTTTCCAAAGCTCCAACCTTAACCCTAAAAAAATTTCTAGACTATGCTTAAAAGCCGGCTCAATGCCAGGAAACCAGCCAATTCAAAAGAACTTTATCACAATTCTGTTAAGAAGAGTGGTCAAAAATCCAGCCACAATTATGCCAGAAGAGCTACCAAATGGCTACCAAAAGCGTCTGTTTGAGGTATAACTTATTAAGGGACAGGTAGCCAAAAATCAGTGGGGGTATGGTTTGCATTTGAGTCTGTATGTACTCTTTTGATCCTGTGTGGATTACAGAAAATCCTAAATAAATTCAAACCTGTGGACCCAATTCTTTCTTTTTAAAGTCATTAAAGATGTATGCTGTATAATCATTCCACCCTGGAAAAAGAAAAGTTTGAAGAAGTCACAAAGAGCCAAAATTACCATGAAACAAACGCCCACGAACACTGTCTGTGCCATTCAGCCCTTCTGATCACATCTGTAGATTATAGTTGTGGTTTTCTGTGGTTTTGTATTCTGATGTCACCATCGTAGTTTTTTGATAACAGACATGAGAGCTGGCTGAAAAACAATGGACACTGAATCCTTTTATAGTAGCAACTTTTCAGTGAAAAGTTAGCCAAGCCCTGAAGCATACTCTGGTTTATCATCTATTTGAGTCTAAAAGAGAGTGTAATTAACAGAAATATGCATCATGTCTTATTAAACAAGAGCAGTCAGACAGCACAACTCCCCCCAAAGGGCAAGGGCTATACTAAAACATTTATGTTTAATGCTGATGTCGGTATTGGTAATATTGAAATCCTGAATAATGTTTTCACAGATCACTTGTGCTGATGTCAGCATTGCTAATATAGAAATGTAGTGTAGAATATTAATCCTTTTGTGTCACTGTGTATTCATAAAATGTTTTATTAAAAAAAACACAATGTTTTAAAGAGCTCAGACAAAGAAAGTGTTAATGTCCCCCAATCAAGAAAACATTGTTTTAAATTTTTGAGATGTTCCAGTGGAAAGTAAAGCTTTTTCCTAATTTCCCGAATGACCCTGATCTTCGACCTATGACCTTGAAGCATTACATATTAAATGGTGTATTTTATTACCTTTAACCATATGATTGGAAAAATATTCTGCTTCTATAAGCTGTAACAACTTGAGATTTCAGACCTGGATGCAGTAAACAGTCGATGTACAAACCAAAGAAAATCAGGATCAAAGAAAATCGGCACATTCTTACAGATGAGAAGCTGGAACCGCAGAGCGCAAGGTGAAAAAGGACTTTAATCAGCCATCCAGCTGCCAAATCATTTTTATGAATTGACTAATCAAATAATCAACCCATTTTCTCATTTTAATAATGGGGTTGTGTTGCATTTTAGCTGGATTCAACAATTTATAGTGAGTATCAGTACTGAAAAGTGAGGATACATGAAAAAGACGGTGACTCATTTCTGTTCTTGTCAGTATAAAATAAGCTCTACTTACCATAGTTGTTGTAGGATTCATCACTGGTTCCCTGCCCATATTCATAATAGTCTGAAATGCTGAAAGCAGATGAAGCGAAAACACGGGTCAAAGAAAAAAATAATAAGCTGCAGACGACTTTTCTTTTTTGTCAAATAAGGACTAAATGTGATTTCTTTGGGAAAAAAAGGACTGCAGTTCTATTATCAACAAGACCAAAACACTTTTTACAGAATCTCTCAGTAGTCCTCTCCACTGTCTGTGTCACTCAGCCCTTATCTATTAGTTCTTAATGAAGAAACAGATCTTTAAAAAGCGGTCATAAACATATCTTCAACCACAGAAGGGCTAAGTTATTCCTAGAAAAGCTGGGCAAATTTTAACAAATTTTACTCCATTTGTTGGGGACTCAGCTGCGGATTTAGTGCATCACTAAATATTTACAGCAGCATGATGGTGTATGTGGGATTAACTACTGTGCCCATGTTGCTCAAGTTGCTCACTGATGTGTTTTTAACAGACAACAGACGTCTCTGGCACAGTTTTATCAGGCTTTAGTATACACACATACTGTAGCTTTGCTGTTAGGATCAAGTCATTGTTGGTTTGGGGATTTCTTGCTCTAATGTACACCTGTGATGGCCCAGCTGGTCACAGTGGACCTTAAACATGCTGTATTGTAACAACAGATGGATGGTAACTGAGAAAAGTTGAAAAAGCCTTTCCTGCTGTGTGTGCGTTAACGTTACCTCTTTGACTGATTGCTGTAGTTATCTTCATAGGCTTCATAACTCTCATCATCATACTCTCCACCGTATCCGTCGTCGTAGGCCTGCGAGGGAACACGCGGTAAGCATTAACATTGACTTGTCTCCACATCTCTATCCAGTCTAACTGGTTGGAGATAAATAATATAAAAATAATCAATAGTTAGTTCCATGGGCAAACTATATTACAGTGAGACGGTAATGGGAGAGGAAACAGAAAAATTAATGTCCAACAGGGATTATTGATTAAGGTTCGCAGGGAACATGTCTCACTGGTAGAGCTTATTGGACACCTTCTGAGTCTCAAGCTGCAATATGGATCTGCACTATTGATAAGTAGCTATTCAGAAAATAAGCACAAAATACAGCCAGGAGCTTTACACTCGTGTTCGATAACAATACAAGTGGCTAAACAGCAGGCAGCCCACAGACGAGCCCTAAAGTTAGATATTTTGCCAGCAACCTGTAAGTATTAGAAACCACTTAATGTATATATATAACTCAATTGTGCAGATATATGGAAGGTAAAATACCAATTAATTGTAGTCTTATTTGTAAATTTCTGATAAAGTTTAAAAGAAACCCCACTTTAACACACTGACCTTAAACAAAATATCACTCTGTGAGAAAAACATTTGACATATCGGGTTAGCATTTTACATTTATGTCACTAATTTATTAATTTTCTTTAAAAAAATGTTATGTAGTACTTGTCAGAGTCTGCACGTAGAAAATGATTCCTATTACAGATCCTCTAGTTGTGCCTCAGATGGTGTGTTAATCCAGTTTGTGCCTGTTTACTTCTACAGAGGATACTTCTCAGCTTATTTATGCAGGGACCCTGTTTTTGGATCAGTTCAAACAAGAATTAACATTCAGAAGAGGGAAGCTCAGAAAGCCTGGTTAACAGGTTTCAGTCATTAAATCCTCTAATATTTCATCCATTGCAGTGACATGTGAACATATTCCTTAAGTGTTTTGTCATATTAGTATCATCTGTTCTTTCCCACTGTGAAGGCTATCACTTTCTAATACCTCACTTTTAGTTTCTTTTGACTTATGACTCAAATCTCTTTAAACAGAACACAGTTATCAAGCTGCCAAAACCCAGCTCTGAAAAGAGCTAACTTGACCAAAAAATCACTCATTGGGATGGGTTTTAATTGCTACTGTGCACTCTGGGGAATGAAATGTTAGGAACTGATATGATGGCATAGTGGACCTTTTCCCTGGGTTTTGCTCCTTGAGAAACTTTCTGGAGGAGATTTTTAGATCTGTGTGGAACCAACAAAGGTCAGAAATAGATTCAACCTCCTCTGACTTTCAAAAATGATTATTTTTCAGTTATAGTTATAAGCTGGAAGTGAACATCACTGAAAGATAAGGTGCTGTGCCCTTAAAGACGGGGCATTATTTATTGTGAAGCATGAGGAGCGTGGTTTAGAAGCATTGCATATGTCACTTCCTGCATAAAATATATAAAATTAGGTGGAAACATGTGCATGTCAGTGCAGAAATTCTGACTGATGCTTACAAATGTTTTGGAGAAGGTAGCTAAATGAAGTACATAAGACTATTTCTTGACTATCTTGACTATTTAATTCTGTGTTTTATTATTAAACTATTATAAAACTGCTAAACATCTGGTGCTGCGTCACAAGTTTGTTCCCAAAAGCTGAAAAACACAGAAGAGAACTGGAGCTGATTTGGTGTGGGCAACAGAGCGCTGAATTGCAGGAGATGCCAGAGTGCATCAGGTGGCAGATTCTGCAAGTCTGGCTTGTCTTTACCAGACACCACGAGCATCCTGATTTCACGTCATCTATCATCAGCAAACAGAATTGGGGAAAAATGTAAGGATTTATGTCTTCTAATATATTACTGCAAGGATTTTTAATAGATTTTCAGAAAAATCCCTTTATCGAACACTTTCCAGGTGCCCATGGAGCATAACACCAAGTTATTGGAACAACTTTTCAGTGTTTCTATCTGGTAAAAACAAGTCACTATTTATCATTCTGTGTTTGACTAGATTTTATTTATTTATTGCTTTTCTTGCATTGAGACACAGCTACAGAAACTCATAAAATAATGACATGAAGCACATAGTGCTCCTAGGTATGGAACCCATGCCTTTCTGCTCCCCAGTGCCCCCTCAACCATTTGGCAATCATATGATGTTGGCATCTGTGTGATTTTGACCGCTACTTGTTTATATGGTTGAATTAAAGCATGAGGAACAAAACAAAAGCAATGAGTCACGGTATACTGACTGGTCCACAATGGAGAATATCTTCACTTTCTTTAATTCCAGGAACTGTAATAGCTGCTGCAGATATCAGCCTCACACAATTATTTTATTTCTAACACCCCCTCTAATCCCCTCAAGAACATAATGTCAGTCAATATTCACGAGGGACCTGCATCGACTGTTTATTGTTAATCGCGTCAGTCTGGTCGATAGAAAATGATGCTTTTAAGTTGATTATGGTTTATAAAAAGAAGCGATGTCATATTTTATTTGTTAAAGTGAAATCTGAAATAGCGTTCACCTTTTGGGGAGCTGCGGATCACTTCCCACTTCTGAAACCAAACTAACACCTTTATGTTTAACGATCCGCCTGAAGAAAGCACACTATTCTGCTGAATGGTTTATTCATGATGGCAGGGATAATCAGACCCAGCAGACCAAAGGTTCATGTAAACAGCATAACCTGAAACTGGAGTAAGGCCAAGGAGTGTGCAGAACAGTAGACTAAGGTATTGTCTCTTTTTGTAATTGTTGGATCATGCTCATTTAAAGAGGTTTAGTGGAGTTTAAAGTGCTTACGCTTCTTTTTCATCATGATCTAATCTCTTCTAATCCTTTCCAAGCTTGCTATTTCGAATCAAGCTTTACTATGATACATGCAAGTGTTCAGTTCCTTTTAAAGGCTGAATGGATTTTAAATCAGCAGAATAAAATGTGTTGAAAGGTTCAGTGAAACTGGTTGATGGCGGACGGGAGCTTCATAGCTCAATATTCCTCCAAGTCTGCCTGTAATAAAAGAACATATACAGTCTATGTAATGGAGTAATTGCTTCTTGTATTAGGTGTGGCTGCTTCTGGTAATGCTCTCTGTCACAAAAGCATAGCTATCAGCGTGAAGGACATCAAGTACAGCTATACTAAAGAAATTACATTCAGAGCACTAGTACACACTCTCCATCTCCTGTCGGGAAATGCTGATTCAAAGTCCTCTGGTTCCTGTGTGGCTTTATTTGTGTGAACACGAATTTGACTAAATTAAAGTTAGGGATTATGTCAGGGATTAAGTTGTTCTGGGGATCCTATACTTCTCTTTTTTCCTGCATGAGTCTTTCCTCACAAAGGCAGAGAGTCAGAGATGTGCATATCTAAGTAATTAACCATTTTGTTAGCAATCCCACACGAAAAAAAAAAAAATCTTCACACTGGACCACAACTATAAGAGGGGATTATTTTCAGTCAGCTGTGAAATAATCATTTAAAAAGACTTCCGTCATTGCTGCAATGTAAAGTCGTGGCAAACTTGCAGTATATTTATTTTAAGGATAAAAAGACTTGTGTCACTGTTACTGATAAAAAAAAGAGAAATATAAAATCAATAAATGATACAGAGGGGGAATTCATCTGAACATCCCACAGCCCAATTTACTGTTGAGGCTACTTGTTTACAAGATAGATGTGTGCGTGCTCAGCTCACCAGAAGGCGAGTATTCATTGTCATGGTCCCTGGGTCCTGGACCAAGGGGTTTGAGTTTTTGTGAGTTCACTGTTGTGTTTTGAGTAGGATTTATTTTTGGCTTCTTTGTGAGTTCTTTTCATCTTTGTTTTGCTGCTTAAAGTTGGGATTCCAGTGGGATTCCTTTATATGTTCAGTCCTTAGTTCTTGTTAGTTTTAGTTACTGATGATTTTGTGGCGTTTGTTTTCGGTTAGTTTCCCTCTGTTCCCTTTCTGTCCCTCTATCAGTCTTGTTTATGTGTTTGTCTTTTTCCTTGTTCAAGTTCATCTGTTTCCCCTGTTTAGTTGAGTCTTACTTCCTGTTTTATTTTGATAGCTGTTGGTCTTTTCTATGGTGTCTAGTTTTACTTCCTTTAGCATTTTCATAATTAGTTTTAGCTTAGTTTTGTTGTTGTTGACGTTTCCATTCTCCCTAATTACCTCATGCGTATGTATAGCTTCAGTCTCTCATTCAGTTGTTTGTCAGAGTGGCTGTTTATCTTTCCTGTTTGTCATCCCAGTATTTGTTCCCTCGTGTTTGTTCCCTTCTGTCTTCTGATTTTGAATTTTGCTGATTTTCAATTATGCTCATGGACTTCAGTAAACCACCAAATAAAGGTTGCTTTTTTAGTTTATTCTAGCCTGCATTTGTCTCCTTTTCCCTGCATACAAAGCCAGTGCAAAAAAGTACTTCAACATTACTGAAGCGGTGTGGGATCATCTTGCCAGATAACGGAACATAAGGCATCTAACATCCAAAGATGAGCTTTGAACGTCCTTCAAGACCTAAAGCCTAAAGAACTATTCCTGAAGACCACTTAAAGAAATGACAAGAAAGCCATCCTTCAGGCTGCGTTGAAGAACAAAGGTGGTGATACCAAATATTGACTTTCAAGCTCATTAGAGTTGTACAAACTCTATTCTTGCCTTATATAGTGTGTTTCCATGTGTGTTTTGTACATTTCAGTAACTTGCTTCACCTATTTCCCATTTTTCTAGCAAAATGCAAATAACTGAAGGTTAACTCAAGACTTTGTATCTTACTATAATTTACAAAATCTAAGTCTTTGTGTTTGTTGCTGTGGATCCTCTAAAACCTCTAGAAGAAGCACTTGATTTAAGAGCAGTTTCTTTTTATCTGTTCACATGAAAAACAAAATAATACAGTGAAAATTATATTGAATTAATCAATGGATGCCACCACTAAACATTAGCATGCTCTGTTAACCAGCTGATGTCGTTAAAATGTCCTATATTAACAGTAGTAATGTAGCAATAAGGAACTTAACTTCATTTCAGCATACCATTGGCTAACCTTTTATTAGCAAAAGATGGATATTGTGACATATTAAGTCAGACACATTTTTCTAATAACAACAGGGGAAGACTCTTTTAGTTACAAAAAAGAGCTGTACAGAATCCTTTGAGAAAATAACCTTTGTGTTAAAAGTTTCTGACGTTAGTTTGAAGTCTTATTTAATACAGCAGGAAGTTTATTTTACAAATAAGACTTTTATTTAAAAAGGGAAAGTAGCAGCATATGCTTTAAGGTGTGGCTACCTTGTGATTGACAGGTTTCTACTCTACAAGCATGCAACTTCCTCCATTTCTAAGTATGATCCTCTGCTTACTCATGAGCAAAATGGCAAAGACTAAAAAGCTCAACTTCAGCCTTTAAATGGTAGTTCACAAACTGATGGTGAGATTATAGTAGCCACCTCCATCTTTTATGTGCAAACAGAAATGTTATGACTGTTCATGAGTCATGAAGGAGCAGTTTTGTTTTGGCATCTGAAGTTGTGTTTATGATGGATTATACTAGCGCTTACAATTGCACTGTGTGATGACAACCCAGAGAAGTCTATCCACTGAGGAACACAATGAGATACAGTTGGAAAGCTGCAGAAAAAGGTAGGTTAACCTTGTCGTAAGACATTTCTTTTTAAAGCTAAACTATATCTGTATGTTTCAAATGACAGAGTTTGCAATAGAAGCATCACAGGGGATATGCAGCATTCAGTGATTCAAAACTCAAAGAAAAAATTATGAAGCGTTTACCCTTTCCTTTCTTCGATTACTCCTGACCTTAGCGTTACTTTCATGAACAAAACATGCAGATGTGAAGAGGTGCTATGTGTAAATAGTGCTCCCTCTAATTAATGAGGCTTGATTCCTCTCGTTTGACGTTCATCTGTAAAAACAATTAACACTGCTCCTTTTCAACAAGACAGAGGACATAAATCAAATGTTAACACAAGGCTGGAGAGTTCTCGCTCAGTGTAATTAGGACAGCGAGAACCTAAAGGCCCTTAGCACTGTGCTTCATTATCAATTGACAACCTGTATGTCCCCTGACAGTGACTGATCTTCATAGGGAGCAGCCTGTGAATGCCTCTCCACGTGGCAGGAATGTGGGGGGAAATGAGATTTGCAGCCTTTTGTCTCACTGAATAGATGTTGCTGTTCGCTGCTTTCTACCTGTGCAAATTCAATCAGCATGCAGCTTTTGTTGTTCCTAACGCACTTAAAATACAAGTTTCCTTCCAAACGCTACTCTTGAAATTGTGCCATGGCAAATTTGATAGGATGATAATATTTACTACATTGAATAATTATGATGAGATCAAACCTTGATTACTTTAGGGACATTAAGCAATCGCTCTAGGTTTAGGGATGCTCAAGAAGACAATAAATAAATACAACAGACATTTTCCACTTTGAAAATGTTTGTCTGCGTCTACCCTCACAGGTAGCTTAAGTCCCTGATGATACAACTGAGGCTATAATGCATTCTACCTGAGTCTTTACCTCTACTTAATAATCCAGATGAAATGTGTCATACATCTGTTTTAATAAACAGGAGAGTTCTGCATGAAGAATTTCCATAATTAATATAACAAATGTGAACTCAGCACTGTATCTGAACCTATTGTTATGAAGCAATTATAGCAGATGTGCATCCCACCCACAATGGTGCCCTTAGAAAACTGCCCTCCTTTAAGCAATACACAGAACCTTACAAATCTTAGACATCTTTTATGTTCATGCACCAGATGATACGGCGAGAATCCCCCCCCCCCCTTTTCAAAAGGGTGTCCTTTTGCTTTTTTTCCCCACAGTTGATAGATTAGAGTTTTTTTCTTCAAAGCCTCCCAAAGCTCTGTGTTTAATCACATTATGGCATTTCCCGCGCTGCCTCGGTATGGTTGCAGGGCTCAGGTTTAAAAAACCGAGCAATGCGTTTCAATTTTTACCAGCAATTTGTACAATTCATGGTCTGCTGTCAGGGACGTAACACTGTATCACTCTCAGACTCCTCTCTTCTGTCATCAGCCCTGACATTAAAAGATAAGATTTGATCTAGATCTGATCTGATCTTTAACTGAGGCCATGGTCCCAGTCTATACAAAATTCCATTCATCACATCTTTAATCTTCCTCTGCTCTCCATCTGCACTTTTCACATGGAGTAACTTATACAGATTACAGTGTAATGTTTCTCTGCTGCTCTTTCTAGGGGATCAGTAAAATTCATTCCTTAATACTTCCACCAATGCCAGTAGGTAATGGCTATTAATGGTAATTTTAGCACTTCAGCGGCGACTTAAATTACAAACCTCAGTGCAACACCTACAATGACATTTCTGAGACGAGTAATTTTCTTATTAATGTCTCAAAAGAGGGGAAATCTAGACGATCTTCCAAGATTCAAAGCATTAAATCCCACGACGGCAAAAACACGTAGTCAGAAAAGTGTTGGCACATCAGATCAGATACTGTAAGAGCCCAGTAGGGAGAAGAAGCTCCTGTGGTGTGACTACAATACATTTAATAATAAGAGCAATTCCAACTGTGCTTTGTGGAAAACATGAAAAAAAATCATCCTTAAAACAAAATCATCAAAAGCAGCCTACATGGTTGGGACAAAGAAAAAAAAGCCACATCCCACTGTACTCCAAAACCTCGATGGGGAAAAGACATTTTGTCTGGAACAATTGTAAAACAATCAAAAATACAAACTGACACTGAAGACAGTGGCTGCTCGCTGGAATTGTAGATACCTTATCACTGAAAAACAGGCTTCTTTCCCTGGATAACAGATCTGGATTTTGAGCACTTTCACATTAAAATATGGTAGAAGGGAGATTCATTTTGCAGCAGCTTCATGCAGACTGGCTGCTGATTGCTTAGATACATTATTAATAAACATGACAAATATCTATCAGACAAACTGAGAAAAGGTTAACCCAGCATTAACTGTTTACATTTTAAATTATTTTCCTCTGTTTATTAAAATGTATCAAGGTATAGATGAAAAACTGAAAGCGAAAAACAACCCCCTACTTAGGTTGAGTGTATTATGGGTGTTTTTTTATAATCTTACTAAAAATATAAGGAACACCAAACCTTAAAGGACCAAAATGATGGCCTAGTGATTGCAAACAGAATAAAGTTTTACTAAAGGGCTTATCGGTTTATCTGAAATGATGCAAAAAGCCTAGCGGCGCTTCACTGTAGTACACAGAGATCTGCACCAGACACACAGCAGATGTTCTGGGTGCACTTCATCTGCAATATGTTAATACGTTGTCTCAAAAGTGAAAGCCTGGCTGTCATCATCTCTGGATTAGGAGCGTTTCAAATGTCAGCACGTGAAGAATCTGTTAGAAACACCGTTTAAACGTGTTCCGCGGGCTCAATGTCTAGACTGACACCCCCACCCAACCGCCCCGCCCCCCCACCTCGCTCCACGGCAGAGCACTGTAATCCACTTCACTTCTGAATTGTTGCCATCATTTAAAAGGGACAATAATGGTCACTGTCACTGTATTAGTTTTACGACACTGACAGCGTGACAGAGTCCATTCATCACGATAGTCTCCAGAGGAGCCCCCGTTACATGATGACCCGCGCAACAGCACAAATGTTTACGGGAGTTTCACCTCAAATGAAGGAGAAAACGGCACTCTGTCATTCATTCGGCACACAACACACCGACTCTAAACTACACGATGCATACATATAGACACGTGTATGTGCTGGTTATTAATAAGCACCGCTATCCAAATTGGTTTCTACCAGAAGCGCAGTGATATTAATAACTTGTAGTGACTGTGTGTAAAAGCAGAAGCTAAAATGAAAATTGTAAATTTCACTGCTGCAGGAAAAAAAAGATTGAGTTATCATCAAAGAGTTAGGCAACTCGAATTTTTTGTCGTTTTGTTGGATAAACCTTTATGTTTACTGTATGAAAGCTTGCTTCTATCCATTGGTCCATGTTTCTCCACTTATCCAATTCAGAGTCGTGAGCGGGGCTGGAGCATATGTAGACCCGCCTACCTTATAGGGCGAGAGGAGGAAAGGTCTCCATGCTGTCCCAGGGCTAACACAAGAGACAACCATTTGCACTCACATTCACACCTATGACCAATTTAGATTTAAACCTAACCCCACTAATTGCATGTCTGGACTATCTACAGAGAACCCACACCAATATGGGGAAAGCATGAAAACTCCACACAGAAAGGCCACAGCCAGATTCCAAACCAAGACCTTCTTGCTGGGAGGCAATGCTTGCAGAGTTTTCATATTATTTTAAAGGAGAGATTTTTAAAAAAATGACCAGTTAATTTCTAACTCCTTCTCAGGAGATAACAACAGAGTGGGTGTGCAAGCCTCGGTGATCCCCGGCTCCTAGTGTACACATGGTGAAGGATCCTCTGTGAGCGTAAAAAACTGACTGCGATGGGAACCAGTTATTGAAGAACAATTTGTCAGTCAGCGACAGAGTAGCTGGTTTAGCACTTCTCATCCTGCCAAATCAAATGTTTTGGAAAGGTGTGAATCTTTCAAAGTGTCTCAAAAATATCCAGGGTAACTTTTTGGGTGCTAAGCCATAAATTAAAGTGGAAAAAAGTCTTTTTTTTGACTGGGATTACCTATCGCTGTCTACTAATATAGTGTTTGTGAGTATAAGTATATACTTGATGGAGCGGCACGTAAGAACTCGGGACAGCAACCATCCTCCGAGCTCCCTAATGCAACGTCCATGTGATTTCCAGAGGCGCCAAAGTAAGAATAGGTGCAGGTAATAGTCCAGAGACTTCACAGCGAGGTAGCGATCATCCCGATGCTTCTAAAAGGGTATTTCCAATAATGATAACACATCTGAAGCAGATCTCCCGCTGTGTGCTGCTTATATGACTTTTTTTTAAAAAGCCAGCATGGTTATGTTAATGAAGGAACACGTATCTCTGGCTTTGACTGACGATGTGAAAATTGTAGCATCACTAACTGGAATCGGTTCACAAAGAGCTTCGGTCTGGCAGGAAGGAGGAAAGAGTGCTGGTGTAAAGGATACAGCAAGGTGAGATTTGTGGGAGAACGATAGAGAGAAAGCCTGATGTTCATAAATTATAAAGCAAACAATGATACACGATAACCGCCAGCTTCCTTGTGCTTTCCTTTGAAGTTATAAATCAATACCACCCTCGATTAGGTACAATTATGGACTTTCTCACAGTATCCCATTTATGAGACAGACTGACAGTTTGACAGAGTCCATCAATCAACAGTCTCCGGAGAAATTATACAATACTCATACACGCTATATTTTCCTAAAGACAAATACAGGGTGTAGCAACAAAATCACAGCAACTGCTGCTGATATATTATCGTGTTTCAGTAGATTGTGCTTTGCAGGCTTCTTGTAGCGAAATAACAAGAAGTCGTACAGCATCATGTACACTCATTGAAGGAAGAAAATAATAATAATAATAAAAAAATCCAGGACCTGCATAAAAAGGTCTTGCTGCAATCTGGAAACATGCTTAAGGAAAATTGTGTAATGTAGTAGAAAAAAATAGCAAAGCGAGATATGAGCGAAGAGAATGTTCAGGACAAACTCATCTTTCCATAATCCCCTAGTCTCTGTGCTCCCACCCTCCTTTCCAACCTCCAATTACAAAGAGAAGAAATGCCCCGCTTCTTCACTCCACAGAAATACACAGGCTCTACATCAGAACTCAATTTGGTTTGGTAATGAGACTGCGCTTGTGCATTTCCCCATGCAGACAGCCCAATCTTCAATTGCCTGCACACATGGGGGCTTTTCTTAGCAGGAAGGCTCGGAGGAAATAGGCTGGTAAAAGTGTTGCCTTTTTTCATTTGGATGAAACTTACAGCTCACCTTGTGTAGTCTTTTGAAAAATGACCTTGAGAAATTTGTGATATCTGAAGACAACATACTTTTAAACTGAACCCTTGAAGATTTTTTTCTTTTTTGGATACAGAACATGGTGTTATATGAAGTGATATAAAAGATTTCACAGAATGCCAGTCAAGGCACTGATTATGCCCTTAAATGCAGCATTTTCTCATCACAAGCTGATAGTGCGGCGACTGTATCCTCAATGCAGAGCTTCATGGGTTTGTGATGACCCACCGTACAATGTTCTCTTACATTTACAGCACAATTTACTTAACCCTGTCAAGCCTGAACCGTGGAATAATTGTCAGAAAATCAGATTTTTTTAAAAAGTGGAGTGTTTATTGAACCATTTGGCAAATAAAAAAAATTATTAAGAGTTTTATTTGTATCAGTTTGCTATAATAATTCAATTAAATGTGCTGGTTTTGCTTGTTTAGGGTTTTTCGGGGCAAGCATGTCACACTGCTGATGCACAAAAACTCACGTGTCTAATATGACACAGGGTTAAGGAGACAAAGAGTTCCCATAGCTCACATTAATGTGAGTGCTGCATAAATGTATGTGCAAGTGGTGCAAAAATACTTATCTAATACAGTGGCTCTCAAAGAGGGCCGATAACACTTTCAGAATTCTTTTTTTAAAAATATCTCATAACAAATAGATAAATAAATACATCAAATTAAAAACAGGGTAAGCAAACACCAAAATTACCATATTAAAAAGCTGTGCAGCAGTCAAAAATAGTGTCTGGGTATGAGGATGAAGGTTTGTCACTATAAACAGAGCTTAAAGCTGAGACATATCAAACCTCAGCACAGTCTATGATGGCTTAACCCGAGCCAGCCAAAAATAAATCAGGCTACACAGTTAAAGATACTCGATTTAAGGCTTTTTTTTTGGTCAGGTCAAAGCATGACTCGCCTGTGTGGCAAAACTGAGGCAACGGTGAAAAGCAAGCAAAATGTGTTCAGGTTCTTGCCTCCTTTTCTTTGAAAACTTTAATTACAGGTTTATCTTACTTTGAACACAATAAAAAAAATACATTTTATTAAGGTAGTGTGACAAATGATCATTAGTTATCATAAGTTTGGAAAATGTGTTGTGCTTTTAAAGGGACGAGATAAAGGGAAACCGATCAGTGCCTGCAACTATGTCCGACTCAGTGATCCAAACCCATCATTATAAGGTGCTGCAAGTTTTTAAAATAGGCAAATATACAATGTAATACTTGCTTGTCCTACTTTTTAAAGATGTCCCAGAATGCCCTACCTCTCCATGTAAAGCACGACTCATCCAGATTACATGAAAGGGAAGTAAATCAAGTCTGATTTACACACACTTCAAGTAAAATTACTATCAGCTATACTTTTCAGTGTGTGCAAAGAGGATTGGACTTACGTAGTCGTCGTATGATTCATGTGTGACTGCTAACAGCGGGGGCCTGTATCCGACACTTGCTGCTGCTGCCCCTCTGGCTCTCGGGATTTGTACCTCCCTCGTCAAAACTGTCGTGGGAAGTTTGCTGTGTGCTGCTGTTGCTGTCCCCCGAGGTGTTGCCGCGCTCCTTCCCGCGCCTCTGTGGCCCCTGGTAAAGCAAAAAAGGCAAACAAACATGGCCTCAACATTGCCCTAAGAACCTTGCTGTGAAACACTTGTAAATAAGCCACAGTAAATTAAGTGGGAAAGTGGAATTAAGAAAAAAAAAACCCTCAAAATATATTTAAATCCTTTTTAGTGGTGCATATGTGCACGCTGCCACAGCTGGTGGTTGCCTTGCACTGTGCTCAGGTGAAACACAAGATAAACCCAGCACTGGGGTAGATCTTGTTATGATCAGAAGGGTGACGAGTGTCACTTTGTGTTTCGTCTGCTCTGCAAACTTGCCTGTGGGATGCAACATGGTTATTTCAAAAACGTGGCAGAGCGGTGTCATGTCTCCGTTTGCGCGACAACACATCTGCCTGAAACCGCTGATTAATGTCAGGCTGCAGGCAGACAGGTATAGTTTTCAAATACAGCAAGCTGTTACTTGACATGCACCAGTAGAGAGCAAGGGCCAAAGGGCTGGGGCAGACATGAGGAATTTAAGGTGGGTTGTTTCTTTATATAAAAGTCTGACTATCCAGCAGCTGGACTTCATGCTCGGTGTAGGGACTGCAGGGAGGATTTAACGTTGCAGAGATGCCTATTTTCTGCTAACTTACATTTTTACAGCATGATACAGCTAGGGTATGGCAATTTGTCTTCCTCTAGCTTATTCTTCACTAGCTGGCAACCTATTGTGATCCAAAAATACAGACACTCAAATGGGAATTATTGGTGCATATTTTTAATGGAGATTTACAAAAATTGCTTATCATTGCAGCATAAGGGGAAAATCTGGAGAAGAAAGTGGTGGTACTGGTGGTGACTTTAAATTGGGAGCGTCCCAATGTTGCTGGTGGATTTTGCTCATACGGATGTGCTGCCAGAATTAGGCCAGGCTTTCATGGCACACTCTACCTGGTTATTCCTGAGAGACTGCCACGGCTCACATAGATTATGGTCAGTTTGCTCAACAATTAGATAAATAAATAAATAAATCAAAAGGACACTCATAGAGGGAGGCGTGAACGTCTGATCCAATGAAATGCTCTGTAGCATTTATTGTTTCTGCATAGGCTGGGCTACAGGAGCTACATGGAAAACAAGTCACATTTTAAATTTAAAAAATGAAAAGAAACCATTTAAAACTATTAAGTACAACATGATTAGGAAAACTCACAACTGGTTTGCATAAAATTAAATCCAGTTGTTGTGTAATTTTTCATCCCTCAGCCTTTTCTTCCCATTTCCCTTGTTTAAGAATGGCTTTTTGACAGCTGTGCTTCCATGGTGATGATTTCTAATGAGGTTTCAGCGAACAGTAGATGCATATTTCAGTTCCTGTATTCCATCTTTGCTGGATTTTTTGCTATTTCTTAAAGACATGACTTTGAGATACTGTTGCTGTAGATATACCAAGTTTTCAGCAACAAGCTCTTTAGGAATCACTTTGTTGGTACAAAAATACTATTTTATGTCATTCATGGTAAATTCAAGTATTTTTGGATCCTTCAGCTAAAGAACTTTTTGCAGCAGCCAGAAGTTACAAAGTAAAAAGTGCCTGAAGCAATTTAGAATTGTTTCTTGTGTAAACATGAGACCGGTTTGGGTGATTTTTTTATGCTTGAATGCTTCATAGGTCAGTATTAAGTGGCCTAACAAACAAGTGGTCAAGTACAAAGACTGCACTTAAAAACTGGTAATAAACCAGCCAGTGTCCAAAGGAAAAACTCGGAAAGACCTTCAAACATAAAAGTATCGTTTAAGAAGACTTAAAAAAATACAAGTCAGAATATAAAGAAATGAAAGGTGAGTTTGGCTTTTGCACATAACTGTATTAGATAATGTAATACAGATGTAAGCAAGTGAATTCATAAAAGAGTAGAAATAAAATGAAATGGTTTTAAATATCACACAAGAAACACACCAGTAAAAATGATAAAACACCAAAAGGAAAAAAATATTTAAATAAACTAATAATTGAGACGAGAAGTGTCTGTATGAATATTATGTATTTATGTGTGCTTGTGAGTGTAATTAACACTTTACCTTGTGGTTATTGCGGTTGTTGGTCGTAGACACCTCCCTTGAACACTCCTCCCTCTGCTTGACTCGTCAGAGCCGTTCAACAGGGATAACTCTCGGAGTTGTTCCTGTCTGATCTCGTCATTGTAATCCTGTGGAAACAAAATGCAGCACGTCTCGTAAGAAAACAAAACAAAGAAGGTCATTTGTCTTCTGACTGCAACAGATGCTTGCAACAGCAGCAAATGTCATCAAATTAAAATTATCTCGACACCCAAGGGGCGCTTGTGGCTTTGCTGAGCGGTGACTAGCCAGTGAAGAATGCTGTCTTTTGATTATGGTTTGACACAAAATGCAGAGGAAAGATTAGTGATGGAGAAAAAGACAATAAATATTTCTCAAAGGAGCTGCTGGTTTGTTGGGGAAAGAAGAAAAACTATTTTCCTGTTTAGGTTTCGAAGACTAGTGTTAACTTCCCAGCTGGCCAGAAAAAAGAAAAGGTGTCTAACCAACAAATTTAGGGCAAGATTTATCTTGATGTTGGATGAGGAGGACAGAAACGGGAAATTAAATCAGACAAATATTTTTCTCACTTTAATGCAACACAAAAATAGCCCTTGATTTGTCTGCACACAGACTGTAATTGACACTTTCAACAACTTTGCGTGGAATATCGTTATCTTGCGATTCTGAACCATTTTTCTCAGCTCACTATCAACATGATATGGATCGCTACACAGCAGATAAGGGAGTGGACAAAACAACATTCATTATCCTGTCACTGGTGACAGATAAACAGGCGTGTTTTTTTTTTTTTTTCAGAAACACTTAAACCAAGTCCACAGGATTCGCTACCATGGGCGAAATGTTTCTGTAATGACACCAAGCCAGCAACAGATTTCTTTGGCTGTCACTGCTTATGACAGCACATTATGACTGCATGATCTGGTGTCACAGACTAAAAGGAGAGCCCCAAGAAAAACACATGTCCTCTTGAACAAACATCTAAACCCAATACATGTTACTATGAGCAGCAATTTCAACTTCTTGAAAGAGCCAATTTGTGGTGTCCATTGTATGGACACCACAAGAGTTATTCTAGCTTTGACACAGCCTATCAGCCTATTGATATTTTTTGTGCACATTTGTCACACTTATATTTCACATTCCAAAAAATTTTAATATTAGACACTCATAACCCGAATAAAAACAAAATGCACGTTTTAAATGATGATTTTATTTATTAAGGGGGAAAAGATGTTCAAAATTATGTGGCCCTGTGTAAAAAGGAATTGCATCCCTTCCCTTCTCCTTGTTAAATCATGAATTAATGGTGATTTTTTGGAAAGCTGAGCAGCTGAATCGAGAAATCACTTAAACAGAACCTTTCTGACAAAGTGAAGTAGGCTTAAAGTCCTCAAAAAGCAACACATCGTGTCATAACTAAAAAAAACTCAAGAACAGGCTTAGAAACAAATGCATTGACATCTATCAGTCTGTAAAAGGTTACAAAGCTTTTTCAAAGGTTTTGGGACTCAAGTGAACAATAGTGAGAGCAATTATCCACAAATGGAGAAAACAGTGGTGAACCTTCCTAGGAGTGGTGGGTCTATCAAAATTACTCCAAGAGCGCATCAATGACTCATCCAGGTGGTCACAAAAGAGCAAGGAAAAACATCTAAAGAACTGCAGGCCTCTTTTTCTCAACAATAAGAAACTGACTGGGCATAAATGGCATCCATGGAAGAGTTCCAAGGAGAAAACCACTGCTGGCCAAAAAGAACACAAAGGCTCGTCTCACATTTACCAAAAAACATCTTGATGTTCCCCAAGACTTTGGGGAAAACGTTCTGTGTACTGATGAGATAAAAGCTGAATTTTTTTTGGAAGGTTTTAGACCCGTTACATCTGCTGCAAAACTAACAGAGCTTTTTATAAAAACTGTGTGGTAGTGTGATGGTAGTGTCTGGGGCTGCTTTGCTGCTTGGTGATGGAACCATGAATTCTGCTCTCTACTCCTGAAGGAGAATATCCGTCTACCAGTTTGTGTCTGAAGCTCAAGCTCACTTGGGTTATGCAGCCGGACAATGATCCAAAAAATCTCAAAAACAAAACAAAACCAGAATTAAGGTTTTGGAGTGGCCTAGACAAATTTCAGACTCAAATTACATTGAGGTGCTCTGGCATGACCGTAAACAGGCTCCTAATGTTGGAAAGCCCTCCAATGTGGCTGAATTAAAGCAATTCGGCAAAGAAGAGTGGGCCAAAATTCCTCCACAATGATATGACTCATTGCCAGTTATCACATGCTTGATTACAGTTTTTGCTGCCAAGGGTGGCAGCAGCAGTTATTATGTTTAGGGAGCAATCACTTTTTGAAATAGGGCCAGGTGGGTTTTTTCGCTTAATAAATGAAATCTTGGGGAGATATTTTTTTTTAGCCTTTTGTCACTAATAATCGGTGTAAATTATCAAACTCTTTTAATACATGTGATCACTCTGCACTGGACTCTTTATGAATACTATAACTCTTCATGGTCCACCTGTGAACCACACTTTACCTGAAGAAAACTGACTTCACATTTTTACAATTGGAGAATGCAAGTAATCATTTACAACAATGTTAAATAAATATAAAAATGATTTAAAAATGCAATTTCTATTTTCAAAGTCATCTGTTTTTTTGTCATGGGTCGGTGGACAAAGGAGCACAAAGGAAGCACAGCTTCGATACTCCTGACGTGGAGTTTGGTCCTTTCCTACCTACAGGCCAGGCTTATGGATCACATCACATTTAGTCATGAGGATATTACAAGACATCATTTACCCACTCTGTGATTTGCACAGTTAGGACTGAATGTAATCAGATCTTCAACAAAAGCTTATTATTAGATTAAACTAATTCTGTGTGAACACAAAAAAAAATCTGAACTCATTTATTGTCTAAATGTGTGAAATGTAACCCTTTTTGCAGACTCGTTATCAGTCGTCAGCCTTAGCAGACAAATCTGCAATCACGCTCTTCTTTAATTTATTCATAATTTTCCTCGGGATCAAATTTTTCAGCTACATGTTGTCGAAGGATTTGCAGCACACACTCTTCATTTTCAAACCATAGAAAGAATATCTAAAAAAGAGAGGTTAGTGTCTCTCTACTTAAATTTTCTTCTCCTTGTTTACATGTCTGACCTTCACTGTTTCTTAAGAAGTTAATGGAGCATGATTTTGAGGTGGAAAAAAGAGAAATTTTTATCATTGTTATAGTGAGCAACCTTGATTCGGTGAACACATTCAGTACTGGTGCAGTAAAACTGAGCATTCATTAAACTGCAGCATGTCAGATACATGCAACAATGTGTCCAGCTCCCCAAACAGCAGGAAGTGTGACTCACATGCATTGAGAAGTCGAGAATTTGGCATACAGAAGATGTCTTGTTGTCTTCATTTACAGTAATTTACAGGCTCTGTGTCATGCACAGGCCATATGATGAACAGATTATAAAGTCTGACACCAACATACTGTGAAAGAAGAAAATGAAACCTTGTCGGTGGAGGTCCAATACATGTGACAGACTGTGCACGTTCTTATAATGAACAAATAAGGCCTACAGCATTCTGTTTATTTCAAGGAGACTGGCAGAGCTCTTAATAAGGAATCTGGCAGCTCATCCGAAGCTCAACAAACCTGCCAGAGCTTGTAAAAGTAGACTGTTGACAAAGGTGTTAACATGAGTATACAGAGATAAAGCCCAAGCTGAGGCTTCTCGAGCCAGATTGTTTGCTCACTGTGATTAATTCTGACCATGCATGACCTTGTACACATGCAATGCCCTTCACAGAGCTTAAGTTAGACTTAAAGAGGTCAACGCATGAAGTGCGGTGTTACCAATCATTGTGATGTTTGCGTCTGCCAGCTATTTGTCTCTGTGGCCGGAAAATAACAAGTCAAATTAATTTGGCATTCTTCAATCATCAGCTTTATTATAAGTGACGCTGTCATGTCAGATCACCTTTGACACCTGCGGCAGTATTGAACAAGGTAAATACATTTATCCAACAAAAACATATTAAAAGACATGAACAAACCAAAGAAAATGGATCAGTCTTAGCTTCTGAATAAATCATGTGGCATTTGTTGGATTACTGTGATTATATAAGATTGTTTTGTTTCCCAACATAATTGCATTCAAGGGCTAGAGTCATGCTATTAGTGCTATTATTGTGTTTGAAGAATCAAAAAGCTGTATACTCAGAGACTCATTGGATTCGTAGAAATGTCTGGCAGTGTGAATGTACGTATTTGAATTTGAAGGTGTTAACAAAATCTATGCTAAAATGTGGGTGCTATGTATCAGGTAAACAATGCCAGTACCAGGCTGGACCCTCAGAACTGCCTTAATGCTTTGTAGTATAGATTCAAAACAGTACTAGAAACATTCCTCTGAGATGTTGCTTCATCTTGACATGATAAAAACATGCAGATTTATCAGCTCCACATTCATGATGTGAATCTTCTGTTCCACCAAATCCCAAAAGAGCTCTGTTGAACTGAGATCTGGTGACTGTGGAAGCCATTTGAGTACAGTGAACTCCCTGACATGTTTAAGAAACCAGTTTGAGATGATTTGAGCTTTGTGACATGGTGTGTTATCCTGCTGGAAGCAACTTGACTTGGTTATACTAAGATTCAGAAGATGGGTGCACTGTGGTCATAAGGACATGGACATAGTCAGCAAAAATTCTCAGGTAGGCTGTGGCATTTAAATGATATTCAGTTGGTACTGAGGAGCGCCAGTGAATTATCCCTCCCACATATCCTCGAGTATAACCTGAACTGTTGATACAGGGCAGGATGGATCACGTAGTTTGCACAAAATTCTGACCTCACCATCCAAATGCTGCAGCAGAAATTGAGACTCATTAAACCAGGCAATATTTTGACTGGTTTGACGAACAACCATGCCACATTCAAAGTCACTTAAATCACCTTTCTTCTCCATTCTGATGCTCAGTTTGAAAGTCGGCAGCTTGTCTTGCCAATGTTCACATGACTAAATGTTTTGACTTGTTCCCATGTTACTGGCTGGTTAGACACTTGCATTAACAAGCAGCTGAAAAGGTGTACCTAACAAAAAGTGGGGAATAGACCGCCTCAGGAAAAGTGCTCAGACATATCTTGTCCTCTGTACTTGATAAAAGACTTCATATTTTTTGCACGCCAGTTGTATATAATACAATGATAAGCTCTATTAAAGAATCAAATTCTAACTAAAGCATCTTTTTTAAAAAGTTCTTTCACATTACAAGTTCTTTCAAAGTTAAGTCAACACAAACAGCAGCACAGAAAATTAGCTGTGCACAGTCTGGCTCTATTATGGAAATAATAATGCAGAGTATTTAACTCTGCATCCCTGACCAATTTTTTAGCTGCTCTCTAAGCTTCCTCACCCAGGACATCTGGACCAAATAATTAGGATAGTGCAGTATGAGTAAACCCAAGCACACCTGGGTCAGTTTTTACAGCAGTTTTAATTTTGTTTGACTTTATGGAAAAACAAATAAGTAGTGTATATCTCATTAAAGTATCTGTGTCACCGGCTATCTGCCAAAATGCTTCCACTGCAGTTTGGCCCAAGATGAAGGCCTCACAAGCTCAGCCAGCTGCGAGCAGGATCGTCTGTCTTTACAGTAACGCACTGATTAGGTTCCCGTTTGCATTTCTCTTATTTTTAGATGCATAAATTCTGAACTAACAGGACTGATTTTTGATTTGCAATTCTGCTTCATTGCAGGTCCTGGTAAGCTTTCTGTATCAACTTCTGACAAAATTATAATCTAGTTGTATGTGTTCTGTTTCTGATGGACAACAAATGATCAACTGATGCTAATGTCTAATTAAAGGTGACCATAGCATATAATGTTGATTTGAAATGCCCTACAAATGACAAAAGAGCATGGATCCACTCTTCCGGATTATAGATGTGAGCTCTGTGGGACCTCAGTGAAGAGAAGGTTTTGCTAAACTGTGGGCTGTAAAACATTTATACCCAGTAATCATCGGGGTGATACACATTAAAATTGTGTTTCTTTAAGATAGTGGGTTAGAGTACATTTGAGGTTTTGTTCGTTCAGTACACCTGCTCTGTAGTACATGCTCATTTTCTGCTGTATCCAGCAGTGAAACTCACAAGTGCGCATGTGGCATTGTGGTAGACAGCTACACATCTCTGTGACTCTGCCTGCTACATCATGTTGAGTTTAGTTTGGTTTATGAAGCATAATCCAGCAAAACGCCAGCGGGAGTCAGTGGTAGTTTGCCACGGGGGATCTCTGATTCAAATCGAGCATGTTTGTGGCAGGATCATAAATTGTGTCAATGTTTTATATTTGGTCAACTTCTGTATGAGCTACAGTCTACATTTACCAAGTTGAGCTGAAAAGAAACCTATATTTTAAACATATTAAAAGAGTAACTGAAAATAATTAGGCTCTTACAAAATAGTCAGTGTCAAGTATAAAACAGTATGGAACCTGAACCCTGCGATAAACTGCAGTTCCTGAAATGGCCACTTGAGGCCAGCTCCAACAGACAGTCAATCTGAGCAGAAAGAAGAAGGTTACGAAAAACAAGTTTGATCTTTCTTTTCAGTAATTTGACATTCAGCATGGGTCCCTATGTAGTTAATTATACTAACAACCAATCCAAGAAACCTGTGATGCAAATTTTGGTAAATGTGTCACCTGGTGCCACATCTTAATATTTTACTGCTAATAGATTTTTATTATTTTATAGTTTTCATGTTTTTATTTTGGTATGATATTTGTGTGTTTTCTGAAACTTGTTTGGGGGTGTCTAACGTCCTACCAGCATCTACCAAATGAATGCAATGAGGCACACTTGCCCCTGTCGACCGTGTTTAAAAATGGAGACAGGAGAGCGCCACAACAAAGCAAGGAAAAGAAGATGGACAAAGGCACCCAGGGCTGGGAAGCCATGGTAGGGAGGCCATGGAGTTGTTTCCTTGGGATGAATGCCTGGCACAGAGAAGGATTGAGCTCTGGCAATAGCAGGAGACTCGGCAAAGAGAGACCAAAGAGACAAGTGAAGATGAGAAGGACCGAGTAAACTTCTGCTATACTGCTGGGAGTGTGCTCTTGAGAGACTGTTGTGGCTTTGGGGTTTTTCTTTTCTTTTCTTTTTTTTTACATTTTTCAGCTGCCAAGTTTCTTAAGGAGATGGATATTTTAGGGCTTTTTAAAAAAAAAAAATTAAAGGAACACTTTGAAAACACATCAGATCTCAATGGGAAAAAACATGCAGGATATCTATACTGATATGGGGTGGGATGTGTTAGGAACAGAAGGATGCTGCATCATTTGATAGAAATGTGATGTATCAACCTATAGAGGGAAATTTCATTGCAGCAATTAAAAATACTACTCAGTATTTTTTGTGCCCCCCCACGAGCTTGTATGCATGCCTGACAACGAGTGAGCATGTTCATAATGATGTGGTCCTATCCTCTTCTACCAGATCTGGACCACAGCATCACTGAGCTTCTGGATAGTCTGATGCCCAACCTGGGTATGTTGGTTGGACGGAAACATAATGTTCCAGATTTGTACTATTGGATTTATGTTAGGCGGGCACAATCAATGGGATAATTCCTTCATTCTCCAGGAACTGCCTGGATACTCTCGCCATATGAGGCTGTGCATGTCGGGCACTAGAAGGAACCCAGCAACTATAGCACCAGCATATGGTCTGACAATAGGTCCCTGACAGCAGTCAGGGAGCTGTTGCCTAGCCTGTGGAGGTCTGTGGATCTCTCCATGGATGTGCCTCCCCAGACCATCACTGATCCACAAAAAACTGGGCATGCTGAACAACAACAACATAAAGTTCTCCATTGCTTCTCCAGACCCTTTCATGACTCTCACATGTGCTCAGGGTGAATCTGCTCTCATCTGTGAAAAGCACAGGGCGCCAGTGGTGGACCTGCCAATTCTGGTATTTTATGGCAAAGGCCAATCTGCTCCCACAGTGTCGAGCAGTGAGCACAGAGCCCATTAGGCGACGTCTGGGCCTCAGGCCTCCCTCGTGAAGGCTGCTTGTGTTTGTTTGGTTAGAGGCATTCATACCAGTGCCCTGCTAGAGTTCATTTTGTAGTGCTCTGGCACTGTGCATCCTGTTCTACTATAGTTGTGTCTTCAAACACAGCATCCCCATATGGAAAAGAAATAGAAAAAACTCATAAAAGACTTGCATAAGATTTGGCTTACTTCATATAGCGAATCATATAAGGCTTATATGATTTACCCATGAAAGTGGCCACTTTCTCATTACTTTCATATATTGTTTTAGTAAGTATCCAAAACATACAAGTTTCATTTATATAATTTTTCAAGGGATCTTATATCTGTTTTCACTCTTGTATGCTTCTCATACAAGTTTCACACAAGACAGATACAAACTTTATAAGATTTATATATATCTTTTCCATATGGGTTGCTAAGCTTGGTCTCTTTGTTTTTATATTCTTTAACCACGGCTACCAGACACTGCTCAGCTCACTCTGGGGCAAGAAAGGCTTCATCCAACTTTTCTTTCACATATGCATGAGTACACCGCAAATACACCTGTAACCATATGTTGCTTTTCACGATTTATCAGAGCGCGTCTCTGACAACATGTTTTACAATGCAGCTCCTAATGCATAATGCAGCAATTAAAAAAAAAATAGCAGGACATGTATATGCCACTCCTCACCTGAGGCGTGAAACATCTGTCACTACTACTACTGACAGATGCCCGCTGTGTTGCATTATGTGCAGTTTATTTGCAAACTCCTAATAATACGCCCGAGGCAGCGAACATGTGCTCTGAAATTGGTACTATAGTTTTTTTATGTGATTTTATTGTCATGTGGAGAAGGTGTAAGCTGAATTTTGATGTTGCCTACCTTACTGCGTTGTGTTTTTTAAATTTCAGTAAATACTGGGGTTTATTTTTCTCACTCAGCGTGAAATTAGTGTTGGAAATGTCTGATTAACTAGCAACATTTAACAGTTTTCTTAATCTTGCATTCATTTTGGATTAAAGGAGCGTTTTTGTTAACATCCACCTGCCCAAAATGTACTTCCACAGTAATCATTTTCAGATTACTGTGGAGGTACATTCTAAAAGCTAATTGCTTCTTTCCCGGGTAATTTTGCAGACAAATCTTTACAAAAGATCTAAAATAACTAACCTAAAGTCTCTGAATGAGTGGATATATCAAAAAACAACTAGTCCTATATTACGGCTGGTCCTGTGTACACACTGATTAGAATCAAATAATGCAGTTTACTAAAAAAGAGTAAGAGGAGGGGTCCTTTTTTAGAACAGATTACTGAGTTTCTCACAGGTGCAAAAATAGGAAACTAAGGGAAAAAAGGCTTACAAAAGCAGGTTTAAACATAAGCTGCTAAAGGTTCCACTAATTGCTTTGTATGCAACACATTACAGCATGGGTAAGTTCTCATGGTTGTTTTGAACCACTTGGTAATGAGTCACATGTTCACAAGTTCGTGTTAGGAGTAGCAAGAATGCACCAAGGAACTGATAGTGGTAAAATTGTTCCCATCAGTTTTCCCTTTCACCAGCCAACAAACACATAAATAGATTCTCTTGGCTTTTAGCTTAACTTCTGATGGAGTGTTTAACCACTGTTTTCGAGCATTCTCCCTAAAAACGTGCACACAGAAACATCAGGAGCGGATCTATAATCAGGTACTTCCCTACTGGTTTTTGGCAGACTTTGTGAAGTCATTAGTAGCTGCTTTTGTTCAGTGCGGTATCATCATCCTCCTGGCCCAGCGAGACAGAATCCTTGCAAGAATATTGGTTCAGTATAGCAAGAAGCATGAACTTCATAAAGCAGACTCATGCAGCACAGCTCCTCTATTAGACTTGTCACATTTGCAAAGCTTGATTAATATTTACAGCTTAAACTCAGCGAGAGTACACAACATGCACATTAATTATTGCTAAGTTCTCCAGGCTAGGTTGCTGGAGTCTTGGAAGTTGTTCCATACTGCACTTTAATTGCTGAATACATTATTTTTCATTTGTAACTAAGGGCATGTAGTGTAGAACGGTAGTTGTAATGCAGAGAAAAGCTTCATGCTCGTATCTTCCTCTTATTTAAACAAACCCCCGATACTGTAAACTCAGTACTGCTGCATGCTAATAAGGGTGATGAAGAAATGGTCAAGTCAGCAGTAAATGCGCTTGTTTGTACTGTACAGGACGGCGTAGGAATAAAAATTACAAAGAAAAACTGTGTAAAGTATTAAACTTACTGGTACTAGGAATTTCTTTATCTCCTCCAAGGCGTGACTCATGCGGGAATAGGCCTCTCCAGGTGGAGCAAAGACCTCAATTAAAACGTGCAGATCGTTACTCAGATGGGCGTATTTGGCCTCCCCGCTTTTCCTTAATTCTTCTTCCTGTAAAAAATAGAAGAGGAAGGGAAGTTTTTTTTGTGTGTGTTTTTTTCAGAAATCAAACAAATTAATATGTTTAATATAAATGTTTAATTTGAATAAATCAAGGCGCCATTTATCCTCCTTACAGATGCTGCACATCTGCAAACTGCTTTGGAACACCACCTCCACCCCAGCTCCTCCTTTTCATGCTTTTTATCTATTGTCACTGATGCCTGATCAGTTCTGTGCCGGGGGCTTCCCATCATTCTCCCTGCCTCAAGCTCCTCGTGTATGCAGATGGAAAAGGGCGGGGAGGTGTGCTCTCCCCGCATTATGCTTTCCACGTCTGCACATGCAAGGCGCGGGGAGTCACGCCGCCAGATATCATTTACTTCATATTGAAGAATCGTCTTTTTATTGTAGTGGTCTTGACTGAAAGAGCACAATACAAGCTTCGGGTTAACACATAGTAATTGCACTACTGCATAAGCGGCTGGATTATCAAAGAGCTGATTGATTAATTATTAATTTTGATATCAGTTTTTTGTTATGTGTTCATTGCAGATTTCAGAGTGGTTGAGGAGCAGGCGTACCAAGCAGGCAGACAGAGTGAGGTCTCCTGGTGGACAGGTGAGGCAATAACCTTTCGATAAACATTCTGAGATGGAAGAGAAAGGTAATGGATTGCCAGAGGAAAATATCCATCAAAATTAAGTTAAATGGGAAAATGAACAAATGCTTGCTGAAGCTATCACACTGATTTCCATTCTTGCTAGAATTCCAGCTGGATGCTTTTCTAGTAGTCACTTCCCCTATCATTGTTAATATTTGGTAAAAGCTGTGGGATATGGAAGTGAGGTTTTGTCAGCTTATGAAGAGAGTCATGCCAGGGAAATAATAACAACCACTGCTTTAAAGCAACAGAGCACTGCACATTTAGCAAAGATGCAGGGCAAAAAGAAAGAATTTCAGGAGAGAAAGTTCAGTTTGGATAGGGCACACTGCGCTGATCTCAATCTTACATTGTGCGCCGGAGTAAACATGTTTTCAATACAGACTCCCACACAAAACTCCTCCAGACTCGGTTCACAGGAGCACCTTTAATTCTTCACCCGGCCCTGCAGAGACCTGCCTTAGGCTTCACACTGACATTAACGGCTTAAAAGATCTGCAGTATAGCTCGGGGCAAGTGGTAACTGTGTTTTAAAAGGAGCGTTAAATCAATTCCACATTTTACAAATAATCAGAAGTGATGTGAGGCCTTTTTTCTACTAGGACCAGTTACAAACGCAGCGGCTGCATTCTGAACAATGTACAGAATATTCAGTCATGTCAGAATAAAGACTGACTAAGGATTTTTTTTTTAACCTGTTTTCATTCATCCTTCACTGCAACAGTTGGGTATTGAGTGCTTTTCTCAAGGACACCTTGATGGTGGCTGTTAAGAGAAGTGAGAGTGCCACTCATGCACTTTACTTTATCAGCCAATCTGGGGCTTCAAACTTTTGTCCTTGCATCACAGGGCTGATGCCTTCCCTCTGGGAGAAGTTGGCTTTAATTAAAAATTTCTCCCAAGATGTCATCATTTTTCACTTTCTCTGTCAGCGAGCCTAGGTTATTGTGTATCTGATCAAAACATGCATGTGGGCAGACCAATCTGTCTGCAAGCTGGTATAGTAATTTGTCCCTGAAATGGCTGAAAGACTTTTACAGTGAGAGCAGTATATGCATACGCTAGATAGCGTGACTGCCTGCTTAATTGAAGCTATTGTGTGGTTCACTGCTGTAAGGATTATATGTTGTGTATATAAACAATATTCTGTCCTGCCTGCGGTGTTAACCTTGACTACCAGGAAATAGTCTGGAACCAGAGAGGTGAAATAAGGACTTTTCAACCCTATGATTAAGCATAAACTCTTACTTGTGCACGAAGTGTAATATTGAGCATATGGTTTAATATTAGCTTGTGAGGTGCTCTCGTGAAAATGTTCCCAGCCTACCTTCCTTACCCTACTGCTGGGCTGATGCTTCTAAATGTGGAACTGGATAAGGTGGCAGAAATGTGTGTAGGCAATGTGCTTTTGAATGTAATAGGGCTTTGGCGGCGTCCGCTCGACACTGCCTTGTGGCCAGATGCCTTGAAAGGCTGCCAGCCTTTCACTCAGGACCTCTGGGAGCCAGTCTCATCACAGAATCCCTCAGACTTGCCTAGACCGTACACAAAATCAATACCCCTCAGATAACACCAAGCAAAATCAGATCATTATGTAGCCATTGTTGGTAAGAGTCAACTGTTAAAAGTCTATTATTGTCCTGTGTGCTGGGCGAATACAGCCGGGGACTTTATAAGGACAAGGACTAGAGAAACAACACGTGTTTCCCTCAAGATGAATTTCCATGTCAGCGACATAGCAGGGGACATAGTGAACATTAAAATTGCAGCTTGCTCAGTCCAGTATAACAATCTCAGCAAAGCATGCAGGTAAATGAACTGTTATGTTGCTGACAGTTTGACTGTTATTAACATTTTAGTGCCTCTTTACTTAATTTAGCACACCAAAGACAAGTTAATGTAGCACATGAGCAAACTCAATGGACTTAGTGGCAGTAAGCCAAAATTGTAAATGAACTCCTGCACCAGCCAAGGTACATCCAAGAATTAGATGGTGCAAAAAAAATTCCTCATCTCAGTGCCTTCAAAAGGAAGACTTTCCATCTCACCATTAGCTCCATAAAAGGGCACTTTTAATGTATTAATTTCTATTTACAATACAAAGTTTAAACACTTATTACTTAGTCGCAGTTATTCAGTTATATAAATTTTCTGTAACTGATATTTGGTATTATCACACAAAAAATTACTGATTTCACCTATTCTACAGATAATCTCAATTTTTTGGTCCATTTTTAAATAAAACTTGTTTGCATGTATAGCATTAATATTGATCTTGGCAAAATAAATATTAATAACTGCGTGTGTCTTGTATTAATAATGCTGTTTTCAGACATGTACTGCAGAGCTGAACATATCTAGACATTACCTGACTCGAGGTGCATGTGAGAATCATAATGTCTAACGCAGCCAGACTGGACGTTAGCCTCTCAGCTCTCTAATAAAAAGACTGTGTGATGTCAGACTGTGCGAATAGAGCAGCTAACTGTCTGGTGCATTCATCTTCAGCAAGTGACCATCACGTGTGCACACTCTATCCCGACAGCTTGTCTAAATCGCACTACTGAGTTTTTTTGAAATGGTAGGACTATGTGTGAAACAGGCTATTTCCTGCTGCGTGTTACCTTAAAAGAAAGTGTGAAAAAAAAATCCAACTTTTTCATGTCTAAAAAACAGAAGCTTCTTTAGTTTGGGCATACATGGCTATGTACATATCAAGATTATCCTAAAACTCATATACTGAAAATCTCAGCGTCACAGCATAACTTCAGCTGGACATGCTTAAATTATTTTAAGCATCAGTCTGTGTGTATGTAGATGCAAGTATATGATCTAAAGGCTGTGTAATACATGTATTCATAACCTTAATCAGAATAGTTATTAAATGGACTTTATATAATTTGCACAGATGAACATTAGAACAGATTTGTTTGAAGGGTTTAAGTCTCTCTGGTCCTGCGATTACATTCTTGATAATAACATAATTAATTACATAATCATATGTAATTAATTAAACATAATTACATTTACTGTTTCAGTGGCATTTATTTGAAGTTCATGTTTTTATCTTTCTGTTAAATATCATCAGAATCCAAATCACTTCTATTGTGTACACACAAAAGAAACTGATCTCCGGTTTGTTTGCTGCACTCAATGGACTTAACACAATAGACAAACATACAATAACAATATGTGTTCTTCTTTGAGGACTTGACAGTATGTATGTAGTATATAGAATATAAAACATACAGTATATACAGCATGCTTTTGTAGCAGGTATGGTGGCTGTTTAGTGCAGAAACCATGTGAGTGATTTAAGTGTTGATCAGAGTGACAGCCTGTGGAAAGAAACTGTACGGATGTCTGGTTGTTTTGGTGCTCAGTGCTCTGCAGCACCAATCAGAGGGGAAGAGTTGGAGGTGGTGGTGTTCAGGGTGTGATGGGTGTGCTCATTTCCTGATTCTGGATTTTTTTTTATAAGCCCTGAATGGAGGGCAAGGTGACACCGGTGATTTTTTTCTCCAGTCCTGACTGTCCGTTGAAGTGTGTTCTTGTCCTGCTTGGTGGATGATCCAAACTAAACAGTGATGGATGTGCTGAAAACCTCTGCTGCTAAGTGCTCCTCCATGTTCTCAGGTTGTTTACTAACTATGCCTGTCTGCCGTATGTTCCTGAGCAAGTGCTCTCCAAAGACACTTAGGAACTTGTTTTTGCACATAACTGCGAGCTGCAAACAAAGCTATGGGAATGCTGACAGTGAAAGAAAACAGCAATGTTGGACAGCCAAACTTTATGCAGCATGCTACAAGCTACACGAGCTCAATAAACCTGAAGAAAGCTGTAAATTCGAATAACAAATGTCTTGTAAAAAAAGAGGGGGAAAAAAGTGTAAAAAATGAAATCGGTTAAAGCCTCTTTAAAGTTGCTCCAACAGCCTTTGCACTGTTTTGCCCTCAATATGTACTCGATGTATTGAAATGCAGCTCTAGTTTCACCAAAGAGGCGATAAGGCTGAAAGTCTTTTGTCATGTCTGAATGTCTGAATCAGAGGCTACAGTAATAATAGCAATGTAACTCTAGAGCAGCACAGTGCGACCTGTTATGAGCGTGAATACCAGATCCAGCAGGCTGTCTGTGTACACGCTCGGATAAGTTTGGCTCCAGGGGACCACATGTCAGCAGAATAAATGACTTTGGCAAAGAGATTCATTACTTTGCCTTCATAATTGACGATTACAGAATATGCTATTAAACAACACAGAAAAACATTCCCATTTTCGCCTACATATGTTTGTCAAGTGAAAGCTATTAATTTTATTCTGGGTGTTATTCATCTCAGTTACTGCTCAGATGGTGTTGGTTAAAATATTCCAATGTGCTTTTGGTAGGATTTCAAGAGCTTAGTCTTTGTAAATATTTCTCTTTGATCAGCCAAACAGCTATATCTGAGCACCAATCGATAGACGCCTTACCTTGTCTTTATCTCTCATGGACCCTTTGCCAAGGATGGACATCTTCACTCCTGTCTCCTCTTGTAATCGTTTCATAGAATTTCCCCGTGGTCCCAGCAGCTTCCCTACAAAATTAAACTATGCAAGAGGAGAATAATGGCAATGA
Organism: Oreochromis aureus; assembly: GCF_013358895.1. Classification (NCBI taxonomy): domain Eukaryota; kingdom Metazoa; phylum Chordata; class Actinopteri; order Cichliformes; family Cichlidae; genus Oreochromis; species Oreochromis aureus. The sequence goes on along the minus strand of NC_052954.1, from coordinate 15,365,048 downwards.
GAGACCTTATCAGAGTTTCCTGCATACCTAAGAAGAGAATTAATAGTTAAAAAGCTGATTTATATTTCCATATAACTGTTTTCTAAGCACCCTCTCTTTTTACGCGCTGCATGTAAAAGGGATTTGATCTTTTCGGAGAAAAGGTTAACCATGAAAGATCACCGCTGGCCATTAGTTATCTATTATCGATATAACCTCACATTCCACTGATCATTTATCATGTGAGAAAAAGCTGAAATGTAGCCTGTAATAAATCAATATAATGGTGCTCTGTGTGTAGCACATTAAAGGTAAATGCAACTCTCATCTTCATTCCAGCATATGTGTCCGTCCTGTGCTTGCTCCATGCCCTCGATAGTCGTGCATCTTAGTGGCGTTTAGGGTCATCCAAGTCATGCTAAGAGAAAGAAAACAAATGGGAACATGGACTCAAACCAATAATATTCCTGAGACTGTTCCAGAGGTCAGTGCTGAGATAAAGTCAGAAATAATGACTTTCTTCCCAGTGGGAAATTAAGTAATACTATCCTGATGACAAACTATTAGATTAAAGCCTTGGGGCTATCATTTCCCTCTCACTGCGCACCAGCTAGTGTTCATACTGAGAAAAGTAACTCTGGGTAGCCACAACACTGCTGAGATTACCAGTTATTAAAAGGTAAAACTCATAACGCGACTGCAGTGAGTCTGGCAGTTTTTGAAAACATGGGTGGGGATGACTTAATTGATTTCTACTTGAAACAAATGACTATTAACACTACCGAACACACAATTTTTAATTGTTAAAAAAAACCCAGCTTCGACTTTCAAATGTTTCCAGTTAGGTGAGATTAAAAGTAGACCACCTCCGGAGTTGAACAGGTGGTCAGCCGCCTACTGCAACACACTCTGTCCAGCCCTAAAATGACATTAACCTTTTCACAAAGCAGATTCTCCCACTGTGAGAAGAGCTCATAACCTTACTGCCAGCTGTGTGCGGCTGCTGCAACGCAACTCCAATAACTGCTCGCTCAGCTTATTCAACCTACAGTGTCCCGTCAATTTATGAAACAGACACTAATTTTCCATCTATCTTGTGCCGGGCTGACTTATTTTAATGAACATCATTAACACCACGAGTGAATGCCACAACCAGGATTTTGAGGCGCCAGGGGATGTGTATATGAAGAAAAAAAATCTGCTGTCCTTGCCTGTCCTCTGATCTGAATGATTAAGGCGCCTTTGTGGATGCCTTTCTTCAGCTGCTTTGACAGGACTATCCTATAGCTGGCAGGGAGCTGGAGAGCAGATGGTCGTTGTGGCTACATCGGGAAGCCGCTCGCTGGGTGGTAGGAGAAGAGTGGCCTGTTTTCATTAAGCTAATGAATGTCTGGAGCCACTCTGCTGCTCCATGGTGAGCAATTTGAGCTTCGGAAAGGGGTATGGTTCAGTGTTAAATGAGGTTTGAAATGATTCTATATACCCCCTATAGTCTTAACACTGATAAGTGTGCAGATATTAGAAGGAAGGGTGTTGTGCATGCAACAATTAAGCGCAAAGACATTTTAAACATTGAACAAATACTCGATGATAAAATGGCTGGAATGAAACCCCTGTTTGTATTGTATGCTGTATTGCAGACTCTGGGTCTTCTTTTTCTTTTCTTCTGAAAACCAAATTTTAATGTTTTGGTCTCCATACTGATTCTAAAATACAAAGCTCTGCATTGTGTAACCTTACAAGTTCACAGGGTATAACGAAAAAGGTGAAGGTTGAGTTGGACACAGCTTACAAATGTAGCTGAATAAAGCACTTTTCAAAAGCACCTCAGTGTGTCTGTTTCCTGGTTGTGCTTCCTTCAGTGGCCTGCAACTGCAAACAAAGTGAAAAACACATCTCCAGTCTGACGACACGTGTGTAGCATTGTTTTTTAACTTGCCTTTTGTAATGGCATCTCTGTATTTGCAGCATGTTTCATTGTGTTGCAAATGCGCTGTCAAACTGATGAATGTACGTCTCAGCCGTCTTATGTTTTGCCAATTTGCATACATTTTTCTAAAGGAGAACTCCATCAAAAATTAATCCAACGGAGGTGTGTGAGCAAACAGCAAAGTTCTGTGTGGCTCCAGAAGGTGCTGCGTGAGGCCAAAGTTAATAAGGCACCTCACTAGAGGTCCCCGTGTTTTTTTAGGCTGTCCATCAATGCTACACGGGTGCGATGCTGCATTGGTGGGGAACTCTTAAGCTGCGCTCTCAAAGCTAGGACACCCTGCAGGCACAGGTAATCCCCACAGTAATATATGTAATACACATCTGTTCTTCCTTTCCCGTTTTTATAAACAAGATCATCCCAGCTTCAGCTTCTGCACCGTATGTTCATAAAGGAGTTCAAGTTTACCTCCCTTCAACTTTTATTTTAAAGATGTTGGTAAACACGGATGTTTCTCTGCTAAATGATTTAAAAAATGTTGACACAACAAGAAATGCCTGCGAGTTTTCATGAAAAAAAAAAAGGTGTTATTTTCTGTTCACGTGTTTTGTTTGTTGTGTTTGCATTCACACCAAATGTGAAAGCTGCCTTCATCAGTGATTGAGACCTGACATGGGATTCTTCGTCACCTTTGCAGACTTGTAAATCAAAGGATGAAAATGTGTGAACCAAGAGTGATCCCAAACATGGAAAACTTGGAAGCAACGGGGAATTATATGCACTGTATTAGTTTAATCCTGGTGAGCTGCACAGTTTAATGTCTCCAGCCTGACAACTACCAAATCCTGTAGAAAACGTTTTGTACTTTTAAAGCATCACATTTTCCCTGAATGAATGAATGAATGAATGAAGGTCTGATTATATGGGGAATACCACATATGTACATTATGCATAACAATACTGCGACTGTTGTCTATAAGGGGATGGACTGATTTGGTGAAATCACTCTTGCTGGCTTTTGCCTTTTATGTTTTTTATGATGTCCTATGTTTCCTACAATGCTGAGATCTTTGTAAACTTAAAACAGACTCATTTGTGAGTGCAGACCAAAGGACTGTTTTCCATACATTCAAAAATAATGACACTTTGAAAATACGTTACAAGTTCATTTTTATGCCCCTAAATTTAAAGTAATAAATGTGATTATATGAGAAAAGCTAAATAAAAGGCAAACATCAAAGGAGGCACTCAGTGCCCTCCTGATGTTTCCCCTCATATTTATTTAATAATTTTATATATTTTTAAGTGCTAAAGCAGCTTGTTTCCATTCTTCAGTATAAGGTCAGTTCCAAGGGAAGTATACTGACATTTTGCACCTTGTCGAACCACTGTGGCATTGCATATCTAATAACAAAACAACTTTTTAGCTTTCAGGTTGGAAAATTTGTTGCCCTTTTATGCAGTGCACTGGGGCCAGTCAAGATCAGCAGATGTCCTGAGGGCACTCACTGCCAGGTTAGTGAGCTGTGGTATTGGGGAAGTCCAGGTCCTCTCTGATAGGAGGATTAAAGCTTTAGGTAGAGGTTTATGCTTTAATGACAGCTTGGGATGACTGGGCTGCGAGCGTGTCAGATGAGTGTGTCCTATCAGCCCCATGGACATTAAAGGAAGCAGATGAGTGGTTGTTTGGGGAGCAGCGTGGCAAGGGGAGGACACCTGGTGAGCTTTTCAGAAGGGCAACACAATCAAAAGCCAGAAGTGTTGAACAGAGGTTGTCTGTAAATGTTAATGCTAATCAGTCATTTCAGTCGTGTATCTGAAACTTTTGTCTCAAAAATGAATAAAAACAAATAACAAATGATCTAAAAGACAGCTGAGAAACAAAGTCATTGACATCTGTCTATCAGTGTGGAAAGGGTTACAAAGTCATTTCTAAAGCTTTGAGGACTCCAGACAACCACAATGAGAGCCATTATCCAAAACTGGAAAACAACTGGAACAGTGGTAAAGCGTCCCAGGAGTTGCTGGCCTACCAAAATTAATCCAAGAGTGCACTGACGACTGATGGCTCGGCTTTTGGTGAAAAATTCTGTTGACTGATGAGACAAAAGCTACATTTTCTGGAAGGTTTGAGTGACGTCACATCTGCGTAACATTAACACAGCTTTACATAAAAAGAACATCATACCAACAGTCAAATATGGTGTTGGTAGCATGATGGTGTGGGGCTGCTTTACTGCTTCAGGACCTGGACGACTCTGTTATTGATGGAACCATGAATTCTGCTCTCTACCTGAAAATCCTGAAGGACAATTTCCAGCTATTAGTTTGTGCCCTGCACAATGATCCAAAACATACCAGCAAGTCTACCTCTGAAGGGCTAAAAGTTGAATTGTGACTGAATTATGACAATACTGCAAAGAAAAGTGGGCCAAAACGCCTCCACATCAATATGACAAGACAAGTTTTTACTACTAATTAAATGTTAACTCTTTAACATTACAAAGCTTTTCTGGTCTTTTGCAGCTGAAATAAAAATTACCTTATAAATGATCTGTTACTAAAACTGTAGTTTTGTAGTATCGTCAGTTAAACTGAAATGATTTGCAAACCACTGCATTCTGTTTTTATTCATGTTTTACACAGTGTCACAACTTATTTGGAAATGAATGGGGTTGTACTGCATCCCTTTTACTTTTTCAGCGTACTGAGAGCTTTACAAACCGTATCAAGATGAAACAAAACAAGAGTGGATGGTGAACACTTTCACTGTGTTTCACTGCACATCTTCATGCAAGGTTTCTGTTAATGACATAAATGCGACGTATTATGGCAATTAGGGAGTCCAGGCCAACAACTAACTAATGCGATAATTAATCAATAATAGCTCCTTGGACTAAAAACACTATTTGGTTGCATCCAGCAGACTTTAATCAGCATTAGCGACAATTTGCAGCCATGCTTGTGTCTATCAAATGAAACCAAAAGCAGTATTCACTGTCAGTTTTGCTTTAGTTTGGTATCGAATAACTTAGGCTCTTTAGCTGCTAATTGCCTGGCTGTGCTCACCAGCTGCATTCTAACTTTATCTGATGAGTGCTAACAGGCATCTAGCAAAGAATGGGTTTATCTGTGTTTTGTCACTAAAATATCCGCCTGGTGAAATAAACAGGATAGATGGGAGTGTGAATCAGAAAAGTAAAACTGGGCTTTGAAAGCCAAAAATGAGCTGACAGATACTAAAATGCTCTGTAGTGATGAGGGGGGAAAACAGTGTGAAGTTCTCTGTGAGCTCATTGATATGATTTGTTCTATTCTATTGATTAGACCATTGATTGAAAAGGCAACAGAGTTGTTTTCCAAACATTTATTAATTTTTATTGTTCGATTTGGAGCCAGAAGTGATATTGCAAGGGATGGATCTGAGGAATGGTACACACAGCCCAAAGCACACCTATATTTAATACCTATTTTACTTTAAATGTGGCTATACTTTACAAATTAATGTCATTCTAAATAATTTCAAGTGACTGGTGACTGAGTATCATTAGAAAATTGTTTACCGAGGTCTCAAGTCAAGCGAGGATGAGGGCCATTTTTTCACAGACATCGATAGAAACTGGCTTCTTTTTGAGTTTCCCCTGCTGGCTTTAAAGCTAATATTGAAGGCTGCATCTATCTTTTATACAGGCTGTGTCTTCTTGCAGATATCTATCCATTACAATTTGCATGAGGTTCCTATAGTGCATTTCATTTTGGGATAATAGTGTCAATCAGCAACATACTGTGGATTTTTTGCTGTATCCAGATATTTCACTTGATTCTGTCACATTTCTAAAAATGAATGCATTATGTACTACCAGAAATGGACTGTTGTTAATATGGGAAGGCACAATCTTACAATTTTTTAAGTCTCACGAGCAGACATCACATCACACAGTCATCACATAAACACTAACTCAGTAGGATCCCGAGTTGGAATTGTGATTGTATCATATAAGTGCTTAATTTTAATTCACACTCTGTACTCCCTTGACTGTATTCAGTACTTATCTAAGGAAAACACCTTTCCCCGTGATAGGCCTTTCTTTGGGACATTGACATCTCTGGGCAGACAAAAATGGGATTTCTGTATGGGCAGCACTGCAGCCGCAGCACTATTTAAAGGTCACAATAACAGACAGATAAGCTCAAAATTGTGGCATCCACAAGGACAAAATACAGTTTAATGTGTTTTGGGCTCTCCATTTACCTGCAGAGGAGATAGTTAACGGGAATAACCTGCTGAGATAATAGTTTGAAAATACCGGGTTGAAATGTGTCCATTTTATTTAAGAGAAATCATTATTCTAATAAAAAGGGAACAATAATTTTTTTTATATAACATTCTCCTGTATTCAGTTTTGCAGAAATCCCTAGCTCTACACTCAAGGTAGCTGACAAGGTCAGCCAATTAAAAACCACTTCATACCCCAAGGTTAAGAGATGCTAATCAAACTGTCTCATTAAACAGCAGAGGATAAATTCTAGATGAATCTAAATGATAATGTCTTTGCTGATTATCTTAATCATATTCTTTTGCTGAGTAAATAGTAACCTTAGAGCAAAACTTCAAGACTTTCACGAGAACCCTGTGTGAGGATCATTTGTTTACATACCAAAAAAAGGACAGATACAGATGAACTTCTTTCCCCCGCTAACTTAACTCAACGCTGTTTCAAGGTCTCATGGTGTTTTTAGAGAAGATTAAAAATAGAAATGTTGGTAAGGTCACTGAAGCAATGTCTCAAGGCCGCATTCCTTCTTTTTTCACAGGCTATAAAACAAAACAAACAAACAAACCAAAAAAATCTGCTGTAGATTTTGCAGAAAACGTTGCAAAAAAACACACAGGTCATTCATTATCTGATGGGTCAGTCTGTAACAGTACATAAGATAAAAATAGAAAGGTAGTGTAGAAGCTGCAGTTTTACCAAGCTGAATTCATGTATTCCTCACATGCTGCTGTAGAATTTTATCAAGATTAAGACACTTTTATAAACACACTGTTTGCTGTAGCTGAAGTATTTGATCTCATTTATGAGATTGGCTTACTATATTATATTATTTGAGCATTTCCATTGTAATTCTACGAATGTTGAACTTTTATACACAGTAAAAAATAATCTGCAAAGATACAGTAAAATGTGCTGTTTTAAAATGAAGGAATTTTCCATATTATTTTTTTTTTAGTGTTTTTAAACCACACATTGTTTTTTACCATTTACAGAAATTTGCTGTTAAAAAACGGGTAATGTACTGGAAGAAAATTACCAAAACATTTTCTGTTTTCTGTTTTTTCTCCTTTTTTCCCCACAGTGTACTGATGAGCCAAAACATTATGAACAATCACAAGTGAAATTATCTCATAAAAACAGTGCAGTTCAAGATCTGAGATACAACGTCAAATGAACAGGCCTTGAGTCGCTGTGTTTGATGCTGGTGAAATGCTTATGGTAATGGTTATTGTCAGACAAATGGGGCAGAGCATATTCACAATGGCAAGGCTTGAGAGCAACACCTAGTCACAGCGGTGGGTACCTGGCTGAAATAGTTTGGGGGGTGGGGGGCAAACTATAGACAAGCATCCCGGTGTTGGCGGAGACGTGCAAGCGAAACAGTGATCTGCTCCAGCGCACAACTTTAATGATGTTGTGCTATCGCAGGTTAAGTATGCAGCGTCCATGGCCCTGAGGTTTGAGCTGTTTTAGAAGCATTGAGGATATTTGTCATAATGTTTTAGCTCATCAGTGTGGTTTAAGTGTGTGATACTGAAACACAGATTAAAGTATGTTCTCAAGGGATCATTTTGTGCGGAGAAAGAAAGAGAACAATGACAAAATGATCTGCTTGTGTCAGTGGAAGCTCTGTCCACAGGTTCTAAATGACCTTTTTTTTTGCTAATTTTAATGATGAAAAGCAGTAAAAAACTGTACATTATCTCTTTATTTTGTAATTAAAATGCCAAATTACAGTTATTTACTTACATTTCTGAACAGAAAAATTTGTTTTCTTGGTTCACTGTTATGATTTATTAATTTGCTCAAGTTTGGGCATAAATGTGTGATTCAGTCCAGCGAATTCAGCTGAAATTGTTTTTATTCTTGTTTTTTATGAAATGTGGTCTAATAAATTTGTGCAGCACTGATGTGCAAATTGCAAACCATCTCTTATAAATGAAAACCATATCCCCGTAGTATGCTGTGTCTGTATTGATTTGACAGCATTTTTTGTATCTGCATACATTTGAAATGCAGTCAAGAATACTGTATCTACAAGCAAGTATACTGTGTGGTCTATGCTTGAGTCAATGATGTTATCTAGCATTATTATACACTTGTGTGACCCTGGATTGTCTTAACGTGACTTTAACATGACCATTATCACATCTATAGCACAGAAACATTAAACTAGACTACACTGCACACATGAATTAGACTAAACAGGACTTTTTATAGACAGTATAGACAGTTAACAAGAGGGACAAATGATAAACTAAGAACATTTGAATTCTCACATTTTTATTAACAACACTGTGCATTTCCTGCTGTGACATGTTAAAAGTGAAAACCTGCAGCATGTCTGTCAATGTGCCATTCATTAGCGCTGGTAGTTTTACTCATAATTACAAGTGATCTTGTCAAATCTAAAACTACTGAGAAGGATTCTCCCATGCAATAATTTAATTACTTTGCATTTAATTAGTCTTCAGTAAGATGGAAGCTGTAACCAAGAATGGGCCCTGCCAGACTACTGAAATGAGAGAGAACAGATTTACGACACTCTGTGCTTTGCACGGCCACCAGTGACAGAAAATCAGACTGGACGTTATTGAACAGTTGATGTCAAAAACACAGATAATTCCAGTGTAATTAAACCAATTAGTTTGTGCATCTTGGCAGGGCCGGATGTTGTCAAAGTACAAAATCAAATATCGATCAATGAACTGAGGACCAACATTCAGACCTGATGCAAAAAAATTCATTTAACTAGATTTTTTCCCCCTAAAAGTTCTGGATATTGTGCTCAATTTACCTCATGGCTCCAAGTTTTGCACTGCTTTGTTTTAGCTTGGCTCATTCACTTTGCAGGCCATGCACTTGATCAGAGAGTTGCTTAATATGCCAAATTATCATTAAATGAAAGTGCAGTGTTACCAAGATGTTTAAGATAGTGAGACTGCAGTCTTGCGGGGTGCTGACTGTGCAATCAGGTCACAGAAGCTGTTGTTGGACAACTGTTTTGTCCCTCTGGACTGCAGCTTTGCTTACTGTGCAGCATTGGCAAACTTGAGCTTCCGTATTGCACCTGTGAATTTCATGTTTAAAATGATGAAAACACTTTAAATGTATTTATTATGTACCTCCGTGCTTCTCTGGTTTTCTTGACTCCAAGCTCCACTGATTTTCATTAACCATCTAATCAGCAGCAGACTCACACTTGGGACTCGAAGTGAATGCAATTAATCAGCAGGTAGGATATAAAGCAGGACATGCGCTATCTACAGAAATTTAATTTTACCTCCAATTTTTAGTTTTCAAGAAGAAAATTGATGCTTCCGCAGAATCCATATGTTTGGCATTATAAGAAAACTCTCAACCCACCAGCTGAACTGATGGATGCCTGTAGTGTGTGTCAGTGCTCTTCACACCCATCCAAAAGCTTAATATACAGTAATTATAAATATAATATATTAAAAGCAGTTTGTGTGCTCTAAGTGAAATGATATTTTAACATATACAGTGAGGATGCAATTTTGAACAATAAGACATCTTATATTTGGATAACAGATGTGGGGGAAAAAAGAAGCACAAAAACACATTTCTTTGTCTTTTTTCCCCCCAAGAAGCCAATTCAGTCACTATTTTTCATAGAGTTTAAATCAATTTAAGTGAAGAGGTCCTGAACAAAGCTTAATTAGTTGCTTAATGCTGACCTGAGGAGGAAACAGCAAATTGATTTGTATGGAGTGTCCTGTGGGGCTCCTTGGACTAAAGCATTACCTGTGCTCGTGACAGTTTTTAGATTTCTCTCTCCTCCCAGCACCATCTATTTTCTAGTCGTGTAACTAGTAACATTGTATGTTGAAGTCTTGAATGTACAAAAACTGAAATATATCAAAGTAGAAGCAATAACTATATGATTTTGTCTCTGGATAATGAAACAATACGTCAAAGAAAGTATCTGAATTGAGAGTTTTTCTCAAAAAGACTAAATTATAATTACTGACTGTTTTGTTGAGTTTTTTTTCTTAACAATTTGTCTCATTGGCTAAGTTAAAATGCACTAAGCTTCCACTATTTTTGGCAAGATACTGAACATGGTGAAAACCATCTGGGTATTCAGAATGAGGTGGTTTTCAATGTAGGTCTAGTATTTTTCAGGTACTGGGAGTAGGATGTGTTCCAATATGTGTCTCAGTTAAGTAGTGACACGCAGTCTTTTCCCTTCTGTGCACAAACTAGACCAAAAGAAAGGCACACGTTTCCTATCAGGAGAAACAAACTTACTTTTAAACATTATGAAAGATGTGAGCAGGTATGTTGATATGCAAAAATATGGTAGTGCTGACCTTTTCAAGAGGGTGGTTAGAGGAATGAAAGAGGGAGACTGTGTTCTAAAATCCCATTTTGACGAGGTAAACTAGGCTAGGAATTGTACATCCATTTTTTTTAGCAATGTACCTTAATGGGAAAAGTGGAAGGAACCATCAGAGGATAGGTACACTGTGGCTAAAAAGGGATACACAGGTAGGCTGTGGTAATTTAAACGATGTTCAGTTTGTACTGAGGGGAACAAAGTGTGCCAAGAAAATATCTCCAACACAATTACACTGCTGCCACCAGCCTGAACTATTGATGCAAGGCAGGATGGAGCCATGCTTTCATCTTGCTTATGCCAAATTCTGACCCTACCGTCCAAATGTTGTAGCAGAAATCAAGACTCATCAGACCAGGCAACATTTTTCCAATCTTCTGTTGTCAATTTTGGTCAGTCTGTGAGAATGGTAGCCTTGGTTTCCTGTTTTTAGCTGAAAAGTCTGGCCATTCTCCTCTGACCTCAACACAGAAAACGTCCCCTGACTTTTCTGATCATTCTCCGTAAACCCTAGAGACGGTTGTGTGGGGAAAATCCCAGTAGATCAGCAGTTTATGAAATACTCGCCCCAACCGTCTAGCACAAACAGCCATGCCACCTCCAAAATCACTTAAATCACCTTTCTTCTACATTCTGGTGCTGAGAATGAACTTGAGCAGGTCGTCTTGACGGTGTCTACAAATCTAAATGCACTGAACAGCTGCCATCCGATTGGCTAGTTAGATATGTGTTACAGAAAAGTTAAACAAGTGTGCCTAACAAAAATCATGTTTCTCAAAATTAAATGAAACATATAATAATACATATTATTATACACATAATACAACATAGGCTGTAATTGGTCACTTAGAACCAGTGTTGGGACTAACGCGTTATTAAGTAACGCGTTACAGTAACTACGTTATTATTGTGGTAACGAGCACGGTAACTAGTTATTATGCCAAAACCAGGAACGCGTTACTCGTTACTGGGATTTAGATAGGCTCGTTACTCGTTACTGCGCGTGGTGGATATCGCGGAGCTTCCACAGATTCAATAACATTAGCAAGTGGTGGAGGCCAGCAGGTGGATGAAGGAAAAGGGAGGCAAGAGGAGAGACCGAAGCGGCCGTCCGGTCCGCGTGTCAGGTGAACTGAACTTCAGGTAAGAAGTTATGACCTGCAGTCTATCGGAGTCAGATATAAACCAAGTTTAGGTGGAGTTTATTTTCGGTATGCTGACTTTTTTTCGTACTGCGTGCTAGCTAGCATGACGGAGTTTCTATACAGCTGTGTGGGTGCTATGTTACTGATGTTGAACTTTATTTTGTTCATACGGTTAATTATTAGAGTTGCCAACCGTCCCCTAAAAAACAGAATCGTCTGGTATTCAGAGAAAACATTACGCGTTTCGTACTGAGGTGAAAAGGAACACAGTTTGTCCCGGACTTCAGCTACAATGAAAAAGACACAAAGCTGAAGCTGCACAGCTGCCTCTTCTTCTCTCATTCTCCCCTGTTTCTACTTCAATCATGAAACTGATCAATGATCAGCTGATCGGCTTTTCTCTCTTGTTTATTTATCGCCCACTTTGCGCCAGAAAGAGGAAACCAGCGGATGTCGCGTTAAACAACAGCAGCACGTTTAAGCTTGATCAGCTGTTGTTAGAATTTATTTAATATTAATTGCTAGTATCAGCTGATGTTTGCTGGAGCCACAGCTGTAAAGCTGCTGGTCATGATATCAGTTTAGTTATCTGGTGAGAGGGAAACATGCAGATGAAACCAGGAGATGTCCTTACTGAATCATCAGAGCTGAACAGGTGATGGAGAAACAGGTTTACCTTTTAGGTGACATGAATGAGTTGAAGGGAAGTTATGAACTGTTTCTGAGAGACAAATAACACCAGGATCCTTTTCTACGTAGCTGACAGCTGGTGACTGTGCAGGGGCGGGTCTAGCAAAGTGATGCCAGGGGGGCAGGTAGGGCATTAACAGGGAAAGGGGGGCACAAGGAAATACTTTTCTTTATTATTCTCATTTAAAATGTCTCGCTTTTAAAAAAATAATTATCTGAGTCTTACAACAAACAATTGATAGATTGATACATATATACCATCAGAACAGTGTACATCACTGTCACAACAGTGTTTATTTTCATTCAAAGGCTTTATGATTTTTCCTATAATGGTGGGTCGGTCTCTAGTCAAAATGCCGGGACGATTTTTTTTTGTCCCAGTCCAGCTCTGTATGCAGCTCATCTGCAGTCTGGTGTTACCTACATCTTCCTATTCAGAAGGCAGAATTTCCAAGTTCTGAGTACAATCAAAAGCACCACGACTGCAGTTTTTGTGTTGGATGTAAAAAGCAGGCTAGAATCATGGCGGCGGTCAACGACGGTCCAGGCGTGGGATTTCTCTCGTGGAAATGTGCACATTATTTTTTCCTTTCTATTGGTAGGTGGCACAGTGCACTTGTGGCAAGTAAGCAAGTTAGAAGACTGGCACTCTTGCTGGGTATCTAGTTACGGAAGCAACACATTAACAAGAGAAGTCTGAGTAAAACCAAAGTTACTTTCCCTAGTAACTAGTTACTTTGAAAGTAACGAGTAACTTGAAGTAACTGAGTTACTTTTTTAGAGAAGTAACTAGTAATGTAACTAAGTTACTAATTTAAAGTAACTTACCCAACACTGCTTAGAACACATGTAATATTTCCTATCTTAATGTCAGCTAGACACAGAGATGTTATGACAAGGAAAAAAAAGACAGGAAAATACAGCGTGAGTATGAAGTGTATTAAAGGCTTTTGCATGAATGTCTGAACTCAAGGGCAGTGGAGCTTTCCATGACTGCAGTGGCAGTACAGCCTTTTGCTGCTCCTCAAGCAGCTGTGTGCTGTTGCTTAGCTGCCTGACGGAGCAGCCTCATTAGGCCACGTTTCAGACTTTGTCAGTACTGACGTTGCATAACTCAGACACAGAGCAGTGTCATAGAGTGATTTATGGTCACTGTTCCTCACTGTACCCTTGGGTGCTTTAGTCTGCTGAAAACTTTGGTTTTTGGTGACTATATCAAAATAAACAGACAGCATCCAGTGACTTTCTAATAGCCAGTTTGAGGCTCATGGGGATTTTAGTGTAGAAGTAGGAGTTGTGAACAGGTGAAGCCGACCTGGAGGGGAGACTAAAATGCTGCTAAAATGACTGAAACAAAATCACACATGCTTTGTTCTTCTTGCACTTCCATCACAGTTTAATTGCTCTGGTCACTTGGACGTACCTCACATTTAAAAAAAAAATACAAATAAAATGTAGGACCCTGTAGAGCTGTTATGTCTCTTACCTTTGGATACTGTTGGACTGGAATGAGAACTCTTTCGGAGAGCTTGATGTTTTTATTGCTGATAATGTCTAGGTATTTCTTGGTGTCACCATCTTTTCTTAATTCATCACCTTCGTATTTTTCAATCTCTGCGGAGAAACAAGATAAGAAAACAAAAAACAGATGAGAAAATAATGAGTTTGTTACGTAACTGAAAAAGCATCAGCCAATAAGCAACTGCAGAATCACAACAAAACAGCGTAATTTTAGACCAGGAACACATTAGCAGAAATTTAACTCACACACTGAATATTTTGCTGACTATTTCTTATGTCAGCTGTAAATATGCTCACATTGCACACTTAATAACAAAAGATAATCCCGCTGACTCCTGATATGTCCTTTCACATCAGGCCCTGCAATCTCATGATCCAGTAATTCCAATCAAAATAACAATAGAGGCAGTCACACTCAGCTCGCTCTACCTCACTTCATTACGAACTGAGCTCTTGCGGGCTGTCAGGAGTCTCTCCAACGCAGCACAGGACTTATGCAGATGTTGGCTTAAACATATAAAACGTTTGATATTAGCGGGTAAAAGCCATTTGGGGCGGTTAAGATTAGATCTGTAAAGTAAGATATTAGGATCCTATTTGCAGATCATTGGTTTCAATCAAACTGCACTGTTTCTCCTTATAAATTTGCAAGGTAGGCAAATCGTGTGCAAATTGACCCAAAAGTCATTTTGTGCATCCCCAGCCTTATTGCAATAAGATGAAAGATGAAAGGTGGATATTAGCTGCCCAGTTCAGCATACTATATCAGTTTGACAGGAGCGGAAAGACTCCCTGAACAATGATATCTTTCGACAATTTTTTACAACACTTGAGCTGCAAGGCTAAAAAGGCATTTAGAAAAGAAGCTGTTTGTTGTGCCTGCACCCTCCTTTGTCACTAATTATCAATAACTGTAAGTTGTTGCATCACAGAAAGTCAGAGATTTGAATACTCCTGAGTTTATATATAGAGAAATTCAGAAGTTCCTTTAGAAGGGATTATTTAACCGTTCAAAACAAATATGTACGATTTTAAATTTAAATTGATCGTTTAAATTGACTTTGGAAACAAATATATCCACTAAGTTGCTGAATCCGCCTTTAAATCAGGCTAAATGTCTCAATTCGACCATGTGAACATGCAAAGCTTTAGCTCAATGTTCCGGGTCTTTTAGAGAGTTAGCTTTTGCAGTTTTATGAAGTGAAGTTGATTTTCTTCACTACTGTCTGTGAAATCACATAGACGAAAATTCAACAGCCTGAAATGAACCAATTTCTTCCCACTCTACACAATCTCTGATTGTGCCTGATTGTCCGAGGAAGATCGTTTAAATTGGATCATGTTGTCTCTCCTTTTTTGCAGTTTCTCTGAGATGACTCTCACCAGAGCTGCAGAAGCGTCTGGAAAAAAATGGAGTTCATGAAAAGTGAGCGCAAGCTAAATGAGAGGGTGCCTTTTTAGCTTTTTAGATGATTAAATAAGCTTTGATTTTTTTTCATGTAAGGATATAAAAGAAGAAGGTTTTGTTCATTGCTTCTAAAAGACTTTCTTATATTACACAAAACCTTATATTTTTATCAGATCACTTCCACTTGTATCAAAAATATGCAAAACCGTATTTTTAAATGCAGCCCAGAGCGGCAGTGACAGAAAGGACAGCTTCATGTAAACCGAGCAAACACTGAGCAACACTCACCCAGACCTTCATTACCTGCCACTGAAAGCAGACTGCACCTAATGCTGCTTGTGAAGAGCACAGGTAAACAAGACCCCTCCAACCTTTTATTTCCCTCAACATAGCTGATTCACCCCTCCTTATGTGACACTTTACACCAGACAAGTGTCCCCAGATAAGAGGAGCTAACATAATACGCCTTTGTAAAAATAACATTTTGCCAAAGGAGATAAACCAAATGTAGCTCCACACACTTTCATATTTTGAATTACTTTGGCTTTTCATACAGTGGAAAACAAATAGTAAAGAGCTAAAAATGAAAATGAAGCATGCTATCTGAGCAAGCTAGTCTGTTTTTAGTTATGCTAGCCATGGGGATGTCACAGTCAATCAGGTGATTGTAAATTGTACAAAGTTGTGATCCTTTAACTTTTTCTCTATTGGCATTATCAAAAAAGAAACCCCAAACCCATATCTACTGACGTTCAGCTTTTGTTTATTCATTGCTTTCTAGCAATTGTTAGCATGCTGGTGGTTAAAATTAAAAAATAACCTGCTGTTTTAGCCAGTCAAACATTTAGTTTAAATACCTCTGTGCCAAATAGATTTTAAACAATGTTTTTTCTTCCTTCGATTAACAAAGCCTTTAAATGAAGCAACTTCAAAGATGAGGTTCGGATCAATGGATGGGTCAACAAAACATTTTTTGATAACAGATGGAAGTTGACTTTGTGTTTACCTTAGGGACTTTTTTTAAAAGTATCATTTACTTTCTGCTGGGTAGGCAAGGATTATTTGCTACTCTGTTAGTCATTTTGAAAGAGGCAGATGTAGAACATCAGGCATAAATTTCCTCTTGTACTCTGTACCGAGTTGTGCCCTGTAACTGCCTGAAGCGCGATGTGTTCATAGTTCATCTGCAAAATCTCCATTTGAAAGCTATTTGGTGTTACGGTCAAATTGACTCATTTTATTTTGAGAGATAAACAAAAATATTGGGATCAAAATGACCTCAGCTGGTGTCACCATGTAAACATAACAAAAATAATGTTTTCTGGAAATTATATAAAACGACATTTATTGAATCGGAGGATGATTGATGTGATAGACACTTATTCTGGTCTGCAAACTGCAGGTGAACCAAAGAGGCAATTGCATATAAAGGAAAAGAAAGAGAGAAAACAGGCTTGCAATCTATAAATCCCGAGACACACTCACACTGATATCATCTTTGTCAAAATAGCAGGAAGCAAAAGGAGACTAAAGATCAGAGAGGCAAGAATGTGCTTTGAAGGTCACTGGTTACAGTCTGCACACTGGACAGAAAAAAAATCTCATTTGGGGAGCTAAATGAGTAAAAGACTCTCAGTGACTATTGTGGTGCTCTTGATCTTCTTTGTTGCACTGCCCAAACTGCTTCAGCAGAGCTTCTCAGCAGCCAAGGCTGAAAAAAAATGTTGGTTTTACTGGGGAGCTAGCCCATAAATGTGTGCAACAGTACAAGTTGAGAGACAGAGTTTTGCTGAGAAAAAAGAAAATATGCCCAGTCAGCCTTCTGTAGCTTAAAGTTAAATACATCTGCTGTATGTGACAACAGAGAGCATCAACAGAGACTGAGAACCAGCTTGAAGTTTATTTATCTTGGACACTATAAAGATGTCATGCAAACCTGTCTTCATAAATAAATCACCTAGTTTGTATTTGAAATTCAGATGTCAGATTTAGCTGTATGTTTTTTTCCCGGCAACTTGTTGCTCTAAGTAAACCATCTGCACCACAAGAAAACTTGATAGACAATCCTAACTTAATCTTGTTTCAAAGCAAAGTAAAAATATCCCATTTCCATGTATCCCATGAACACAACGACTGACATGGCCTATGTTGCACAAGTTCCACTGACTTAAATTTCAAGAAATCTGAACTGCACTTAAAGCTCTGGTATCATTTTGTAAAAGAAAAGTTTCATCAACTACAGCAGCGCTAACAACAAAAAGAAGCATGTTAGCAGTTCAGTGACATCAGAAGAAGGAGAATTGAAGGCATCATTTGATGCCCGACTATTTTTCCTCACATTGTAGCTTTACTGCACTGATTCTCAACCTGGGGAAAGCGTAACCCAGAGGGCACATTAAAAAGATTAGCTCAACTAATTAAAAAAAGGGAAATTACAAATTAATTTAAGAATTTAATGGGCCTGAACAGGTTTAAGCAGAAAACAGCTAATTACAAGTGACGTATAAACAGTTCTAATAGACTGCAGACTTGACATAAATAGCAAACATTTAAAAAAAATATTTGTATTAATCCAGAAAATAGATTATTAGAGTTTTAAAAGTAATGGAAAAAAAAAAATTTTTTTAAATTAAGTTACCAAGATAGCAAGTCTGTGGACTGTCTTTCCAGTTATTGTTGTTGCCATAATGGCTATTTTTTAATTATGCAGTTTGTTCTACTCTACCATTATTTTTAAAAAAGGTGTGTGCCAGCAGGTCTAAGATGACTTTGGTGAGATCACACTGTGCTTATTTCTCTGATTTTCTGTTGATGTTGTGTGGATCTGTTGTGTGAAGAAAAACATGAATCCAGAGAAAACAGATGTATGGTGGTAAAATGAGTCACCATAATGAATCCATCCATCTTCTTCCGCTTATCCGGGGCCGGGTTGTGAGGGCAGCAGCCTAAGCAGAGAAGCCCAGACCTCTCTCCCCAGCCACCTCCTCCAGCTTGTCCGGGGGAACACCAAGTCGTTCCCAGGCCAGCCTCCCCCGTGTCCTGGCTCCCCCAGGGCAGACCCAGGACACGCTACCTTATTGTGGTGGAGGGGTTTGTGTGTCCCAGGGATCCCAGGGGCTATGTTTTCCGGGGGCTTTTGCTCTCTGGTAGGGTCTTCCATGGCAAATTGGTCCTGGGTGAGGGACCAGACAAAGAGCGATTCAGAAGACCCCTATGAGTAGAACATCAAGGGAACAGTTCACCCTGCCCAGGTTACCACGGCCCCACCCTGGAGGCAGGCCCGGGGAGGGTGCCTGAGTGCAAGTGTCTAGTGGCCAGGCCTTAATCCATGCACAGCGCGAAAAAGGGACATGGGCCCATCCTCCTGCAGGCCCACCACCTGCAGGAGACCCAGTAGGGGTCGGGTGCACTGTATGCCGGGCGGTGGCCAAGAGCGGAGGCCCTGGCGGACTAATCCCCAGCTACCAAGACAAAATGAATCCAATCAAAACTATATCCTTCCACTTCTGCAGGTCTGATCAACTTCAAATCAGCACAGATTAAATACATGATGTATATCAAGACATCCAACGCAGAGCAAGCTCAGGATGTCCTGGAATCTGACATGTGCTTTGTATAGACAAATAATACACTCAGTAAGCATCCTCCTCTTTTCACTCTGCTCTTTTTTTATTTTGCAAAGCTGGCTGAAAGACTTCAGACCTTGAATAACCTGCAGACTGATTGATGAGTATTAAAGAAAAAAACTGCAGACAAAAAATTGCTAGACGACATATTCAGACTCCCTCAGTTGTACAAGGTTTGTATATTTGCGGTTGTATTTTCACTTTGCAAGGATTGAAGGTCTTTCTGTACTTTACAGATGTGCAGAATTCATCTGCTTATTTGTTTTAAGTTTTCCTTAATCCCTAAAATCTGTTGGAAAAGTCAATTAAGGTAAGATTAGAGACTCACTGACTGATATTAAAATTCTCAAAAATCTTTGATTTACGCAGTGGTGAACCAGTCAGTGCTGAATTGAGTGATTATTACTTTATGTGCTTTAGTGCATTGTGGGCATTGTCGAGTGCTCCCATTAGTTAGACAGCTAAATTATTCACTGATTTCTTTTAGCCACTGAATAGTATATCTAGAATAATGACTTCACAATGGGTGAAAAAATAAATCAGTGCAATTACTCTCCAATAAGTGATTGCTTGTTCACATCAAATACAGAAAGAGGAAGCAGTAGCCCTTCGCCTGGCCAGAGTGGACCTAGTGGGGGAATGAACAGCAAGACATGCAATTAGCTTTGGCTCTTTTTCCCACTTTTGACCGATGAATATTAAAATGTTGGAAATGTGTTCCTCTGTTTGGCCACATGCTGTTTATGTGTTTTCAGCCGAGCTGCACTTAGGCAAATGTAGCACTTGGCAGACGGTTTAAGTTGTAAATCTTCAGTGTAAGCATTATATTTTCAGAATGTGTGATGAAAGTGGAACGAGCATTTACTGATCATACCATTTACATATGAAAGGCAAGGAAATGTGCATTTTAAACTCGTCTCATGACGTGATTACAATGACAAGATAGAAACAATCGTTTTGATGGAAGATTTTTCAGGTATTGTTGCACATTTGCAGGGGGTGGGCACTCTGACTCTTTTTTTTTGGTTACATTTTTCTCTGTCTCCTACTGCCTTATTTGTAAGTTCCCTGTGATATGTGAACATTCAAGACACACAGTAATATAATCTGTTATCTAATATCTATTGTCTGAGTGCTGCGGCTTTGGCTCATTTCTGTTGCTCAAGATGCTAGTGACCTTGGAATTTAATCTTATTCGACCCATGCACTCATTGTAAGTCACTCTTGATAAGGGTGTCAGCTAAATACTGAAAAATGTAATTCCAATGTCTCACCCGCCCCTGAAATGTAATTTTTGTGTCCTTTTGATAGGTCATAACACATGGGGTGCTGTTTATGTGTCACTACGAGGTGGGTCACTGCTGGATACTGAGCACGCCGTAATGGATGCGCTGAAAATGTAAGCAACCATTTATAAACGAGAGAGAAAGATAAGTGAAAATCAATTCTTAGTGTTCACAGATATAATGGCTCTCTGTGGCAAAGTATTAGCCACATCAGAATGTGAGGTATACAGTGCAAAAGTTTTAAGGCTCCATCGATGTTTAGCTTATCATCCATTCTCCGTTAGGAGGAACTCCGACTGGTACCAAATTCTGCAGCATGACAATGAGCTCAAACATCCCCCTGAATCATAAAAAACCATCTTCAGCAACAAGAAGAACAGGAAGAACGGCAGGATGCGTTTCTACAAGTTTCTACAAACCAACTGTGTATCAAACAGAACTGATGCCTTACAAATCGGTGTGTAAGGTACCAAGCAAATAAAGGATATACAGGCACAGGTGTAATTTTTAAAGAGTGGGTTTTATTCTAATCCAAAGAAAAAGTAATCTCAGAAATAGATCAAAATTGAAATAGACCCATAATAGAGGTAAACTAAGCAGAACTTTACTCCATAACACTGCTTAACTTAACAAAACCTCATCTTAACAAACAACTCAAGATATATATTAGTGGACTAAACCATTTAAATGCAAAGGGGGAAAGCAGGGAGACAATAACTAAACCGGTTGGTTGGTTCAGTCCATTTGGTTGGCCTCTGCATTTCCGCCAGCAACACCCTCAACCTCTTCCTTAGCTCAAACCAGGAAGGACTGCAGAAGCAGACAGGTAAATCACAAAGGTAATAAAAAAAAGTAATTAATGCAGCTTCTATAAATCAGTGACAAAACAATGCAAACCCAAAGTATGCACCACCATTTAGAATACAGTGTAGTGCCATAAAGTGCATCGGAACAAATTAATCTTCTTCCTCTTTCGGCTATTCCCTTTGCTGCCACAGCAGATCACCCTATCCCCTGCATCCTCTTCTGTCACACCAACCTTCGGCATTCATTAGCTCCATGAACCTCCTCTATGGTCTTCCTCTTCTTCTGCCTGGCAGCTCGATATTCAACATCAATGGTCCAGTAACCTCCTGAGACACAGTCCATTCATTTATGTCTTCTGTAATGGACGTTGGTCTATATCTTTTGACATATTTGAGCTACCCTACTAAGTCCTGATGTCCCTAATAGAGGATATCCTGGCCTTTGCATTGATATCGCATGTATGTTTTTGGGTGGCCCCTTTAGCTCCTAAGAGGCAGGAAATCACAAAAAAAGTTAAACTGAAGGATAATTTTTTACCCTCGTTTCTCATATGTCCACATGGCCAAACCATCTCACTGTTGCCTCTCAAACTTTTTTTCCCCAAACACTCAACCTGAGCTGTCCCTCTGATGTACTCATTTCTAATCCTGCCTGTCCTGGACTCTCGCAGTCAAAGTCTCAGCGTCTACCATCTCCAGCTCCACCTCCCGTCTTTCTGTTAGTCCTACCGTCTATGAACCATAAATCACAGCATAGGTCTCACTACCACCTTGTAAACAAATTCAGCGACTTAATTAAACCAAAGAAACTAAGTGGTTGTCATGTAACTCCAGAGACTGCAAATTCACTTAAATGTGGGAATGTTGTGGGAGACTGAAACGGTAAATCTGTTTGATTTATGCGTGTGTGGAGAGTGGAAGAATATTACCACATTATTAATTTAACTGTGTGTTTGTGGTTGTGTACAAACACCACAGGTTGTTTTTTCCACCAAAACAATTAATAAAGTTTTCCATTTTCTGCTGATTTTTTTTATTGCTAAATACTATTTAATCACAGTTTTATAAAAAGCATACTCATTGAAACGAGAAATTTATAAGCGTCTGTATGCGTTCTGAAGAGCGCTTATACCACTGCAATATGTACTCTAAGTGTATTCCTAACTATGCAAAAAGCAAGCTCATGTATTGAGGAAGATTTTTGAAGCATTATCTTAATAATTAAACTTAAACATAAGTTCAGAAAGTGCAGGAGAGGACTCAGTGGAAACCTTGAGTGCTCATATACTAATAGCAGTAACTAAATGTAAGGAGAAAATGAACAGACTGAGAAGAAAAGTTCTTCAAGATGCAGATTAAAGTGTATTTTGAGCCCAAACTATGCTAATGTCTAAAATTGCACTTGGCATGGTGTTGGGCCTCCTCCATATCTATATTCCGATTTGATTCAGAGAAGTCTACATCCTTCAAATTTCATGCAGATTTTATTTGCATTGTCACTCTCGCTAGCAGCACTTGTAATGGTATTTGAGATAATATATACACTTTTACAATGCTTAGTGAAAATGTAAACTCTATCTTGTCATTGAGAAATGCCTCCTTCAGAAATGGAATCACAGAGTAGCGCACACATTTAGTTTTTCCTTAACAGACAGTTTCCTTGTCTGTCTCCTGTCTGCTTTGCTTGCTGCCTTATTAGAAATCCCACCGGTTTTCATGGCAAGATGAGGCTGCATGGCATGTAGGCAAGCCTTACAAAGAAAACCACTGGGATCTATTAAAGGCTTGCCTTTCTTTACACTGACATGAGCCCACGTTCAAACTAACTACACAGTTCTTTAGGCTGAGGAAACTTAAAGTGCAAAACTTGAAAGAAGTGACTCTTATCTGTCAGTCTGAGGAATCATTAGCCTCATGCAGCATGTCCAAGAAAAAAAAATCTGCATTTGAGATTGTGGAAGAAAGTTGTAGCAGTTTCAAAATACTCTGCATACAGTTTTGATTGTATAATATACCAATCTATTCATATATTCTGTCTAACAATCCTTGCTGCTTCATAAGAGGAAGCTTAGTTTCAGCTCGACAAGAGAATTATCCCCACCCACCCGTAGTTTACAGCCGCGGACTGGAGCTTTGTTCCAAAGAGTTTTAAATCAGCTCAAAGAAAGACAAACGGTTTTAGAAGCAACATAACTTAAACACAAACAGTAAATAATTCATTTCATAAATATGGAGATGCTAACTGTGACCACGGTTAATCCATGTTATGCTGTTGATTGTGCATGATGTTAATAACACGGGATTACATGCTTTGATATTCAGTGATAAATAGCTGCGAATCTGTAAATCTGTAAACGCAGTTTATCTTGCTGTCCACCGATACGCAGGGTTTTTGCATTATCCATGAGCATAGACTGACAACACAAGATAACAAGTCTGTGCTGAACATTTTTTCACATGCTGCCCACGGCTGATTGTTTTGGACATTGCAAGACTGACTGAACTGACAGTTTATTATACTGATTGGCCACTTTTGTGTTTGATGAATACAGAGAGGTTTCTGTTTACTGACTTTGCCAACAGCATTCTTCTCAGACAAATGCATTCCAATGTATTATATACTTTTTCTACAGTATTGTACTGTAATATTGAAGACTGTACTGTATTGTTAATTATGGGGCATTGTAGTGTGTGTATTTGTTGTGAACTGTTAAAACTGCTCAGAGAAAAAAGTAAAGAAAATACATAGATATCCTCATGTAACATGCTAATTGCAGTTCATAGTGGTAGATAGCATTCTCTGTTTGCATCCTGGCTGCGTCAGCTAGGCTTGAGTACATATGGCAAAGTGTAGTGTGTGACAGATGATCCCATCTGCATCCCAGTTAGCGACAAGAATGGGAGTGTCAGGTGTCTCATCAACACATTTCAACAGGAAAGCTCAAGGGGCCGAACAGCAGAGTGCACACACACCCCATCCAGCAGCTAATTAACACAAAGTGTGACTTTACATTTTTAAACAAACATGTCAGAACCCAAAATTAGCATACATGCATGATCTAATAAATTAGTTAAATCAACTGCCTTCAGAATCACTAGTGATAACATTTTTAGCACACAGGAAAAACAGTAGAGAGCGTTTCACTGAGTGTTTTACAGTCATGTAACATATGATGGCATTTTATGTTTAATTTTGTCATTTTATGGCTGATATATTGTTTTGTACAGGAATACGTTACTAACTGGTTTGCTTGCTTGTCATGTTTGGTTTGTCTTGTCTTTCCTGGTAAGGCCACGCAGGTTCATCCATTCACATTTATGATAATCATTCAGCCATTCACTCCAGTAGCACGTCACTCAAACGTTTATCCGAGCTTTTATAGCACTGCACATCAACCAGACTTGTGCAATTACAGGAAGAGAGACCGCGCAGTCTATACGAGTAATGCAAAAGTTGCATCTCTGGGCTGAATGAGCTGAGCTGAGTTTTTGTGTTCGCTTTGAGGTGACACACTTCCTATCAGAAGTGACACATTCTCAGCATGTGAATGAGATGAAGGCTACAAAGTACTTTAAATGCTGCAGGCTGATTGCGGCACTCTGTTGACATACAGTAACATTATTCTGGAGGAAAGGCTTTACAGCATGTTTCACTGACATTTTCTGTTCTCCATTACCTTGATGGCATTTATCCTGTAAGAGGAGGTGTGCATCTATCAATTTTCGTTCAGTCAGAAATCTATGACTCATGATGCAATAATTACAAACACTTTGATTTTAGCCTCCAAGGTTTAGCTCACGTGGAATAATTAAAATATTAGAGCGGTGATATTTGGCTTGATAAATGACCACACAATTCACATATTTTACAGAAAAAATATTGGCTGGCAGCACACAGTATTATAACAGGATTAAGAGCACGTTTACCTTAATACAGTACTATGATTGTTGGACTGACGAATGTGGCACCTTTTTTATTATTTTTGCCCTGAAGTCAATGAGAAATCCTCAAGGAAGACATTCGCTTTATGCGAGCCAGCGCATTGATCTTGGCGGACAGTGGGGTTACAATAACCCCCTCTGACTGTACACATACTTTAGTGTCTCTGCTCACAGCATTTGTTCACTTGAAGTTTTGGGGAAAACCCAACAAAAGTTCCTCACTGGAGCCGAAGAGCAGTGTCTACATTAAACGCACAGCACAGAGAATTCAACTGTCGCCACGCAAGCACTAAAAGTCAAGAGTGATGTGTTAAAAACAAGCTCACATCAGCTCACTGTACTGCCCCAAAATTCAATGCAATTGTGCTTTCACGTTAGACTTAACATCGTGACTGTCGCCAAGTCCAACATTCAGAGTGCATTAGACTTGAAAAAATATATATTTTCTATATATACACACATATATACTTGACTTACCTTCTGCAAGCAGGCGCACCGCATGCACAAAGGAGGGGTCCAGGCTGTTTTTCTCGGACACCAGCTCAGGTAGGTACTTATCTGGATGCATCTTTATCACAGCGGACCTCTTCACCGGCAGTGCAGGTGAGACGACAGGAGTGCTGAACGTCACAATGCAACTATAAACCTTGCCGCTCCTGCTTCTTGGTAGCTGTAGTCTACCGGTCTTAATGAGGAACACCAGCAAAACCCCCTCCAAAAATTGGTCTTCCAGTGTCTCCCGAGATGCTTGACTGGGGTAGGGGTGGGGGGGCTGATTTGTGATTCAAAGGTGTGAGCCCATCTCTGCTACCGTTGCCTGCTGCCTCTCCTCGGCACCCCGCCAGATTCAGTGGGTCTGCAGACCGCGCTGCTCCCCGCCCCTCAGCAACATTATTGGCCATATTCTGGGACTGGCGCTGCTGAAACACCAAGAAAGGTCCCCGCTGAGCGCAAAGGAAATGCTCAGTGTTCTTTAAGGGAATTGCTTTAAAAGGCTGGGGTTGCATTTGGTCGCTGCTGACAACGGTCTATGAAAGAATGTCACCCCGAAACTATAGATTCTCGTTTTTTTTCAACTGGAAACTTTAATAATATTGGATATAGTACTCAAACAGAACAAATAGAGCATGCTAGTAAAGTTTTGTTGCACTGACAGACTGTACCATATAAATGTCGCTTAATTAAATGGGTTTTTTATGCAGCTCGTGAGTTTCAAAGTAACTACAAAGTCAGTACAAAGTAGCCCGCAGGCATTCACCTGTGAGGGACAACACAACTGTTCATGGTGCTAAACACTGGCTGCTGTCTGATTTGTTTGTACATATCTAATTTGTCTTAGATTTACGGGTAACCTAAATTAGCATACAGCATACTATTCTTCACACTCCACATGACATGATCCACTTCGTTAACTCTGTCCCACACGCTAAAACAGGGGTGTCAAACATAAGGCTTAGGGACCAGAATCAGTCTGGCAAAGACTCTAATCCTGCCCCGCTGGACAGCCTTGGAAACTGTCAACAAAGGCATAGATTTTTAACTTTTAACTGTATTTTCGTGAGTTTTACACTTTTGTCTTTTGATAAAGGTTTAACACATGGCTATTGATGCTATTTTTGTGTTTTGTACTGTCTACCACAAAAATTTCTCAGAGGGGGGGTTGACACACTGTGTATGCATTCCACAGTATCCATTGTGCACAAAAGCATTTCTTTATAATGTAGAAAAACCGAGATGTACTCTTAAAACTGAACATTCTTTTTCTTATATTAAAATGTCTCAAGGTTTAAATGTGCAATTAAACTTCTTTATACTGATATACATGGGAGTTTCATTAGTCTAGGTCACTTATGATCATAGTGGGCTGTATCTGGTCCATGATACAAAATGAGTTTGACATTGCTGCTGTCAAGGAAGTTTGGCTGTATTGTTACAGAGTGAATCATATATTTAAAGGTATGCATGCCAAATAAACCATTAATTAGTTTTTCCATGTTACTTAATGAACTTATGTCAGTTCCTTACATCCTTTGAGCTGCATCCCCTCTTATGGCTGAAGAAGGTCAGCTCTAGTAGAGCTTTAGCTGATTGCATAGTCAGTGGCAGACTTGGCATAAAGAAGCTTTAATATAAATAGATATTTAATAATAAAGTGAATTCTTCACTTACTCATCAAGAGCCAGTGTTAGTGGTGTCAGCACTGTAAGCATGAATGTTTATATCTCATCAAATGGCTCTCTTGTCCCCAAGCCATGATATTGACTTGAATCCAAAAGTCATCTTCGGCACAGCATGCAGGCTGCTTTACTAACTCACAAATTAGATTTGAGCAGATGAGGCTGGTGAACGACCAATTCTGGCTCCACTTGACCTTTAGAGTTGTTTCTCCCCGCACTGATCAGAATCATAAAGGCTCCTCGCGGCTGCAAACAGCAATGCTTTGTGAATATGAGTCAATTATGTTCATAGTATTTATGATTCTTCTCAGTTTTGGTAGAATTTAATATCTTCTGAGAAACCAGGACATTTGTCTTGGAAATCTAGTGCTGTTGTTTTGGGGTGCTCTGTGGTACATTAATAGCTGGAAATATCCATAAGAATGAGCCAAAGGTTTCTTTCATTTAAATTGTGTATTGGCAATGAAGATTACAGAGTATGACTTTTTTATGGCTTTTTAGGGTGATTTAAAAGACTGTTTTAGAGGCCAGAATACCCAAGTGGGTTTGTCTGACAGAACTATTTCATTAATCTGCTTATTTCTGTAATGCCAAACAAGCCTTAAAGGAGTTAGTATTGATTAAAACTTCACACTTACATCCCCTTTCCATTTATTTTTCATTAAGTTCCTTTCTCTATGAAATCAGACACAGCTTTATTTTTCTTCTTGAAAGCCTAAAACAAGCAGCTATGGCCATGTTGGCCAGTACTGTCTTTGCATTTCATGCTCGCTGGACCTTCACTGATTTAATTCTATTCAATAAAATGATTTATGACAGTGTTAATGCAAATCATGCTGCTGCTGCTGTGACTATTAATGGTAATGAGGGTTATGACGGTTAATGTGTTTGAGTCTTGTAAGTCTATAGTATGTTTGTAGATGTAGACTAATGCAGGCATATTGAAATAGACTCACACCACACACACACCAACAGATGAAAACAATAACAAAAAACCCATAGACAGCTTATTACAAACTATAATTTTTAATAGATTTCTAAAGATTTCTACAGAAAACCTTTTTTCTTTCATCATCTCAACGAGATGAAAAGTATTCCAAAATTAAGCCAACACAAGACTCAAACTGGCATTTATTAGCGGAGAGGCAAAAGCAAATCAGTTTCCAAAAACTCAAATCTTAACATTCCAAATTTTACTGCATAAAAAAAAAAACCTGTTAGATTTCTTCTCACTTCAACTTTTTATTTTTAAGAACTCATCCATATGGATACTGGAAAGATTTAAAGTTAAGGATGCGATTGCGTTGACTGACAGGTCCACAGACACAAGGAGATGTTGTCCATATCCGCTAGGCCTAATTTGAGACACTGGTCCTCTTTACCATATTTGTAAATGGTAAAAAGACTGACAGGTATATAGCACACCAGCACTCGATGGAATTTTTAAAAAAAATTTCTAATTCAGTTGAGTACGATTCTAGTATTTTTATTAGTCTGTTACTCACCACTAGTCCAAACGTGGTGTTCTATGACACCGATCAACTACATAAATGGTAGATATAGCTACCATGATGTCATCCATTGGTTTCTGAGGTTTCAAGACTTGAAGCCACAGTATAAGATATTTCAGATAGCATGTGACAAACGGGTGAAGGTCTGTGCAGACCTACCCAAAGAATACCACAAATAATGCTCCTTTTTGAAAAATAGTATACCAAGATTGAAAAAAATAAACATACCCTTTTAGTCCAGGTGACCCAAAAGCATTAATTTAGCCATTAACTTATCAAAAAAGTATTCACTAAGGTAAGAAAGAAAGTGTTTTTTCCCCCATAGACTTCTATTGTGGTTTTACAGACATGTGACCACTAACCATGTGATGTTAACATGTCTGCCATTTTGGCTTTGTGACAATAGAATATACAGTAAGGATGTAGGATCAAGTGAATAAGGCCCTGGTCACACAAGCAGAGAGTGATTAGTAACCATCTGGCAACCACCTGTTGCTAGGGAAAAAATGTGTATTCACCAACTGGTTAGCAAATAACTCCTTCCAATTGCTTTGGTTGCTAGCATATTGCTGTGGACCTTGTTTGAATGAAAGAGATGGTTTTCTCCATGAACACTTCCCAGCTGCTCTCCAAGCTGCAGTGAAACAGTAAAAAGTGTGAAGCACATCAGAAATGTAGATCATTTGCTACAAAGTAAAAGTTGTACCTTTCTCTACCAACCAGTGGTGGTATCATGCCCAATATGGCAGACAACTATTGAGCAATGTGCACATGACTTTACATGAGAAACCTCAACATGACCCAAAGTCTTTTTTGCAAACAACAGCTATCGCCATCTGGTGACCTATAGTTAGAATGCAGGTTCAAGACACTTCTGCAGTGGGTTCATATTTCTGACCAATAATTATTGCCCATGTTTTATACTGTTTATTATTCCACGGTGGCAACATCCATCTTTTATTTATAGTCTATCAACAGAACTACTAGAGTCACAACTTAAAATTTAGTTTTAAGTTTAGCTTTCTGTGTGTGAGAGTAAAATTTAAACTTCTTTTAATTTCTTTAAGAAAATACTTTTATCAAAGTATAACTGACAGCACAATTATAACAAACTTTTTCTCTTGGTTTGATCATAACTTTTATGTATATTTCTTTATATGCATTTGATGGACTCTTGCAGCCCTCTAGTGGTCAAAGTACAACATTATACGTTTTACTGACAGACTGATAACACTATCATTAAAAATGTAAATGTATGGCAACGCTTTAATGTAAGGCAAATAACACCAGAACACCGCTGTGTAACCTCAAATTAGTTTAGAAGAAGTTGTTTATCTCCTTTTGTTTGCTTTAATCTGTTTTCACATTTTCAGGGAGCTATATTTTTTCCTTTTATAAAAGTTTGTATTTTAAAGTTTGTTGATGATTCTCTGTAAAAATTAGCAATATAAGAGTAACTTTATTCTATTTTTTCTGCTTTCTTTTCAGCAGTTGTTTCGTTTGCAGATCCTTTTTTGGGTACTTACATTTTAAAAAATATTTTAAGCAACTCTAAAGCATGCACCCTACATAATATATTAAGAATTCAATAGCCTATGATATAACCTGCAGCTGGTGAAAACTAGCCCATGTGAACATGTCCACCTGTTATGTAGTCCAACTGCTTGACCATTTATTAAACTCTGTCCTCTTTTTGCCCTGTTTTAGCTCCGCCTTTATCGAGCCAAGCACACGACTCCAAAAATTCAGACGTTGTTTTCACAATAAAACTACATTACAACACCCAAGAAGTGATAAGGGGCATTACATTCAGACTGCACATAAATGCAGCATAACCGTCCGTATATTTTTTATTTTTGTGTCACTTTACGTCCGCTCAGAATAGTGGCACAAAAATAACGTCATACAAGATGAGCCTTTTAACACTGTACTTCTTAGTTTGCTTAGTGGCGTGAGGATTTAATTTTGAAAACTTGTCGGAAGTCTTATCGGTTGTGTCCATACTGTCAAACTTGACGTCAGTGTGCAGCACGCGCTGGTTAACCCGCGAACAGTAGTCTCTTGAAGTCACGTGTCTATGGCGAAGTCTTTATCCTCCCGGGAATTCTGAGGCTCGGAAAAGGTAGGAAAAAATGCAACGTCTCATTATGTTACAGGTTGAAATGAATAACTATCAATATCACGTCAGCGACTGCGGTTCAGTAGATTACAGTACATTAAACACAGTTCAAGTGCATGCAGGTAATAGGGAAAAATGTTTATGTACGCATAAAAATTGAACCTTAATAAATTATGAGAAGATCAATTATTATAGTTTAGTACTTGATTGTAGCTGGTAATTCAAAGCTGCTCAATCCATAATACGTTTAAGATAACTTATTATTAACAGCTTATTAACAGCTGTTTTAATTGGTCTAATTGGTCTTCTAATAGCCAGGCAATAGCCAAAAACTGGCAACACGGGCTATGTGCTAAACTGTGGATACATGAAGGAATGACCACATCTCAAAGTTCAGTCTTGATGATATGATCTTCGATAGCAGTTTTATCAGTTGTTCCAAGGTGCAAATTCATGTGGTGCAAATACATTACCAGTGGAGTGCAGAGCAAATAATTAGTTTAGCAGTTTCCGTTAGTTTATTAAACAAAAGACATTTCTTAGTATGCAAAAGTTTGTGAAGTGTCTGGATCAAGGCAAAAAGAAGATACCAATGATCACTTGGTGCTTTTCCTAATGCTCAAAGAAAAAGTGAATTATTTTCTAGGCTGTAACCTGTTAATAAACTACTTTGTCTATTTCATGCAGGAATGCAAAGATGTCAGCAGTCTTGGTTGTGCATGGTGGGGCATGGGCCATACCGGATGAACTGGCCAAGGCCTCTGTTGATGGAGTAAAAACTGCAGCATGTGAAGGATTTTCAGTGCTGAAACGAGGAGGAAGTGCAGTGGATGCTGTTGAAGTGGCTGTGAGGGCTTTGGAAGATAACACTGTGTTTGACGCAGGTAGGGACGGTTTTTATTAGATTGGGACACATTTATGCCAAGTAGTTCCATTTGAAAATATGTAAGTGATTAAATGAAGCCCCATCTTTGTATACGGCATTTGTAGCACCCTCATCTTTACTCAAATAAATAGGTAAAGCCTAAAACGCCAGTTCCTTTCACGTGTCCATACAGCAGCCAAATGAGAATGCCCTATTTTCCTTTATTGTTAAAGCTGGCTTCAACTGCAGAACAATGTCTCCATCTGCTGGTCATGATGAGAATATCCATCAGGACTCCTTTAAGAATATGAGAGATGATCTCTGGCTAAACCTTAATATCGGTCTATTCATATCATCTGTTGCTTTCTTTACCCTGACAAATTGTCAAACATATAAAGTGCCATCTTTTACTCCACAGCCCATAGTCAGTTGCACACTGAATCAATTAAAAAAAGAAAAGTACACTTGACATGAACATCCTAATCTGTCATAGCCGGACAGAAGGAAGACTTCCAACTGCTGTACAGAAAAATTCACTAGTTATGAAATAAGTATTCGGCTTTGTCTGTTCTGAAGTCTGTATCTTGACTGAGACCATGACATGAATGCACTGGTTTGCCAGGACCGTGGCTCCTGATTATCTGTAAGCAGTCATACACTACTGTGAGTGAAAAACCATAAAAAATTACGCTTTTTCTTATTTTCCTGTTATTTATAAAGCATATTGTCGCAATAGTGGACACTGATGTTAAACAAGGCCAAAGGTTCAAATATTTAGGTCAATATATGAACAAGTAATCCCTGTGAGCCAAAAGCTCAGGCTTTAGACTGCTTTAAATGCCTTCTTTTTCTTAGCTCTGGCTATGAGGCACACTAGCCCCACCTATCGGCTGCAGGGACAGCCAATCAGATGAAGGCTAGCTTAAAGAGTAAGGTAAAATGGCTTTTTCAGTAAGTAGATGAATGGAGGGGTTACACGGAAGCCCAGTATAAGTTAAAGTAGTATTTGGGGTGTCAAGTCATGTAAAGTTACAGTAAAAAAAAACTATGAGTAAAAATATGGAGTCGGAGGTCAACATAATGATACGGGTATGATAGAAAATATGAATATCCCAAGAACTTTTACAATCATTTGTGCCATTGAAAGTCAGACAAACTAGACATCAGTCAGTAGTATGGTGTTGCAGTGTCTGTACTGCTTTGCCATTACCCTGCGTATTTGTAAGGGTGGAGCTGGCATAATTTAAGTGAACACATGGAAACATTTTTATCTTTTTAATGTTTTTATCTCTGCAGAGCTACCTGAAGAAAAATCTCATCTCTAACTTGTTGTTCTCTGTAGGGCACGGAGCAGTACTAAATAAAGATGGAGAAGTGGAGCTGGATGCCATTATCATGGATGGAAGGACACTTGCCACTGGTGCGGTGTCTTCAGTAAAGAACATTGCCAACCCCGTTTCACTGGCACGGGCAGTGATGGAAAAGGTCTAAATTTCTTAGTTTCTATCATTTAAAAAATATATTTGTTTACTGGGATTACTAATCTGATTAAAGATTTTGATTTTTTATGACTACTATAATGTGTTAGATCCCAGCTACTTGTGAACAGGTGGTCTGGTCCAGTTCTCCATTTACTTTAATAGGAATTGCCAGAAACTTGTTTAAGTTGTTGGCCGGGAGAAACGGCCAGCTCTAACTGCCTACCCTTTTTTTTTTTCTAGTAATGCCCTTAAGTAATCCTAGTCATCAGTTACACTTGGCATCTCTTCCCATAAGGATCTGTGCACTTGACAAATTGCTACATTTTTATCCAGGAAAATGGGTCCCAAGGATCTTTTTCCTTTTATGAACTAGAACAACTTGTTAGAAGCATCAAAATATGTAATAATTAAACACAAAACACAACCTTTACTGTTGTATGATGTCCAAAATTTAATATTTAACTGCAAGTTGAATATTTACTTTGGACGGGGGTAAAGCATCCAGCTTCGCATAAAAGGACTTTATAAATCACTTAGACTAATCATAAGAGGTCAGGCTGTGTATCTATTACTGACTTTGTGAGAAAAAGAAGAGAGGATTGTTGCCTGGCCACAACAGAAGTCCTTCCCCAGCCATGAAGGATGTAGATCAGATGAAGAAGTAGTGACTTTGTCCAAAGTCCCCTAAGACCCCTGAAGTCTTTAATTCACCACAGCAAAGAGAACAGTGATGGTGGTGGTTGTCTTACCCCTGTCCCCAAAGAACCAATCAACTGCAGGAAGAAACATTTTAGCCAGGCATGTTGCACTGGTCCGTGCTGTGGAAGTTTCAAAGCTCTTTTTAAACCTTATCTTTACTTTAGTCACCAAACTTTTGAAGGCAGGATTTGCTCATAGAAGTACTTTGGTTAAACTGAATTATTCTTATATAGTGTCACTACTTTAGTGCAGACCACCCTTTGTATTATATGTATATAGAATATGTATTCTTTTAAAACTCAGGGACAGGGATTAATTCAATGAAGATGTTAGGACTGATGAGCCGATGAGCTTTGAATAGCAATCTAATTCAAACTACCTCAAGCTTTTATCATTCAAACTATTGTCAGAGCAGACTGTCTTCATAGTACCAACAATGTCAGTTTTGATCCAAAGGCAGGTTTCTATGCCTGTTGGTTTCAGTCACAGTCTGGCTTGTATCATTCTGAACCACCTCTCTGAATTTAGAGGTTGTTCACTATAGAGAGCAGTCCCTGAGAGAGCAATCAGTTATATCACCTTGTCCATGAGATGTCTGAAGGCTTCAGACTGCAACAGTTATTTAAGACACTCTGAAGTCTTTCCAGTGTTGATTGGGCACATTGAGACGGCTTGTCAGTCAAACGGAGATATCCAGGTCACTGATTTTAACAACACTCTGCTCTTAACTACAGTGGGCTTTAGAATCTAAAATTTGACTTTCATTTCTTCAACAATTTTACTTGATATAAAAACCTAATTAAATTTAAACTGGTAAAAACAGCAAAGAGTGATGGGGTCAGGGGAGAAAAGACAGCTCTGTCAGTCCTGTTTTAATGGGTGTCGTTAAAGCAGTTCTAAACTATACTTCCAAATCCTTTGTTTAAAGAGATTCACTTTACAAGATTTTCCTAATAACAGGGTGATTTCTCTTAAGCATAAGCCACATTTTCCTTTGATCATGACCAAAGAATAGGAAGGCAGGTCAAGTAATCATTATGCAAACTTTATAAAAATAAGAATTAGACGGACTGAGTTCTATAATTCATATTTAAAAATGTAAGTCAGTACTTCAGACAGTGTACTACATTTAGGTAACCACAGTGACACAATTTCAATAATAGCATATGCAACAATAATTCTGTTGTTAGACAAAGTGGTTAGGCATGAACTCATTTACCACTTGTCCTTTAACCATATTGATAATTTATCCCTTGTTATTTTACATAATGCTTTAGTTTAGACATTGCTGGTGTAACTTTGCTTTACATACTATCCTGGGTTTGTTTGTGGTAGCATTAGTTACATCTGTTACATCCATGCAAATGGTTCTAAAACAAATACTACAAACCATCAGGTCATTTGAATTTTCTTCTGTTAACAGGTAAAATTCTAGTAAATTGTGTTTGCTTATGTTGCTTTGGTTATACTTACCATGTTTGTCCATTTGTTCAGGTCCTATATCTAAAACAGGTGTGTGGGAGGGGCCGCCCCAGCACTTCCTGTTTATATAGGGTCATGATGTCATTGAGCGCATCTCTGGGTGCAGCTAAATAAAGGGTTTTTCATTTTGCATAGTATTGTTTATTTTCTATAAAGTAACCTTTTGAGTTTTATTGTATGCAGTGTTTTACTTTTAAAACCATTTAGCTGAGTAAATGAGTTTGTCAGTTGCCATAATCTTATTCCTGTTTTTTGTTTAGAATCGTATTGTTTGGTCTAACCTATTTTTCAATGGTAGAGACTAATGAGGTTCAGGTGTGTGTAAAGTCCTGAATAAAGCAAGTGAGATTTTGCCTACCAGAGTGGTCTTAAAATGGTATAAAGGAGATGCCAGAAATAAAGTACACTTAAAAGCAACTAGACTGGTATGCTAATGCTACCTCTCTATCACCTTCGTTGCCACTTGGTCTACACTACCTCACAAGACTCAAGAAATTTTCTTACAGTAACTCTTACATATCCAAAGAAATCGTGGCAATATGTTTGTAATGACACAGTAAATGAAAAGCAAATAAAAAGCAAATAAATATTTACAGTAAATCTCATAAAAACATATAGTTTAGGACATTCTAGGATAAAATAATTTATATTGAACACATTCTTGGACCATTTTGACATTTCTTCAGTAAAGCAAATACAGTGTTTTCACTGCTGGTATGCATATAAATATATACATGTATGGTAGAGACACGGATGATTTCTCCAAAGAGTGGGGAGGCAATCCCTCGGGCTTGGGACAGAGTAATAGAAAGCCTATTATATAGTTCTGGAAATAACATTTGTCCCTGAATTGTCTATTCTGAAAAAATAAAATAATACAGTCCCCCAAAGTCATTTTCTAAGTTCTTTTCAGGTCTTGTAAAGAAAACACAGTCTTATTGGTAAACTTGGTTATTGAGGGTGTCTTGCTATAATTCAAGCTGGCATCTGGATGACTTTCTGGGCACAGGGAGATATTCCTTGTGTGCATGGCCAGTATCCTGCTTGTTGCTTTTATGATTATAACTTTAAGGTCATTTTTAGGGCATTTCTGTGGAATCTCAGTTTGATACATGAAGCTGCTTTTATCTCTAGTGGTACCTTATAACAATGTTATGTTTGCTACATTATGTTCAGTGCTATGAGATTTATTTAATCTATTTTCTTCCTCAGACTTCCCATGTGATGTTGACAAGCCAAGGTGCAAACTTGTTCGCAGAAAGCATTGGTATAAGCACAGTCCCCACTGAAACACTGGTGACTGAGTATGAGAGGAGAGAATGGGAGAAGCACAAGAATTACATGACTGGAGTAATAGAAGATTTCAACACTCAGTGGTATGCATCTGCAGGATCAATTTCAATTCAGTTTTATTGTATTTATACAGTGCCAAATCACAACCACAGTTGCCTCTGGGTGCTTTATATTGTAAGGTAGAGAAAACCCAAATAATCAAAAGGCCAAGCAAGCATTTGGTGACAGTGGGAAGTAAAAACTCCCTTTTAAAAGGAAGAAACCTCCTGGAGAACCAGACATGAGGGGCAGCCATCTGCCGTGACAGCCTGCGGGTGAGGGGAGAGAGACAGAACAAAAGACACATTGTAGAAGACAGCATTTAATTATTTAATCATTGGTTATTAATATTAGTTAGTTAGTTATTATTAGTCATTAATAATTAATAATTAAATGCAGAAACACACAGAGAATAAAAAAGGTGAGTGAAGAAGAAACACCAATAGGACGCCCCCAGCAGCCTAGACCTAGGTTTATGAATTTTCAAAAACTAAAAATTATATTGATATTTATTAGGCAAATAAAGGTCACATTTTGAAATTTGGGCCAGTTTTGGCATCAGCCTTACATTGATCAGTTGTCTAATAAATTTGTTAAGCACTGTATGTTATAATGAATCAGATGAGCTTCCCTCTTGTGGTACATGCAGCTATGTCTGAAAACATTTCAGATCTAATTTGCATTTTCTTTTGCAGCTGATTTTTTTGAATAATGTAACATTTCTTCATCCCAGGGCTCATGATACCGTTGGAGCAGTAGCTCTTGACTCTGCTGGTAATGTCGCATGTGCAACATCAACGGGAGGGATTAGGAATAAAATGGTTGGAAGAGTAGGAGACTCCCCAATCATTGGTATGATTTTATTTATTTACATGTTCTAAAACTGCTGTTTTAATACTGAGCGTAAAATGATATTACGTCAAACCAAGGACCTTACATTGTCCAAACATTTCATTTAATGATACTCTTCACTTTACTACACGTTACTTTAGCATATTCACAGCAATCTGCTTTAATGTTTGCTTCTGTTGTTCACGCTCTCTCTTGTAAATAAGGCTGTGGAGGATATGCAGACAACTTCAGTGGTGCAGTATCCTGTACCGGACATGGAGAATCTATTCTTAAAGTCACACTGGCCAGACTCATTCTTTCAAAAATTGAACAAGGTAAAGTATCACAAATGCAAACAGTTTGTTTATGAGAATTTATCAGTTCTTAATGTTTTAGTCCACTATCCTGAAAAGTGCAACTCATGTAATTTTGAGTAATTCCAGTTTTGCAATATTGCCTCTCACAGTTATTTAGTAAATTGTGTTTCTGAGCAGATTAAGAAGATCTTAGAAGCAATTATTAAAGGAGAATGTGCTGTGAAATAACACAAGCTGAAGTTAATTTTCCATTTTTCATTAGACAACTGTGTTCCTATTTCTTCTCCACTTTACAGGTAAATCAGTAACAGAGGCTTCGCAGATGTCTCTGCAGCACATGGGAAACCGTGTCAAAGGAGCCGGAGGTGCAATTGTTGTTTCTCCTTCAGGCCACTGGGCTGCCACGTTTACCACTGAGCGAATGGCTTGGGCTGCTGTGGAACAGGATGTACTGTGGTATGGATTAGACCCGCATGAGAGATTAAAAGAGCAGTTGCCGCAATAAAAGCAATAAAAAATAGCTGGGACTCTCGGCCATTTGACCTTAGAACTGAAGAAGCTTCTCGGATGAGAGGTGAAACGTCTTCAAGCAACTTAAAGAAGTCCAGACGCTTTTCTTTGCAAACTCCTTTGACTACGATGACCTGGATGACTGAGAACCTTCACAGACAAAAAATAGCACTTATTTCTTCTTATTAATCACTGTGCAATGTGAGACTGCATTATAATTTTTCTTATATAATTTAATTTTATAATTTTTAACTCACTTTTTCTAACTTTTATTAAACACGTTTGCTACAAGTTAAATAAAATGCATTTTTTTAAAGGTTGAATATTAAAATAAGCATTATATACACATACTGTGAAAAATGTGGTAAAAAGGAATATTTTTAGAGATTGAACTTTAGTAAGTGTTAAACATAGAAACGCATGACTCTGTTTTTTTGGAGAAAATCTTTGCTCTTTAAACTTTAAATCCTGGATCACATTTCCAAGTAAAGGATGTCTGACTTCTTCTTACACTTTTTTTCCCCAAACTTTTGTCAATGAAAAATTACCTCAAAGTTACATTGTTTGAAAGACTGTATTGAAGTAATGTTAGATCATATTGTTGTAGGTAAAGTTGCAATGAATGATGACTAATGGATCAATGCAATAAAGGATATATATAGTATGTGTCAATGTATTATTTATTTTAATGTTGATCTCTTGAATTTTAAATAACTGAAACACATCCATCCTTTTATTTAATTAATTTTCATCAAAAGTGATTTGATTTTCAGCACTCTTAAAGCATCCCTATTAAAGCAGACTGTATCATTCATGAGCATCTCATCCATCATGTAAGCAACATTGTTGGCCTCATTTCATCCTTTGAAACAACTGGACACCCGTTGATTTAACATTAAATATCTGCTGGACTGCAACACACTATTCTTCTTTAATCTTCATATCGCGATTATTGTGCTGGGCTAGGGGGTAAAGTATATGACATTTCAAACCCAACACTATAGGAAAAGATGGGTTCAAGATATTACATCAGCAAATTGTTTTCTGAAATCTCAGCAAAAATTCTCAATAAAGTTGACTTTAAAATTTCATTAATTATGTTTAAAGTAATACATGCAATAGATGGAGAAAACTTTATTTTAAAGTAAAGTAAAAACTACTTTAAAATAAAAGTGTATTTCCAATTATGAAGTGAAACTATGAAACGATCAAGAGAAAGTTTTACACTGCTTTACACTTCAATCATTTTTTTTGAGCATCTGAATGTATGACATTATCTGTCACACATATTTTTTAAAATCAAAGATAACCTCAGTAAATATGAAATGTAGTGTTAAGATGGCGATTTAATATATTCAGAAAAAATAAAGCTATCCAAACATATATTTAATAAACATAAAGCAAAGATTCTAAGTAAAATGCATCCAAAATATATAAAACCAGAGGTTTATTTATTCAAATATTAAATCATTAAGGAGAATGTTCTCTGTATGAACTGAATGTATACCAATCGAATACATTTCATCTGACCAGACTCCATGAACACTTTTTGGAGTGTTAACATTAACACTCCAAAAAGTGTTACGTTGCACTTAGATGGAAACTTTACATGTAATTAAATGAGTTAAAGTCAAAATGTGGAAAAAAAGTGTCTGGTTATGCCAGCCTTAGCAGCAAGAACTGCAGTCAAGCATTGGTGTTAACTGGCGATGAGCATTTCACCCCAGTGTGGAGGAATTTTGGCCCATTCTTCTTTTTAGAATTGTTTTCATTCTGCCACCAAAAAAATGTGGTTCACGTTTAATTCATGATTTACAGGGAGGTGCCATTAATTTTTCCACATAGGGTCAGGTAACTTTAAGGAGTTTTTGCTCGCCTTTTTCCTTATATAAAATGCTTCTATTACAGGGTCTGCATTCAGAAAAGAATAGCAAATCTACTTTACTAAGTAACTAACCAGCTGTTTTCCATACCAGGCTGTGTTAAATATGTAACTTTGCCAGTTTTATAAAGCGAAGTTTTCTTCAAGCCCGTTCAGATTCTCGTGTTTTCTACGTGCGACGGTCGACAGTTTGATAAAAATAAACCGCTTGCTCTTCGTGAAAATTAACCATCCGGACACTGACAAAGCAGACACAACAAAAACAAACCATCCAGATGTGCTCTCTCTGTACAATCGGCTGCTAAGCTACCTGTAAACACAAGCCACGTGACGCCGCCGAGCTGCCTGTCAGGGACTTTGCAGCATCGGGGCGAATGACGGCTGAGTTGGAGGAAGTTACTGGGAGCTGCTGTGCTAGTATGTAACCGTACATGAGTTGGCAACAGCATCGCGATAAGAGAGGTGGGAGTGCTATAAATATGTATATGTAAAAATAACTATTTGTAAATATTTGAACTGCAAGCGTTGGAACAGATGCATGTGGGGGGTCATCAAGTAACGTCCGCTAGCTGCACTCAGGCTACAAACAAACTTGGCAGCTAGGGCCTGTGGTATAGCCGCCTAGCTAGCTCGGCGTCGTGCATATTTATCGTCGAGCTGTCTAACCATATGTTTGCACATTTTGTGTGGCGCTTTTGAAATTTTCGGGCGCGGCTGTTTATTGATGCAAATGTGCTACTTGTAAGGGTGAATGGGTTTCAAAAAGTGAGTTAGCTTGGGTGGTAACTTCCTCCATAAGTTACCGTTAGCTTGCTAACATACGCGATTGTCGTAAGCTGACATAAACGTTAGCCTGTTAACTAGCTAACAAGTCACGGGCAAAACCTGGCGTCAGGAACGCCGTGCTTCTCGTGGACAGAAATATATTTTTGGCTGAACTTAAATAAAAGCGTCCAGAGATGCGCTTCAGTTTGCTAACATTCGTGTAGCGTTTTTGGTTTGCACACTGATTGTGGCCTTCTCCAGGCTGTGAAGTCGTGGTGTTGCTTGATGTGAAAATAGTAGCATTTACTAGTAGAGAGTAATAGTTTACTATTAGTTTACTATTAGAGAGTCGTTGGATTTAGACATGCTTTTCTTGCATTTACATTACTCACCCGATTAAAGTCTTTGAAAATGCACAGAAACAAAAATAGCAGTGGCTAAGAAACGTTGGGTTAACGTATTAGGACTGCAGAGTAGCTGGATGAGGCTTCCCATATGAGGAGATTTAAGGTATATACCACTGTGCTCATCAGATATAACTGAACTGATGGCAAAGTCTCCAGAAAGTGCACCGATCGCTCGCTGTAACTTTGTTTTTTGTTTGTTATCAGTCACAAAGTTTTCGCTGTCCCTCGAAATCACGGAATATTTTGGGTTTTTGTTGGTTTGCTTA
This sequence comes from Oreochromis aureus, assembly GCF_013358895.1. Taxonomy (NCBI): domain Eukaryota; kingdom Metazoa; phylum Chordata; class Actinopteri; order Cichliformes; family Cichlidae; genus Oreochromis; species Oreochromis aureus. The sequence continues at coordinate 15,323,434 of NC_052954.1, read as the reverse complement.
GTTTGGACTACACTTGTCCCCATAATTGGATGCATTCTGTGGTGCAGGGAGAAACATAAGACGTTGCTGTCTTTAAAAAAACAAACAAAGAAACATATATATATTAACAGTTTATCAGTTTGTCTGCTATTCCTGCATCTTTTCTGTGTTGTTTTTGGTGCAGGAAGGCAGCAGCATTCATGGATATTGTGGACACCTTTAACCATTTAATACCCAGTGACCAGTTGGATGACTCCCTGGTAATAGGTCAGAATTTGGAGTGTGAAGCCAGTAATGAGTTTGGGACAGGACTCAGACTGGAAGATTCACTGAAGAACATGCTCAGTGACAAAGATCCCATGTTTGGATGTGCAAGCACTCAGTTCAGTCTGCTGGATAATGAAGACCCTGCTTTTCAGATTGCTGGCTCCACAAGTATGTTTGAAGGCACAAAAAAAGTGGCCAAAATGTAGATAAATCAGTGTAGATTCAAACTTTGAGTGAAAGTTAACTAATACATGCATGTGTGGCTGCCTGGAAAAAAAAAGTCATCCACTGTTTACTTGAAAAGTTGATGGTGAAAGTTTTAAATATTAAGTTGTTAATGTATAACACTGATTCTTCACCTACAGAGCATTTTATCTGTGCTGGTTTTTGCTCAGTTAGACTTTCACTCTTTCGGTGCTTCAAAAAACAAACACTGGAGAGGGTCGTCTTGTACTGAGATATGCAGGGAACATTCTCACCGTGCTTCTTTATTTGTCAACACGTAAATGTCAGCGTTAGGGTAACTGAAGGTAAATTAAAGTAGCGTTGTTTCAGTAATGATGAAGAAAAATATGAACATTCTTTTTTAAAGAAACAATATAAAAGGATTCAGTATTATTGTAAATGTAGCAGTGTCAGACTGCCGTTGAATTTAAACTGCAGTTTTTACATTTTTTTTCAAATTGTATATTTATTGAGGACATTACATTTATTTATTTTTGCTTTTGCAGGTCTCGATAGTGGTTCGGCACCCACAGGCCTCCCTGGTGAACCAGCTGTTTCAGAGAGCGCACAAGTTAAGCAACTTGATGTCAGGCAGAAGAAACGTTCACGCAGTTTAGAGAACGGTAAGTTGATGCAAATTTATCTTCTTCCTCTTTGCACCCTGTGATACTTTCAGGGATGTACACAAGTAGATGCTTAAACATTGCTGCCCTTGCTATTTGGTTACATTTAATATTTTTATCTTATTAATGTACAGTCGCAGTTACTGGTTCAAAGGTATTACGACACCACAGGGCTCCTGTCCCGACAGACTGTTTCTCTCTTCTTCTCTCTCTCTCTCTCTCTCTCTCTCTTTTTCTGTGAATGCAAGTTGTAAACAAGCAAGGGGCAAAGCAAACAGATGACAGCGGTACTAACTAATGTTTAAAAAAAAGAAAGAAAAAAAGAGCAGTAGTGTGTCAAATCTTTTTAGAATAAAAAGTAGAATACCAACCTAAGCCAGGTGTAACCATATTCTGCAGCCAGATGTGGACGGACAGCACCAAATACATGAAGGATACCGGTGCTAGTACTGCTAAGGTTACCCTAGCTCTGCAAAATAGTCTGATATTGTGTGTGTGTGTTTGCAAAACTATTCAAACTGGAAAATGTTGCACATTTCACTGGGGAAGGTCATTAACAGTTTAATATATCCTCTAAAATACACAGGAAATATTTATTCGGCTAATGTAGAACTTCTTCCATTTAAAGTGCACTCAGTTTATGTTTTCTGACTTTTTCCCGTCTTTAGAGTAGTCGACTAGTTTGCTTTTAAAATTTTTAATCTCTAGTTTAAATTTTAATTTAACCTTTATTTAACCAGGAAGATCCCATTGAGATTAAAAACCTCTTTTTCAAGGGAGACCTGGCCAAGATACCATAATAGTCACCAAGAGCATCAGCAGCTTTTAAGTTTTGCTTTTGTTTATTTAAACAGAACATAGTGGTGACCAGGAGCCTAACACACCCACCAATACCATGACCCGAGGGCGGCCGGGAAGGAAACCAGCCAACAGGCTACGCAAGTCATTTCTTATTGAGAAAGGAGTCACAGGTCCTGATCTAAAGAGAGAATTAACTCTCGGAGGACGTGTCAACATTAATGAGCTTGATGGTGGGGTCTGGCTGAATCCAACTGTTGTATTGAGACGACTGACAGTCACAATCGGAGGTTTCAAGATTGAATTGCTACCAGGACCCTCGTACACACAGGGTGTCGATGCAAACCAGTCTGCATGCTTGGATGATGGTTTTTCTTACGGTGGAGAAGTTGGTTTCACAGTTTTGCCAGGTGAAGCAGCCAGTGTACAGAATCCCGCAGCAGAGAGTGTGGAAGAGATGGATGTAAGTCAGAAGAGCTCAGCTGATGATGCGAGTCTTGGGCTGGGCCCATATGTAAATCCAAATGATGTACAGACGACAAATGGGACATTAAATACAGGCACGGAAGAGGCAAAACTTGACAATCAGAGCGTTCCAGAGAAGCAAAAGCCAGTCAGTAAAGGAAATGATGATATCAAACAGCACCAGAGCAAAGAGAATAACACAGCTACTGTTAGTAACAAGACAGATGGTAATGAAAAACAATTGAATGTGTCTAAAATGCTGCCAAAGTCTAAACAAGGACCGTCATCAGTAAAGAATAAGGACTTGGTTTTATGTAAAACAAGCAATACAATTAAGGAGCATAAAGTTACCCAAAATACGCCATCCAAAATCACGCCAAGAGGAGAGCTGCACAAAACTAAATCTGTAAAGGAAAAGCAAGATGTTGCACCTTTGAAAAGGCCTGCAGAAAACATTCAAAGTGAGCATGCTACTAAAATACAAAAGCTACAGGGTGCAGTAGATGCTAAAGTGAAGCCGAAATTACCAAGTTCTCCTATTTCTGTGGGGAAGAAAATTCCATCGTCTGGCAACCGTGTTGGTGATCAGCAGGGACCAGCCAAACGTAGTATGCCCCAAAACAGCTCAAAAAGTGAGACTCCTCCCCCGCACAGTCATCTAGGAAATTCTTTAAAAACACCTGAAGAAGGAGGGCAGGAAAAGTCCAAAATGAAAAAGCTAGAGAAGATTCTTCAGAGACAAAAGAGTAAAAATGCAAGAAGTATCTCTGTGGATGAGCCGCAGCTGTTCATTCCAGATAATGCGCCCGTTGTGAAGAAGGACGCTGTGGATGAGCAAGTTGCTAATAGCGAGACCGTGTGGGATGGAAACAACTGTTGTGGCCTATGCAAAAAGCACCACAATAACATGTAAGTGTTGCTCCTTAATCTAAATATAAAATCAAGTTTAATCGCTGAGCTGATGTCTGTCTAAAATGCAAAGGAATTTCTGCATCTGTGCAGTCTGTTTCTGTCCCAGTGCTAAGCTGCAAACACGCCTCTAATAATCGTACTTGGGTTTTTTGGGGTTTTTTTAGGTTTATGGTAGGTTGCGGTCGCTGTGATGACTGGTTCCACGGTGACTGTGTTGGTCTCGACCTGGCGAAAGTGCGAGAAATGGAGGAGGAGGACGAGATGTACGTGTGCTTGAAGTGCTGCGAGGAAGAAACCAAGAAGGTGGGGCCTGAGCCAGTGAGTGCACCCAAACCAGAAGCTCCAGCAAAGAGCGAGATACCCGATCAGAAGCTGCCTCCTAAACCTCGTCCAGGGTCCTCTCAGGCCCTCACATCAGGGGGAGTCAGACCAGTAAAAAAGGTAAGCAGTATCTCTAAGTTCTCATAATAGAAATATTTATTTCTGTTTATTTATATCTAATGGATTTAAACTATTCACACACAGCAAATATTTTATATCTTTCCCCAGCTAATTCATCCACTGATACTAATCATAGCCACTGTTACCATTATGCAGTGGTTTGTCTCTTTGCTTTAACTTGGCCAGCACAAGAGGTGTGCACATGGGTGTGTGATCAACACAGTGCGCTCGCCAAATTTTAGTACACCAAAAGCTCACAATTTTTTTACTTTAGCCAAGGGGTATAATGTTAAGTGTGTTGGTGTTGTTGTCATATGTGTGTTTTCAGTCTTATGATATATAAAATTAACATTACGGGGACTTATTTCCTACAATAGGATGCAGAGAGAAGGCAGTCCACAGATGCCCGAGAAGCAGCTCATAAAACAGGTAATTTTTCATCAGCTTTGAATGTATAATTAACTTTGTCCTGTTTTAATATCACATTGGGTTCAAGGCCAGGCTGCGTTCACTGGCTGTGTAAACAAAATTAACTTCAGGACCTTCACAGCACATGAGCACAGTATATTAATGACAGTTAGTACAGTCCTTTGAGGTCTCATTTATATATGAGAGAGCTTAAAATTGCATCACCTTTTAAGTAATAGCATTACTTCTGTAGTTAACACCAGGGTATTTACTTATCAGTTTAGTAGCTGTATGTTTTAATAGAGTAAAGTAGGAACATAACGCAGCACAAGTCAGTGAACCTTCGAATACTAAAATACAACGGTCTTATTTTCCATATGGCTTTTTTTCTTCTTTTTTAAAATTTCAGACACACTCCCTCTCAGTGTGGGAGATAATAGTTGCATAAATTTGTGTTTATAATCTGTGATTTAATAATTTTGTTCTCGTTATTTATGCGGACGAGTTGTATTACTCGTTCTCTTTAAAATGTGATCAAAGTCTGATTTCAGTCAGGCAGCATATTTGGACAGCTCTTAATTTACTCTGTGTTTTAGAAATGTGCTTTGGATGGTAATCTGCTCAGATGTTGTCAGATGTAATTACACGTTATGGTTTGAGTTTTCACGGCAGACTTTTAAAAAGTATTTATTTTGAATTGTTCGTAGAGGAAAATACTCTACATGCCATCTTGGAAACAAGTCAATTTTGTGTCATTTAACATTTAAAATGATATTGTGCATTATACAGTATAAACATATCTGTGTCATATTGTACATAGTTTTTGTTAATGTTAGGATTTCAGGATGTCCTTTTTTATAGTTAAAAACTTTTTTTTCTTTTTACACAAATTGTTATACATGCTGCTTTCAGCATGCGTCATACTTAAAACCTTAGAAAAGTAATTATTTCTGCACAGCCATAAATAGCATATGAACTTTACAGCCTTTTCGTGTACTTGACCTCTACAGCTGCCCTTATGTTGTTGTCAGGTGAGAGCTGAGTGGGCTTTAGTGGCAGCATGTTGCCAGTTTAAAAGTGTGAAAAAAATATGTTGGCAAATGCTACACGTGAATTTTGTGATAAACTTGCAAATTGTTTTGCAGTTAAGTGTTGATATAAAAACTGAATAATAATTTTACAGTTAAATTCTAAAACTTGAATAATTGAGTATTATTTTATGAGTAAAATACATTTAGCTATTTCTTGAGCTCCTTGACTTTTACTGAGATGGGCTATTTTAGCAATGGAACTGATGACCAAGGAGCATTGATCACTGGGCCTGTTGAACTGCAGTTCCTCTAGTGGCCACTTGAGGTTGGCTGCAAAAGTGAGTTAGTCCCCATAGGCTCTCATGTTAAAGAGCTTTACAGTACCTACTACAGAACACAGTTTGGACCTCTGTGAATAGTTTTCCCCATCCACAAACTGAACAGTGGGTGCTTATATATTTTATTATATTGATTTTTTGTTTTATTTGTATATTTTTATTGCACTTATCAAAACCAGCATTACCAAGTGCTTTGCAGAAACACAGAAAAAGAACAAACTAGGGGAAATTTTTAAAAACAATTTACATATTAATTAAAATAGGCCAGACAATACTCAAATCATATTATGGTTCAGTGATGATTTTCATTGTGGCCTGACACAGTTTGACCCTGTGTCAGTCTGTCACGAGGGCTTGCTTATGGTCATCAGCAGCTACTTTGACAATTTGACTAGAAAAACATCAAATGTTTTAAAATTTGTTATTATTTGGTTTGGGATTAAATAGTTTTTGTAAGCAAAGTCTGTGTTGAATAAATGTTTCTTCATGACGACAGATTTTTCCCCACTCAGTGGATTTTGTCACTCTGTCTTCACAGGTGTCTCGATGAAACAAGAGTCAAAACATAAGGCTCCATCCTTGGCGTCAAAGAAACCCGTGTCTCTGGAGGCCATCAGGAGAAGTGTGCGTGATTCTCTGAAAGAAATCCTCATACAGAGGTCAGTTTTTCAACACTTTCGACAGTTGTGTGCATGTTACATTTTTTTTTTTTTAAATCAGGGCACTTCATAATTGCCCATGTGCACTTTCTGCATTTCAGATTGAAGGACTCTGATTTGAACATCTCAGTGGAAAGGGCTTCCGAACTTGCAAAGAAGATAGAGCGAGAACTTTTTCACTTGTATAAGGACACTGACAATAAGTACAAGAACAAATACAGAAGCTTAATGTTTAACCTTAAAGATACTAAAAATAATGTAAGTATCATTTTATGTCAGGCATGGTCCAAATGTAATGTTTCCACTTTTACTATAAGCATAGTTTGATTTGCTTTGTCTTTATTGATCTTTTTAGATCCTTTGTAAGAGGGTTCTCAAAGGTGAAATTTCTCCTGCTAACTTAATTCGAATGAGTCCCGAGGAACTGGCCTCAAAAGAACTGGCTGCTTGGCGACAAAGAGAGAACCGACATGTAAGTAATGCTTGTCTTTTTTTCCCCAATAGTATTGCATAAATTTACCAAACAAATGACAGTAGTTTACAGTTGTGATGTCCGATTTAAACTGATTAAATATTATTAAGGTAATAGTTTAACAGTGTATTTTTTAACATGTTGGTATTTTAGAATAGAAGAAAAAAAATTAATTCTTTGCTTTACAGACTATTGAGATGATTGAAAAAGAGCAAAGGGAGGCAGAGAGACGACCGATTACTAAGATCACGCACAAAGGGGAAATTGAAATTGAAAGTCAAGAACCAGTAAAAGCACCGGAGCCTGTAGAGGTGAGGGTATCATTGTGCTGTTTATTCTTAACATGCATAGTAAGTGAAATGTGATGACATGTGTAACCTTACATTATTTACATTGCTTCATATACCATCATCAGTTCTGTTCATCTGTCTGATTACTTTATGAAATGTACTGCATTCATATCTTTGTGCCTCATGTAAAAGCTCCTACAATTCTCCTCCCATGTAATCCATTTAAGCTGAATATAGCGACAGATTGCTTCTGTTTACATGCAAAAGACTTAGTGACGTGTTTACTTCAACTTGTTATTTCCTATTTTTTCCAGCTTGAACCTCCTCCCAGAGTGACTGAAGTCTCAGCAGAGCCTCCAAAAACTCCGGAGAAGAAGGAAGAGAACGCTAACACAGCTAAAGACACTACTAGTCAACACAAGTCTCACTTATTTGACCTACACTGTAAAATCTGCACAGGTACATGATAACATGAGGACAAAAAAAAAGATTAGAGATTAACCTGTGTCTTTAATAAAACATCTCAGTCAGTATTGTCACCATTGACCTCTGGCGTTATATTTTCTGAAGGTCGAATGGCGCCCCCTGTTGAGGAGGCACCAACCAAAGTGGTTAAAGTTGCAACTACAGTGGTTAGGAGGCAGTCTACCAAAACAGAGGAGACAAAGGGCACCACGCCGTCCGCAATCGACGATGACCTGCACCTCACTGTCTTAGAGGAGAGCTTCCGAAATGCTCAGACAGGGTACGAAGGACGGTAAGCAGTTGTTCTAGACATTTTGTGTGGATCTGGATAAATCTTTCTTTCAGCGCTTAATTCATTTCTCCTTCATTGTCACAGGTCTGATCATGCAGCTGGAAGAGAGGAAGAAGCTACTTTCCTTTCCAACCTTAAGTCTCTGTGGCGAGGATTCATTCATATGCACGCTGTGGCAAAGTTGGTGACAAAAGCTTTTCCCGTCTCAGGTGTTTTGGACAACTTGACTGAGGTAAAGTTGACACATCAGACTGTACTTGGGTTTTAAACAACTGTTGTAAACTATGGTTGACAATGAAAAGTGTTTCAGAACAGGGGGAAATTGAGGAAGATTGAAATCCTTGAAAATGCTTCAATTTTAATATTGTCTTTTCAAGGTTTGAAAAGTGCCTGAATTTCAGATGTGGTGCTTAAAAGTGCTTGAAACTGTATTTCATTCACCACAAATAACTATCTGACCGAATAGTTTTCTTATCAGATAGAGAAATAAAACGAGTCGCAAAGTCTAAAAGCAAAATTTCTCCGCCTGGGCTGCCTAGCACCTCTGCATGTCAGTCTGTTTCAATGTGTGACCCCTCCCCTGCCCCAGACAGTCAGGGATGAGTGCACTAACATGCCTGGAGATTTCCGTTTTAATAAGTGTTTGATGGAAACAACCATGGCGGAGTTTACACTATCGAGTCACATGATAGGTGAGTCCTAGTAAATAATTTTTGAGAATGTGTACATAACACGTGCACATTTTAAAAACTATTCTTATTATTTTGCTAGCTATCAAACTTGCTGGAGAAATGACTGAAACGCACTGAGTGTGATGCAGTACGGCGGCGCTATTATAGCAGTTAGTTATGGCATGGTGATTTATGGAATATGCTGTGAATAAGGAAATAATGGTAATAAGAGGAACTGATCCATATGGGCACAAAGAATAGCCACTTTTTTTTGTGCTACCGAAGTTCCCTGGCTTTCATTCAAAATCTGTTAATTTTTATAAATTGTAAATGGCTTCAAGCTCACATTGAGCCACTGAGACAATAGACAAATTTAAGTGTTTTAATATATGAATATTTCATACTTTAAGGTTGTCTGTTTATTTAAGGGAGATGAACAATACATTATAATTGTACCTAATATTATCACAGATGATAGACTAAATAAATAGATTTTAGGGCGTGGGTGCTTAACTAGTTAAAAAAACAAACATATGTGTCCTATTTGTTGTGTCACATAGGAAAGAAGCATTAATATCTGATGAGAAGACTTATTAATTTGGCCTTCTTGTGTATTATTGTGGTGTTTGGTGCAATTTTCTTGCTTTGTGGGGTGGTTGTTTTTTATTTCAAGTGGAGATTAATATGTCTAACAAGTTGATTTTTTCACATTTGCAAACCTTAATTTTTAAGAGAAATGTGTTTTTTGGGTTTGTACACTAGATGCATATTGCATCATTTCCTTTTTCAGTATTTGTCTGTGGTGCATTTTTCTATGTTTTAACAAAAGGGGAGCAAAGGACATTTAAGTCAACCTAAAATGATTTGTTTTAATTTTTACATGGCCTTACTGAGGTGATGCTAAGTGAAACATGCATTCTTTGTTTTTTTGGGTAATGTGCTGGAAAAGCTTGAAAATTGACCTTGAAAGTGCTTAAAAGGTGCTTGAATTTGACCCTGAATATTAGTATTCTTTGACACAGTTGTTTAAGCAACAGCCAGGCAAGAGCCAGTTCTGATGGATGGCAGTGGGATAAAGATTGCTTTTAGCACAGATACAGGGCCAAAATGGCAGTCAGACATGAGACATGACATGAGATATTTATGTACTAAAAAAACAAAAACAACAACAACAAAAAAACACAACACATTGCAGAAATGTGCTGACACTTGTTGTTGCAGAACAGTTTATTAGAAAACAGGAAATATAGACCACAGTCCAGCTGGACTGTGGTCTATATTTCAACATTACTCCTACGTAACTACAGATTTGAGTGATCAAATACTGCCAACTACTTTGTATCTCTAACACTCCATAAGGTTTGCTCTTTTTATTTATTCATTTAAAAAATGTTTTTTCTCCAATAGGACCTTCCAGATAGCATACAGGTTGGTGGGAGGATAAGTCCTCAGACGGTGTGGGACTACTTGGAGAAAATTCGGGCAACTGGAACAAAAGTAAGTTTCTCTTGTTTTCCGAGATTTGATTATGATTAGACAGAAATAAATTGGCTTTAATTATTGATTGATTCATGAGTTACAGATTTTACTGACACATGCTTTTTGTTTTATTAAAGGAAGTGTGCCTGATTCGCTTTTCCCCTGAGACAGAGGAAGATGAGATCTCTTATACTCTTTTGTATGCCTACTTCAGCAGTCGTAGGCGTTTTGGGGTGGTGTCCAATAACTTGAAACAAGTGAAGGACATGTACCTCATCCCTTTAGGTGCCACAGAAAAAGTTCCACATCAGCTTGTTCCCTTTGATGGGCCAGGTAACCGGAACACAATTATTTTTCTCTAATTAAATGTAAAAAAAATTTATTTTTTTTAATGTTCAAACTTAATCTTTTAATTTCTCAGGTTTAGAAAACAACCGTGGAAACCTCCTCCTTGGACTTATTATTCGCCAGAGACCGAAAAGGGATTTTCTTACTGTGGATGTGAACGAATCTGCAAGGATTATTCCCGAAATAAAGCCCGCGCCCATTTCCACAAAAGAAACCAGGGCAAAAGAGGAGGATGAGAAATTTTTTCTCTCTTCCTTGACTAGTGCACTTCAAAAGGAGAAGGAAAAACCACTTAACACTACTGAAGATGTCGACGAGCCTATTGCACAGTCTTTTGAAGAAACATCTGCACCAGAGGACACCAACAATCAGGAGCCCCAGAAACCCCTTCGCTTTCTTCCAGGTGTACTAGTAGGCTGGGTTGGAGAATTACCACCTCTGCCTGATGTTGGGTTCAAACCCTCAAGTACAGCACAGGATCCCCTGAAGACTCAGCCTGCTCCAAAACCAGAGACATCAGTTGGGAGCTCAAAAAGTCCAACAGCTGCTGCCCCACGAGAGCGCTTTGTCATCAAGAAGAAAGAAGCTAAACCTGCTAAAACTGAACCGGAGCTATCGAGCCCATCTGATACATCAGCTGCTACCAACTCGCTGGAAAAGAAAGCTGCAGTAGGGAGCCAGGGTACATCTGTCTCACTCAAAGATAAGCCTCCAGATGTATCGACTGAAGACTTCCTGGCAGGCCTGTCAGCAGCTCCAAGCGGGACTGAAACTAGCAGTGCTACGTCGGCAAACAAAGGCGACACTGGCCTTTTGTCTGAAAGTGAAAAAGAAACAACTGAAGGGAATTCTTTGCCGCAGCCAAAATCCCAGTCTGCTGCAGATCACGCAAGTAGCTCAAAACCTCCTTTAAGTGGAATATTGAAAAAATCTTCAGCATATTCCACTGTGAATGAAGATAAAACAATGGTGCCACAAAAGGATAAAGCCAGCCTCCCAGATCCTTCCAGCCCTAAACCTGTTCCTGTGTTGAGCAGCACTAGGAATGATCTAATCGTCCCATTTCACCAAGGATATTTACAGCTCTCTCAGGCCAAGCACAAAGCTGAAGAACAAAGTCAAACAGCCGTTCAGTCGTTTCCTTGTAAAAAGAATGAGCCTGGCGTAGCGCAGGCTGGTGATGTAGTGACTCAGACAGTGAATCCTCCTACGGTCCAAGGAACTCAAGCAGAGTGTCAAACAGGAGCCTCTCAGTCCCAGTGTAACCCAGCAATGGCACCAGCTCTCCCAGTAAACAACAGCACAAGACCTTCCCCTTTGCAGCAGCAACAGCCTCAGGAATCTGGCAGCTATGATTCTCCATCTGCCCCTACTTCTAATACTTTACCCACCCCTCATATCCAGAACCAGAACCATAGCATGCAGTGGGCTCAAGACAGCACTTCACAGGCTCTTCCTGGACCTCAGTCAGAGTACCCCGAGAGTTGCTCTGAACCATCTGGCCAACCCTCATCCGTGGACAAAGATTATAAGCGTCTAGAGGAGCGATACAGTGACCCGTGGGAGAGGCCGCGGCACACAGAAGACAAAGACCACGGGAGGCATGGCTACCACAGGGACTCCTATCACGGTAAAAAGAGCAGGCACCACGAGCGGGAGAAAAAGCACGATCGCAGCTATGATGATAAGTACAGGGAGAGGGGCAGGCACCACGGACATTCAGATGACCGCTATGGTGAGAAGAGGAAAGAGAGGCATCACAGCGACGACTACAGCAGCCGTCACAAGGACAGGCACAGACATAGACGGGACTCTGATTACGAGAATGGGCGGAGAAGTTCAAAAGACAGTTACTCATAATTTTGTTCAGAGAGCGTTTGGGGCTCTCGGGACTGTTCGGTTGTTGTTGGTCTCACAGCTGGTACAAACCACTTTGGTTGGTGCTGGTGGAGTTGTTGTTTTACGCACCAGTCTGCATCTGTATGCCGTGTCTTTCACTAAAGTTACGTTTTATGTTACTCAGCGTACAAGCCAAAATAATATAATTTCAATGGAATTGTGATATTATGGATCAGTTCAGTTAAGACCAAGAAAAAAAAAGTCAATATTGGAACATTTTTAACTTTTAAACTTTTTATTGTAAATATGTTGTTCATATTGAGCTGCTGTACTGATTGGTTTCGGTCTCAAAGCAACATAACAACAAACAAGTGGACCACTTGGATAATTTGTGCTGAGTTCATTTGGCCTGAATGTAATAGAAGGTATTTAACTAAAAACAGCAGCTTGTTTTTTTTTTAACATTTCTTTTAAATTGCTTAAATATTTTATAAACCTGCTTTCTATTGAGAAAGTATGTACATGTTGGCTTGTAATATACATTAGAGATGAAGTGTGCCTTTGCACTGTGTTATTGTACAGTTCGTAATAAAGCTGATCCTTTTTTTATTGTTAATTATTTAAAGAAATTCTTTGTCTAAAAAATGTATTAAAACCAACTAGGTCAGAGTTGTTAAACATGAGGCCTGGGGGGGAGAATCGGCCCAGCAAAGACTCTGATCTGGCCCACTGGATGATTGGGAAAAGTGAAGGAGGGCATGCGTTTTTGAGTAAAGTGTATTTTTTATAGTTTTACAGCTTTTCCTATTGATAAAGACCTCCCCCATGGCCATTCTTGTTAAAGGAACGAAGTAATAAAGAAACAAATGATAGAAAAGTCCCCGTTTTTCACCAATCTATAGAAATTTTGGTAAAAGAATATTTTCTGTGAATTAACAAAAACAATGAGCTACCAGAACAGTTTTCCGAATTTTCATGTTTATCATATAGAAAAAGTGAGAAATGCTGTTGAAATTGTACTTGTTTTTTATACTAAGATATCTCAGGGGTTTAATGTGTAGTTAAACATCTTTACACTGGCAGAAAGGAGAGATTCACTCATCCTGTCCCTTCAAATTCAAAGTGGTCTGTAGGTAGTAGAACTAGATGGTTAGCATTGCGACCTTGCAGCAAGGTCCTTGGTTTGAATCCATCATCTTGACGGGGAACCCCAGTGTAGAGTTTGCATGTTCTCCCATTGTGTGAGTGGGTTCTCTCTGGGTACTTCAGCTTCCTCCCACAGTCCAAAGACATGCAGTTTGCAGGGTTAGGTGCATCGATGTTTCTAAATTACCCATAGGTGTGATGTAACTGAATGATTTTCCTTTTTGTTAGCTCTTGATAAGCAAAAGAAAATGGATTAACAGATGGGTAGATGGGTGTCATGTTAAGTTTTACCTTTTGTTTGGAAAGTGATGTAAATCAGAAAAGTCAGCCAAGGAATCAGAAAATTTAATTTGTCCTTTAACACTTTAAATGTATATATTTCATCAAACTGAGTTTTAAGTACAACTCAGAAGTGGTATGTACAGTGTTGAAGAAACAATTAGTACAATTCAGTTGCTTTAAAAAACAGGACTTTATGCAGTCCTGTGAAAAACTAAGTGCACCCCACGATTCAGTACTTGGAGAACCACCGTTAGCGGCAATTACTTCAAGTAATGTCTTGAAGTAACTTTAAATAACTACTCTGTATGACTATCAGTATCTCACGTTGTTGTGAAAGAATTATGGCCCACCCTTTACAGCATTCCTGCATTTCATTGAGTTTTGAGGGTAATTGTTTTTGTACAGCTCTTAAGTTTCCACCACAACATTTCAGTCAGGTTGAGGTGATTGATTCTGTTGTAGATTTGCTGCTGTACTTGGAATCATTGTCCTGTTGCATGACACAATTTTGGACAATCTTTAGATGTCAGACAGACTGCCTCCCATTTGACTCTAGAATAGTTAAATGTACAGAGGAGTTCACGAACGACTCTGATTAGATGTCCAAGTCCCAATCGTCACCCCTCCACCACTGTGCTTGACAGTTGGTTGGAGTCATCTGTGTTGATATGCTGTTTGGTTTTCAGCAAATGTGCTACTGTGCATTACAGCCAAAAATCTCCACCTTGGTCTGTATAAAGAACATGAAGACGGTAAGAGTGCACTTGGATTTTCACATGACTGTAAATACTACAAAACACAGTATCAACTACCTTAAAAAGTACATTTCCTACTATTGTAAAGACCAGAACTTGCAGTTTCACTATTACTCGTTTCCATCAAAGATATTAAAACCTTCACTTTTTTTAAGAAACAGCTCTTGCTTGGTATCTCCAAACAAACAGACATTTCTAAGATTCCCCGCAAAGCCATTTGAAAACATTCCCAAGGTCACAACTGATATGTTTCTGTACAGTTCAAACCCTCCAAAGTAAAACTGCCCCCCGTAGTTTAAGGCTACATATCGCTCAAATGGATCTACATTTCCAGAGAGGATCTCCTGGCTGTTCAGTGACACTTGAATAACGGTGCTATTTAGAGATATAGAGACATTGTGCCATTTGTTACAGCAGAGAGTGAGATTTCTGAAAATCAATGGGAGGGAAAGTCTTTCTCCAAGACTGACTGTTATTTTAAGATGGCCCCCTTCAAGTCCAACTGCAAGGTAGTCATCATCTTCGTGTTCAGCCTTTCCCATCCACATGATCAGACTGTCATTGGAGACTGTGAGAAAGCTGAAAGAAACCTGTGTGTATTTTAAGTTTCTTGTGTTGTATTTAGAGTCCCAGTATTTAACAAAAGAGTTTCCAACAAACTTCAGAGTGTCTGTGGACATTTCCTTGTCACAGTACCTCCCGCTCCACCCTAAGGGGCAATTGCAGTGATATGAGGTGACACTAGATGCCACACATAAGGAACCATGTTTGCAGAGGTTGTTTACACAGCTCACAGACTGGTTACACACAGAACCGGTCCATAATGGCGGACATACACAAGTGAACGAGTCACTACTTGTTGCCCTGCAGTGACCTCCATTTTGGCACACCTTGTACCCACAGGCTGTCCCATCCCAGTCACCTATGTTGGCCCCACTTAAAGCTCCCCTCTCTGTTAACTCAAACTCTCGATTGTTGAGTGTAAACTCTCGGAGGCCACCAGTGAAGCTCACAGGATCCCCTTCAGTTGCATCCGTGGAGACAAAGCTCAGAGTCGACATGCCTCCGACGAAGACGTCAGTAGCAACATCAAGCGTGGCCATGCCTTCAGTCACATTTTCTCTAACTTCCTTTTTATCCAGACTGAGGAAGCCTCGGTTACCAGTTCGGCCAGCCTTAACCGTGTGCCAGGTCCTGCCGCTTAAGTCCACTTGTTCAGAGGACTGCAGGATGTGGGTGCCGTCCCCAAGATTGTATCGCAGCTGGACAAACCCGGATGCCAGTGAGAGGCAGAAGAAGTCTCCTGTGGAAAAAACAATTTATGAGTAACTTGTTTGGAAAAAGTAATTTCTACTACTTGTACCGGGGTAAAGATTAGTATTAATATTAGATGTTCACAGTACTGTCTTTTAACTAAGGGCATTATTATTGATTTTTTAAAAACTAAACATTAGACACAGATGCAGTTAGGCCCACAATTTTTTGACCAGTAACTTTTTAAAATTTAATCTTTGTAGTATTTTTTTCTCTACACCACAGTGTATTCTAAATTGAAATATAAAGGTTCAGCTTTAATTCAAAGGTGTCCTCTATTTTCAGAATTTCAGTTTTATTTTTAATAGTAATTGGACAAAATTATTGTTCTGTGACAAATACATAAAAGATCTGGAGATGATTCAAAATTTTGAAACTTTATTTGGTGGCTTTTCTTTGGAACTGAACAGAAGATCCCAAGAAATGTTAATGGAAGGAGAGGGAAAAATAAACCCACCAGAGAAACAGCAAAAACTTCAAATCAAATCTCACCAATTTTGGTGTATTATTATTATATTACTACAAGAGCAAATGCACTAAAGTGAATGGTTGAGAAAAATACCTTCACAATATTGAACCAAGTCGAGAACACTCCTGAGAAAGCAGGCTTAAAATGATCAAGATCTGCAATCAAGAGACGCCTTCACGATTCGAAATGCAGAGAATTTAGAACAAAGTGCAAAAACCAGTGAAAGCCAGAACTGGAAAGCCAGATAAGACATCTACAAGAGCCTGCAAGGCCCGCAAAAAATTCTTTGGGCAGATGAAACCAAGATTAACTTGTACCAACATGATGACTGAACATCCAAGGTATGGACATCGAGGCTGTGGACAGCTACAGGTACCTTGGTGTTCATCTGAACAACAAACTGGACTGGACTCATAACTCAGACGCCCTCTACAGGAAAGGGCAGAGCAGGCTGTACCTGCTGCAGAGACTCAGGTCGTTTGGAGTGGAGGGCCCTCTCCTGAAGACCTTCTATGACTCTGTGGTGGCCTCAGCCATCTTTTATGGTGTGGTCTGCTGGGGGGGCAGCATCTCTGCTGGGGACAGGAAGAGACTGAACAGGCTGATCCGAAGGGCCAGCTCTGTTCTAGGATGCCCTCTGGACCCAGTGGAGGTGGTGAGTGACAGGAGAATGGTGGCTAAGCTGTCATCCCTGATGGACAACATCTCCCACCCCATGCATGAGACTGTGACGGCACTGAGCAGCTCCTTCAGTGGGAGACTGCGGCACCCACGGTGTGGGACGGAGAGATTTCGCAGGTCTTTCCTCCCCACTGCTGTCAGACTCTACAATAAAGACTTTTGCAGCTGATCAAACACAAACCCACACATGTGCAATAAGACTGCTATACATGCAATTCTTCTTCTGACGAAGTTGTGTTTTTGTATTTTCCTACTCAGTTGTATATAGTATTTGTATTTCTATTTTATTCTATTGTATATATTATTCTATTCTATTTTATTCTATTGTATATAGTATTTTATTTTATTTTATTGTATTTTATTGCATTCCAGTGTTTTCTAATTTCTGCTACATAACTTTGCACTTTTGCTGTAAAAAACAAATTTCCCACCTGTGGGACTAATAAAGGCCATCTTATCTTATCTTATCTTATCTTATGGGCAACAGAAAACCATGGAGAGGAAAAGGCGCACCTCATGATCCGACGCACACCACATTATCTGTCAAACACGACGGAGACAATTTTATGGCATGGGCACGTATGGCTGCAGGCGTCACTAGTGTTTATTAATGATGTGACTGCTGATAGAAGTAGCGGGATGAATTCTGGAGTGCACAAGGCTATGCTCTCTGCTCAGATTCAGTCAGATGCTGGAAACTGATCTGCTTCACAAATGGATAATGAGCCAAATCACACAGCAAAAGCAACCCAAGAGCTTCTGAAGCCAAAGAAATGGAATATTCTTCACCTGATCTCTGTCCAATAAAGCATGCTTTTTTAGTTACTGCAGACAAAAGTGAAGGCTTCAATAACATTGTCAATGATTTAAAATCACCTGTGGTGCTGTACAATGATGAAATTAGAAAAAAAAACAACCTATAGACCTAACTGTATATAAAAAATAAAGGATACATTCTCTTTGTGTCTCAATACTTCAAGGCCCTCTCACAGGTGAATATGTCTGTGGGTTGTAAGTGGTTGAACTAAAGACATATTTATTTTATTCTCTCCAAACTTGTCAGAGCAGTATGGATTGATTTCCATAAATAAACTCATTGATGAATTAAAAAATACAATTTATGTCATGATTAATAACTCCAATATTTATATAAAAAGTTTCACTTTGACCAAAGTTGGTCTTGTTCCATCAGTTTGTTGTCAATGATATGACACACTCAGCAGAATACTGATATACACAGTTGACAACGAGAGAATTTGATGTAATAATTTAAGAAATACTTGTTACCAAAGCACAATGTTCTACATGTTTAAGGTCAGGCTTAAAGAAAACAAATAAGAGCATGTAATAAGTATATTTAACAATGAAATTATATTCAACATATTTAAATTTAAATCCTAATTTTATTGGTCATGAACTAATAGCTACACATAGCAATTGGTATGTGTAATATGTGCTGTGGAGGCAGGGCATAGCGGGGTAAAAGAGCAAATGGCCTAATATGTTACAGCAGTCATATTAATTAACACATTGTTAATTAAAGCAAAGCTTCCCTAAATATTAATTGTCCTCACCAGCTCTGGCACTGAGATGTTGTGCAATGTAGACGAGGATGCCATCAGGTGATAAAGGCTGGAACTGCACTTGCAAATCAGTCCTGTGTCTTATACTTGTAGGTGGGAATGACATCCACGAGGAGAGGTTAGCACTGAAGAATGGATCACTGATGGTCACAGCTGAACAGAAAAAAACAATTTAGCTGTGAAAGAATTAAATAGCAAAGGCCTTATTTAAAAATATGAATAATAATAAAAATATAACAGATGCAGGTAAGGGTCACAGCTTCAGTGAGGCAACCTTTCTCACAGTAGAGCCCTGCTGTTCCCAGGGGGCACTGGCAGGTATATCCGTTCGGCAGAGGGATGCAGGTGGAGCCGTGGGCGCACAAAGGAGGGGGGCTGTGCTCGACATCACACACAGACACGGTCTCAGAACAGAGCGCTCCCTTCCATCCAAATGGGCACTGGCAACTGCAGACGGGCACAGTCAAACACTGTGTTAAAGCTTGTAAACACTGTTGTCTCCTTCTGCAGCATTCACACAGCGAAACCGGTTTTCTGTTTGTTACTGAAGCATAGTCACAATGCATATGGAAATATACATAAAGCACAGCGTTGTTTACTGTATTGTGCTCATTAATAACACCTACATGCGTTATTCATGAGGGGACTCATTAGAAGCAATTGGAAAATGAGCCCACGTAGAGTTTAATTTGCACTTACTACACAGATGAGCCAGAATCCACGCACGTCCCACCGTTCCTGCACTTAACATGAACGCAAGGGGTGACGCCACACTGACCCACACTGCGCCCAAAGCCTGGATGACCCGCAGGTTGTCCCAGCGCTTGGAACTTTCGGTCTCTCCTTGTGCGAAAGTGCACATCGAAAATGCAACCTTTGAAAAGAACAAACGCATCGTGAGATAACCTGCGCACAAGTCGGAGGTGCATTTCATTTCATCTTCAGTTTCCTTCTCCGGTCTTTCCCTAATAGGAAATTATAAGATGAAACGGAACACGCTTTACTGTCTTTGTAAGGAGATCAAAAGGTATGCATACTAAAATCTGCCCAACGCAAACGAAAACACGTCTGACAATGCGTGCACGGTTTGAAATGAGCTTCTTTGATGGGTGTTTATTTCATCATGTGAAGGTTTCACACTGGGAGACGTACACTTAAACCCACAAAACTTTCCAAGATGCCCGAGTTGGAATGACTCGAGTCCAATGTTTTCCCCCCATGAAATCATGCCATCACGCCTCTTCCTCATCATATTTGCTTATTGGTTTCATAATTCAATTTTATCAAGACAATATTTGTTTTGGCCTGCACCTGCAAAGCACAAGGCCTTCTATAAATATAAGGCCTGAACACAACCCTCGTAGTCATCTGCACATGCAGACTCCCTTCTCTCTGCTGCATTAGTCACTGGCATAAACAGGATGCAGGGGAAATGTCATGCTCATTCATGAATATTCATGGCATGATGCTGTCTGCTTGGCAGACTCGAGTGATGGTTGTGGTGCCGCAAACACAGACCATCAAAAAGCGAAGCAGATTCATAAGGAAGATTAGGCGAGATAATTATTTTTGTTTCAGTTGTGAGCGCATCGCTTCTTGTAAAAGAACCTCGAAAGCTGAGGTCTGAAGTCGAGCGAGCCCAAAGTGCTTTTTTCGGGAAACATTTGATTTACAAAACCGGAAAATGATTTTTAAATAACATTTTCTAATGTCCCTGATCTTTGCAAGTCCAAAAATGAAAGTTAATAAAGCTCAAAATCTTTTAGGAAATCTAATAAAAAACATTTCACCATCAAAGCAGTATGAAATCAGAGAGTTTTCAAACGCCAGGCTCGATAAACATCCCCATTTCTGTATATTTGATCAACAGCTTAAATTGACTACCTGATTTTTTTACTTCTTTTTTTTTTTTTTACCCACACAGCCTCTTCTTCGTTCTTTCCACAGGGGAGTGTGGATCTTTTGATAACTGGGAGTGAAGTGCATTATCAGTGTGTTCACTGCCAGCCATCATGATTAGGGCTCGATGAAGGTCACACAGATCTGATTAGGCTCTCATGAGTTCTCATTACATCCTGAGTAGAAAGGTTATGGTTCCACCAGTGTTGCCTGTCTCCGGTAGTGCTTACCATTACAGGGAACTGTGATAGCCTAATACCGCATGGGCAAACTGATGCTTTATCACAGCTGATTTGATTTTTGAAGGCTTATTTGCCGAGCAGAAAAATGAATCAGATGATGATGAATAGGCAAACACACAAAATCGCTCAAGTCCTTAAAAATAAAAAGCTTTTGTTCACCCCAAATGGATCTGCCATGACATTTTATAATAACAAGGTTCACTGCTGTAGTGCGGAGACTGCCGAATATGGTCGTGATGATATTCATAGCTGTTGTCATCATTATGGTCATGGCAATTTTGCGTCACAGCTCTGCACATTAGCAGGCAATATGAATGCTCTCCAAAAAGCATTCCTACATGAGGTCACCTGAGAGAAAGCATAAATGATGTTGATGATGACAAAGATTATTTGGATAGCACCCTTGTTCAAGTGACTTATCAGCAGAGGAATGGATTTACACACAACACACTGTATTGGGTGCAAAGCAATTACAGGGTGCAGATACAATCAACCTCAAAGCTTTGTTCCAGCCTCATACACAGTCTGAGCCTGTAACTCCCTTTTCATTACACACCTTCCCCTCTGCTTACAAAATGACAGAGATCCTGGGAGAAACTCCAAGCCCCAGTGCTCTTATTCCAGATAGCAACGCTGCGTTCTAATAAAGCCGTAGCAGTCTTACCCTGAAAGCCATGACGGAACCTGGAGCCAAGTGGCAGTAGTTCAGGGGTGTACTCATTATATCCACCTACAAAGAGCTGGTTGAAAACATTGAGGCCCACCAGAGGTCCTGGAGACAATCCTGTCCTGTTACGTTGGCCGTCAACCTGAAACACACGTAGTACAAATGTCAATATTCATGATGGCTCACTGTCAGTGAGGGAGCACACTTTCTATAATAATCTGCCAACTTTGCAAAAAAAATCTGAGACCTGGGATTCAAAACTGACTTATTCAGCGTATGTCTACTTATTAGGCACAGCAGCTACTATACATCCCTGAAACAGCCTCCTTTGAGGCAAGTCGCCAGAGATCTCAGCCCTCGCCGTCTCGATAGTATCTATCCTGCAGCTTGCGGATTTTCCCACTGCATTCAGATAGGTGCAAAAAAATATATACAAATCACTCTTACCCTGATCATTGGACTAAAATGATCTGTTGGTACAAAAAAACCTGATTTTTTTTGAGTCTGTATGACAACATTTATCAGCCCTCACTATGACAACAAGGCAAGATAAAACCTAAGTTTTTATGTGAATACGTGCACAGTAAAAACAGGGCTCACTGAGTGGTTTATCACAGTTATTGTAAATCCCTTCTTCCAGTAAGTCTCCATTAGTCTGTTATACATTCAATCCCTCAGTCAATCTTTGCATCCACTTTTAATACTCTTATTAAAAGTTATCTATTCAGATGTTAGAGAAACCTAATGTGTACAAACGGCAGATAAAGATAAGTCTGATCTACAAAATTAAAAATGAATGAAATAGAATTGACTTTAGCAGAGTCCCATTAAGCAATTTAATTTTCTAATTTCTTAATTGGAATGATCAAAAGACCGAATGAAGTAATCAGTATTTTTCAAAGAAAAATCTTTAGAACTTTGTGTATCTTGGTGTTGTTTTGATTGTTTAAATATCTTGTGAGCTCCTCAAACTTACCTTGGGACTAAACCTAAATCCTAAATGATCAGGTACCTCTGGGCTGGGATGCTCTATTTTATTGAAATGGTTACATGATTTAATTTAAATGTCTCTATACAGTAAGCACACTAAATATGTACAGTTACTAAAAGGGACACAGCAATCTTCAAATCACCTTCAGCCATCCTGTTTTCTTAGACCTTCCAAACGTGACGGTGTGGATGTTGATCTGATGGTTCAGTCGATCACTAACGATGGTTGCTATCCCCGATCCGAGGTTGAATCTATGTACAAGTCTTCCACTTTTTAATCCTAAAGCAAGGAAGTCGTCCCCATCATTGCCTTCAAAATATGAAGAAAGTTACCCTCCAACACAGTACACTCAAAATACACAGGCAAAAAAAGGTGTTCCACTTTCATTAATACATTTACATACTTTGACTAAACACAATGGTTTTCCTAAATGGATAATTTTATCTTAATAGAGCGGGAAATCAAGAACAGCTATTCCATGACCTCCAAACAAAAGAGTCCAGCTGCTGTGGAGTCATAAAGTAGTTTTCTGTTGAGGTGGGACGATGTGCAAAGGCTTTGTTGTCTGTGAAGCTCATTCAGTACAACTTGTGAGTGATGAGCTGTTCTCTGTGTGAGACCTATAATGGATTAGCTGAATGTTTGAGTTGTATGATAAGGAGGATGTTGCAGAAAGTTAGCCAATCAATCTCTGATTGATCTATATTCAAGTCTGATGTCTGGAAAGTAATTTTGGGAGTCAAAATGAACACAGTTTCAGTAAACATAAAAGGATGAAGTTGTGGAAGTCTTGAATATAATTTTTTTTAATGGTCTCATTCCACTGTTTGTCCTGGCGATTAGATTTATAGGGTAAGTTAAATGTTTGTCTAAGAGGGTCTCGGTTCATGAGAGAGCTGCAAATAAAAAGGTGCCCCGGGCTTTTTTACGTCTCTCAATGCAGCGACGTTCCTCATTGATTTTAAACATAAGGTTACACCAGATAGTTGCACGAGAAGACGGAGATAGTCTGAGGTCAAGTGTGTCGTTTTTGCTTTCCACCAGGCGGTGAGGATGATATTTATGGTGAGAAATTTAAAGTAGCTGTGGGTCTTAACTGATTTATCTATGAATAAAATATGCCGAATGAGGAGATTCTTAAAAAGAGTATTTTCAATATGAAGTCCGGCAGAACTGGAGTAGTTTCTCCAGTGTTGACTATAATGAAGAACAGGCCCAGAGTGCAATAATAGGGATCATTGCAAACGTTATATTTTCAGGAAAATTAAAATTTTGATGTTGGAAATGATATAAAAGACAGCTGAGTTTAATCAAGCCAACCAGGTCTTGTTTAATGATATTTAGTAGTGAGTTTGAAAATATAAACTGAGCTTGTTGAAACTTGGATTTTGAGATTTTTAATGGACTCAGCTGTGTGAAAGAAGCACGGCCAAAGCTGTTAATCAGATAGTGGATTGACAAAGGATGATAAATTTGTTATATCCAATAATGCTTTCATCTTTCATTCTGTTTAATGGCTCAGGGAAGCAGTTCTACAAAAAGAGCAAACTTATCTAATACTACTCCTTATGTAAAATGATCTAGATGGCCATTTGTTGGTGGTTACAGTTGCGAATGGTGTATCCATAAGATATGAAAAAGGATGGCCTGGCTTTTCAAATACTCTCATTTGACATTTTGTTAAAATTTCATATGCCAAGTCAATTAATCAACGCTGCTTAGGTCGACTTAAATTTTGGCATGGTCTCTCAGAAAATTTAGGGACACAAGAAGTAGCTGTTTGAGTTTTTGACAAGTGGGGAAATGTGTGGAGACATAGGCGTATAAATTTACTTCTAAGTGCCTCGTGACAAACAAAGTGCTCAAGCTGCAGACATGAAACCTGCTGCCGGTTCTGGAGAAGAAGTAAGAAGGGCAGGAGAAGATGATGGTCTTTGATGGCTACACAGTTTTACTGCTTGGCCTCAAAAATAAATTGCACCTTTGAATTTGTAACATTTCAAGAATGCTCTTCAGTTGTTTGAGTCTTTCATCATTCATATTACTCTTATTTCTTGTGCCTCCACCTTGATGGCTCTTAAAAGAAACAAGTGCGCAAGACCCATGATCTAGTGTTTCTATTTCATTATTATCATTATTTTTTTATTATTATTTTAATGAAATATGCTGAGAACAAAGGCATAGCAAGTATCTGCTTCCAAATCTGGCCCCACAGAAAGGAGACCCTGCTGACCCCAACACAGTGCACATTTACACCTAATAGTCCATCTAATTTAATTAGCTGTTTAATTCTTTTAAGAAGCTCGGTTCATGTGTTGATTTTATCCGAGGAATGCTCACATGCTTCTTTTGAAAGTAAAAAACAATAAGCGTTTAGCTGGAAATCAACAAAGTGTTGAACTCATTAATTCCTGAAAATCTCATAAGAAAGAAAAATCCTTAGGGGAACGGAGAATCTCAAAGACGTGTGGAACTCCATTAGACAGCCATTATCATACACAGCAGGTGACACTAAATTGCACTAGTGTTTCTTTCAAAATCCTCAAATCAGTTTGGAAACTCAAACTTCTCAAATTATTGTTTCACTGGAGCTTATAGATAATTTAAACTGCTATCCAAGTGTCAGGATTTTGCTCACCTTGTCCTTTACGTCCAGCAAACAGCATAAGGTTGTCTTTGACAGCAGAGGAACTGTCCGCAAGCGTAAAATTCAGCTTGAATTCGTAGAAGAAACTGAGGCTCGGGATGGAGGAATAAGCCACGAAGGAGGTGTAACCAAACTCATCACTTCCACTGAATCTGGGACGAGTGATATTGACGGCTGCAAAGCAAACACATTCAGAACACGCTTGAAAGCTCACATTTGTACTGTATATGCTTATGGATTAGCTGCTACAGGCTCTGCGGTGCATGTGTGTTCATTTTGTTCAAAGTAAGAGGTCTGATTCATCATTCACCTCAGAGCCTACCAAAAGATGGCACTATTGCCACACAATACAGACCAGGAGTTGGTGAAACGTTTCCTCATCCGATGCTCTAGCATGATGACCTGTTTTCAAATACTACCACCTTTTCTCATCCTATTCTGTTTTCATTAGTAGCTGTTTAGGAAGGATTCTGCCGAGCAAGCTTAGCATCGTACCCTTTGTTCACAAGGGTATCGCAATAACCCCAACGATATTCAATTACAATCTCAAGTTTACTTATTCTGAACGCATCGTTGATTCAGTAATGATCCTGCTTGTACTCCATTTCAGCATACCCATCCACTTGATTTTACACAGGGGACTCAATGTGAATTTGCCCATGCTTATCGAAAACTACTTGTTGTTGTTGCAGTGTGGATTCAAACACAAAACTGCTCTTCTTCACTCAAACACCTTGCATATTCTTCTTCAGCCCCAGGCGATGGCTTAGAGGGCTTCAGAGCACCCCTCCGCGACTGCCCTCAGCTCTGTTTGGCTGCTAAATTATTAATAAACCCGCAAATGCTTCTGTTATCATCTCCAGTCTGCTAGAGCTGGTTGTGTTTGTCTATTGCTTCATGTAGTGTAGTGGCCACCATGTTATAGAGCCAACACCTATTTTTAAACCGTGCTGTTTTTGATTTGATATTAAACATGATGCTATAATAACAACTAAGCTCTCTCTTTTTCTTTCCACATCGACACCCTTAAAATATATTTTTTTAAATGAAATGCTGTGTTTCTATACAAAATAGTTTATCCCTGTAAATACATAATTTGACCAAAATTCATCATGAAAATGTATTTCCATACTTACTTTGACTGACTTAACATTTGTGCCATTGCTTTTGAAAATTCTTCTTTGTGTAAGTGGTGGATATTTCATGCTGTTGTATATCTTTAATTAAACAGCTCCTTTTTAATTACTGAGCATCTTATCTTTTGACACTAAAAGTTCTTTACTGTATAGATCTAATGCACCAAAGTTTCTTTCATTTTGCATATGTTGTTAATTTTGTGTCATCCAAATGACATAAAACGGGGCTAATTTATGTTGTGAAGGTGGCTGAACAATCATTTCCTCTCGGTTATCTTTGGGAGTACTAAAAAGATCACAAAGACCTCAAAGTGATTCATGAGTTTTAGGAGTTTAACAGATTACTGTTGCAGTAAATAGTCCTTTACATTTCTTTGTTTTTTTCTTCGTATTTTGCACGCTGCCAGACATTCTCGTTTTTAAAGTGGTCTTGAGCAATAGTGTTTCTTTGGGCATCGGCTGCTTTTTCACTAATTTTCAGTCATGTTTGTTAAGCAACTTAACATGGAGCTGTGAATTATTCATGTATAAAAAATGCATTTAACTCATTGGATGATACATTGTTGTTTCTACACATAACAGATAGTTATCACAGAACCAACTTTAAAATGTATCGTTAGGCACCTTGTTACCAGCAGACTGTCGCAAACACAGAGTCTGTGAGGCATAAAATAGTATTTATTACCCCAACAAGTCATTTTCAAAGAGCTATTAGATGGAAATTTGATATATCTTGGCATGGTGGTGGTGTAGTACAACAGTGAGTGTCTACAGCCATCTGTAAAAACACGGTGGAGGCTCTATCGTGGGCTGTATTTCAGCCAGTGGGGTTGATGGAATTATGAATGTTGAAAAGTATCGTCAGATTAATGTTGAGATCCAGAGCCTAGATCTCAGCATTATTAAAGCAGTGTGCAATCATTTTAAATGAGATGGAACAAAAGGCATCCAACACCTAGAGAAGAGCTCTGACTGTTCTTCAAGAAGCCCGGAGGATTATTCCTGAAGACTACTTAAAAAATGACAAGAAAGCTTCTCTAAGAGAGCTCAGGTTGTGTTAGAATAACAGTGGATGTAACTTCCCATTTTCATAGCAAAATATAAAGAAATAAGAGGTGGCTCTTAGAGACCTTTGCACATTACTGTACATCTTGTGTTTTCCTGTTACTCCTTAATTTCACTAAGCAGTTACTACATTAATAGTATATTGGCATACAGTTCCCATTTATAGTTTCCTTTAGCTAACTCTTGTAAATAGTGTTGAGTGGAACTGGTGGTTATGGAACATATTATTAACAAAGAAGCTTATGGACTGCCTCCACGAAGTGCATCCATCTGTGGATTATAACACCACATCCTGTCAAATAATATTACATAGCATTTCAACTTCGCTGTGTGTTTGTGTAATACTGTGCACAGGAGCTGCAGAGGAAAAACAGAGTGACGTGCAGCTCTGGATCGTGAAATGAATTCAGACATAAAACTGCATGTATATAGTATGCAGCTCAGCTGAAAAAAATATTAATAAATAAATGCTGGGCAAACAACACTTTCTCAGTTTCTATAGAATGAAAGAAAAACTTACACCGCTGCTAAACTAAATTGCTAATCGACAATAATGTTGCACATTGTTCAAACAGAGAAAGAGTGAAGCTCTTTAAAATTGATTATATGAAATGCAAATAAGACATTAAAATAACTCATGAAGGTTAAATAAAGTTGCTGAACTCTGCTACCTGTAAAGTCTTAGAACTTCTTGAATTTATTTGGCCTTATTCGATTCATTAAGACTTGCACGGCAGGTGAAGAATTTATAATTGTCAGCTGATGACTTCTAGAGCTGATAAATTCCGACTCTTCAAACCTTGTGGTAGCACTCAAAAACCATGAGCTCCTCTAAGCAAGTACTGAGATCTGAAAATGAAGCTAATTGATGCCTACAAAGGAGGGAAAGGCTATAAAAAGATATCACGGCACTTCAAGCTTGCAATTTCCACTCTATGAAATGTCATTAAGAAATGGCAGAGGATGGAAGATGTGGAAGTCAAGACAAAATCTGGAAGAGCAAGAAAACTTTCTGATAAAGCTGTGCAATTTGCTGTGCTGAAAGACAAAGCAGATCCACGGGATGGGTTAGCTGATGGCATGCAGTGTGTTGATAAACAGGGTATACATGAAACAACCTCACCTGTGACACCATCCCAAAAAGTATTCAACTAAGGTTTGCTGGAAACTGTCAAAAGATAAGATAAAACTGAGCTCTTAAAACCATATAATACCAACAGTATTGCATGGTTGAAGAAAATTGAACCCAATTTGACAAGGCGTTGCACTTGAGATCCACTTTAGCATGATGGTGGAAATACACTGCTTTAGGGTTGTGTGGCACCCAAATTTTAAATGGACAGAAAAAAATGAATTTCAAGTATTGCATGAATGCAAAAAAAACCAAAAAAAAAAAACCAACTTAAGCAAAAACCCCCCCACAAAAAACTCACAACAGGATAATGATCCCCAAAAAAGCTCAAAATCCAAGCTGAAATTGGACTAAATCTTATTGAAAGGTCCATGACCTGCACATGCCCTGAACATCTGTGTTCAGGGCTGCGTGTGCAAAAAAACCCAGGAAGTGTCCGTGAACTAGAAGTGAACTTCCAGAAAGAGTCAAGAAGACGAAAGTAACATTAAAATTTCATGAAATCATTTCCCCCCCCCCTTTTTTGGCAGAGTTCAAATATAACAAAATATGTCATTTCACCACTTTGACACATAAAATTAAACCGATGAAACAGCATTTAGCTGTATAATAACTAGACAAGACTAGTCTAAGACACACACTATAACTAAGTGTGGAGTAAAATATATAAATCCGTATCTGTAAGAACATGTACTATTACTGACAGTATCGTATACTGAAAATGCCGTACATTGTTTTCCATGTTTTATTTCTATCAATTCCAATCATGAATCTTTAACAGGAGGTATTCCAACTTGTGTACAAAGGTAGATGATTAATATTTCTGAGTGAAGGCATCTTCAATACGCATGAATGTTTCATGAACTTGATTCTGGAGGCATTCCAGCTTTGCTTCCTAGTCTTGCCTTTCCTCCATTTCCTGGTTGTGCAGGCCACCTGATGGGAACTGAACCAAAGAACTGAAAATATGATATTAAGAAAAAAATACAAAACATATTGTTACTGTTTCATCTGTCCTAGTAGACACAATAGAAGGAAAAAATAAATAAAAGACAGCCTTGCTGCCGTGCTATCACGGCTGGTATTTTGCTAAGGGCACCACATGCTACAGGATACATGCTCCAAAGTAGCAAGTATTAAAAAAAAAAGTCCTGGAAGGCAGGAGACCTTAGGAGTGATCAGTTTGTCTCTGATCTTGTCTGATGTTATCAGGATTAAAATTCAAATGTCAGCCATATACTTAGTGTGAAACTGGAAGGTTAAATTTCTGTGTTTGGCATGTGGGTGCTGAGATTCTGACAGGGGCTGTGGCATGGCTGAGCGACTTATATGCCAAGCACCCTGCTGCCACCACAGCCAGTTTAGTCAAGCAAAACCTTTTGTTTCTGAGAGCCATGACCTGTGAAGCCCTCTTCTTTATGGCATTACTTTTTGGAAAACAAGCACATAAAATAATACAGAAAGCATCATAGAATAGAAAGATAATTGTATAAAATAAAAAAAAATCTATTTAATCATTTCTAGGTATCTCATTTTTCTAAAACTTTTGACTGAAAACAAAGCCATTTTTAAACCATGTTAGCTGTCACGCACAGAAAAAGACAAGGATGCAGTTTACTCAGTTTATAGGTTTAGTCATTCATTTTGGGACATATTAAACAATTTAAGTATAATTTGTAAATCCATCATGCTATATTTCAAAATTAAGGATTTAGTGGTATGAAACTGCATGCTCATGCTTGGCTACCAAGTTGAATCACAACTTGGTAGCCAGTGATAACTTGTTGTCAACCAAATTCTTTACCCGTCATTATCATAGTGTTATATAATAACAGCTGTGAATATAATTTGTAGTTTGCAAAAAAGTATAACTTGGTTATTGATATGGCACAGTGCTACGTGACCTACACTAAGTAACCTTTGTGGATTTAAACACCTCCAACATAACAGTGACCGCCACCAATCAGGGACGTTGCTCTTTCAATTTAGGATTGTGGGTAGAGTAGATTCAGGGTAGAGTTTACATCTTTAATAAATGTAAAAAAGGAAGAATTGGGTGCACAAGTTTGAATTTATTTAGGATTTTCTCTAAAACATACAAGATTAAAGATATACATCCAACACCACTAATATGTGGTTCAATGTTCCTTAGCAAGCTGCATCTTGACCAGAAACATTTGATAGCTTCTGGCACAAGACCGCCTGGATATTTGACCACTCTTCTTGGCAGAATTGGTAGAGTTCATTTAAATAGTTTGGTTTCCTCGCACAGACCTGACTTTTTAAGGGTTGTCCAGAAATATTCACTAGGAGTGAGGTCAAGGCTTTGGAAAAAATCACTCCAGAAGCTTAATGTTAGCCTGATTTATCTATTCAAAAAACAGTTTTGATGTGTGTTTGTGATCATTGTTGTGTTGGAACACCCAACTTTGTCAACTGTCTATCTGTTGATCTGAGGTGAAGTTGAAGAATGTGTGCAATGTCCCAGTACCATAGGCAGCAAAATAGTCCCGTCGCATGATGCTACCACAACCATGCTTGACACCTGGTACACTATTCTTAGGTTTGAATGCATCACCTTTACTCCTCCAAACAATCTTTGTCTCATTTGACCATAAAACCTTTGAAAAGCCACATGCCTT
The DNA here is from genome assembly GCF_013358895.1 of Oreochromis aureus. Classification (NCBI taxonomy): domain Eukaryota; kingdom Metazoa; phylum Chordata; class Actinopteri; order Cichliformes; family Cichlidae; genus Oreochromis; species Oreochromis aureus. Next base: position 15,292,781 of record NC_052954.1, on the reverse strand, counting down.
CTGGACAATTTTGGAGCAGCAGCTTCTTTCTTGCTTTGAGTCAATGGTGACGTAAAACTTAGTTCACTGTGGACAGTGACACTGGTGTTCCAGCAGTTTCCAGTTCATGGTAGGCTTGAGCCTTGGTGAATCCTGAACATCCTAATCAAATTTCTCTCATTTTAAGGTGAAAATCTGGCTCTTCTTCCAAACCTTGGCAAAGCATCAACACATCTGAATAACTTGTACAATTGTTTGAAGTGATGATATTTGAATTTGCATTCCAGAAATGGCTCCAAGAGACCTTCCCAGCTTGTGTAAATCTACAATTCTCCTTCTTAGATCTTCAGTAAGTTCTTGGATTTTCACTTTATTTTGAGTATTTGAGTGAGTGCTCTCAAACAAATTTGACCTGTAGTCAATCATGATCACTAATGAGAAGTTAATAGACCTGCCGTGTCAATTTAAAAGACACTGCAGAACCTTCAGCACCACTTATTAAAAGATTTAAGTAAATGTTTGTATATATTTGTGTCGCTATAAGGATTGTTTTGATCGCTGAATCATACAAAGCTACTCTAGTATAGTCTGAGAATAAAAACAGGAAGCTAGAAATGTGCATGATAGTTCTCAATTAAGTGTCAACAACATTTGCAAATAGTACGATACACAAAAATGACTGTAGTAAACTGCTTATAACCCTTCCCTTTAAAACACTACTAATGCAGAGCAGCAGCCTGACATAAGAAAAAAATATATATTTGAGACAGTGCTGAAACGACAGCTGTTGGGAAATAAGATCTTATAAACTTGAAATAGGCTAGAATATTCAAACAAGTAGCAACAATTTTTGCCCTGATTATCTGACTCCATGGCTGGAGGAAGATTTTTTGCTTTTTCAGCAAAATTTAATTTCATTAATCGTTTTATTTAACAACAGACGCTGATTCTACCAAATGCTCAAGGCTCTAATTCACTACATGTCTGCAGATCACTCTCTTAATGAAGCTGCTACATCTGCCCTGCATTGTTCCGTGTGGAGCTGCTCTGTGAATCACTTACTTTGGTCACACAGCAGACCCTGTCTTCCATAGGGACACAGACAAACGGCCTCTAATGGTGACTTCGGGATGCATGTGGCTCCGTGACTGCAGGGGTTGCGCTCACAGGAGGTGAGCTGGCACAGCCGTCCGGTGTATAATGGGGGGCACTCGCAGAACCAGTCCTCAGCATCACTAAATGTACAGACAGCACGTAGAACATATAAGGAGTGAAAATGAAACGACGTACACTGAAATGCATGGTTTCAAAAGAGCTTGCAATACATGAGACGTCGGCTATACACTTAGCGACAGTGGTGGAGAAAAATATAAATCCTGCTTTGGATGTGTGAATCATAGAAGTAGCAACAGGAAGCCAGCATTACTTGTATTACATGTATTACATGTACGCTAACCAAAAACAAAACAAAACAGAAATTTTGGCATGTCAAAAAACCTAAAACCAGATTTTTCTGTCTAATTTCCACCATTACTTTGTGTACTTTCTCTCTTGGAAAGAAGCAGAGGGTGACCTAGCATGCAAAGTGATATCCAGACAGGGACTTTATAGGATGCTCTAAGATGTGCACAACTCTGAAAGGTATAAAATCAGACAGAGGAAGCATTGGTGGGGTTTCAAATCTATAAATTAATAATGTGTTTTGAGCAGTGCTGCAGAATATATTTTGCTCCTTGAGAAAATGGCTTCTAGAAATGAAATATTTACGTTCTGTCATCAAAGTTGAGAACTGTTTGATATGACTATATGGAAACACAAAGGGATAATGCTCGAACTGATGGTTATTAGCAGGCTGCTTGATTTCAAGCTAGTTCAAGGCATCGTGATGCACAGCTGTCCAGTGTCACTGACAACTGTGAACAATGTTTTTAAAGCAATACTGAAAGATGGAAAAATGTCATGTAGTGAACAGAACAGGCGGTGTTATTTTTTATAGGCTTTGACAACCTGCAAGGAAGAATGAAATATTAAATGCCACTGCACCTCCTGCTGCAGCTGTTTTGATTCAATGCTTTGAATCCTGCTAATTTGTCCCTTGCATCGTCACTTAGTGTCAGTGTTTAAATGTTGGTGGCAGACAAATTGTGTGGGTTTTCCTCCAGAAGCGCCAGATTCCTCCCACAGAAAATTTGAGATTAAATTACATGTAAGTGAGACTATATGTGGACATGTTTGTGGTGATGTTTTTGCAGGGAAAGACACAGATTCAAAGATCCACACCTCTGCACAGGAAAAGTGAGGACAGAAAAAGGATAATAGGACAGTTGAACAACAGGGGCGGAGCCAGGGGCCACACCACAGGTGGCTATGCATATACTCATAGAACTGTTAACTACTATTTTTTGAGCTGGACTTTTAAAAATTAATTATAGAAATATTCATTATTAAATGTACTTCTACATGTCAATCATATCTGCACAAATGATAAATATTGGCCTACAGCTATTTGATGCATATATTAAACATATTTTTCTTTGAAAGAATGTATGATTTACCACATAGCAAATATACTATTTAATATAATAATATTACAATTGCTTCATTTACTGCCAAAATATATTTGAACCTTTTTCCCAAACATGGGTTTTGTGGCTTAGCTGAGAATTTAATTTAAATACATTTAATGTTTAACTTTCTCTTTTCTCATAAAACACCGACCACAAAACAATTAGCTGCCACCTTTAGGTAAGCAGCGATTCTCTATCACTGAACGCGGCTTACAATTAACAGAAGGATCAGTTGTGCGTGAAATTCTGCCCGACCTAAGTTTACCTTCATTATCGATCAATTTTGATCCTCAAAAGCAATAAAGGAAAAAAGACTTAACCTACCAAACTCCATGTAAATGAAAGGAAGATACATCATTAAGCTTGAATGGTTAAATGACTTGTGCAAAAACAGGCTGCAGATATTTCTGTCTCCAAAAAAGTAAAGTGTAGATAGAGCAGCAACACTCGAGTTTTAATTGGCCTAATCAAAAACTTGATGTGTGGGGTGACAAAAGGTTATTCTAATTTGCCAGAGGCAATCACCCTGATTACTAAATTGTAGTAATGTTTGCAGATAAATTTGAATATGTTAATCACAAATGCATAACGCCATATCTCCAGCCATTCAAATCCTTACCGCTGCAGCACACACGCTGGATAAATAATTAAAGAAGACATACATTTTTAATCTAATAAGTACCAGATAAAATGATGAATAATTGACCGGTTAGCTTATGATATTCCTGTCAGCTGGAACAATAAGATGTGCAGCCACATGTATTTCTCAGATTTCAGTAAGTTATTTACAGAGGGCTTGTTTTTAAGTGCTTGTTTGTATGCAAATACACTTCTACAGTAAGGCTGAAGTCCTCAGCTCTCTGGATGAAAGCATTTAGCCCACTTCATCCTTTGTTAAGATAAAAAGCACCACTGGGTTTAGCAGATATTATTTATAGATTGAAAGACCATTTGCTTTCCAGAATGTAAAGAGCCAGTTGGACAGACTTATACTACACATGCTCTGTTTGTTGGTGGGTGGGAAAATTATCTGAAAGCGACTGTTCCCTCACTCAATTAATCTGTAACTTGAATTCCATTAAACGCCAAATGATGAAGTGGAATTTACACACGGCTTTCACCTGACATTCTCAGACTTCTGAGCGAGCAGGAGGCTGTTCGATATTTTTCTGACCTCTTCCAGGCAACCTTGCGAACTTTTCCATGCCGGTGGAGAAGGGTGATGTTTGTTAAGTCTCCATCACAGAGCCTTTTGAAACATACTGCCACAGAAATGCATACAAAGATGAGACTTGAAATAAATCCATATAGAAAGGCAGTATAAAGCATGAAGGAACTTTTCTCAAGGGATCAGACAATATTTGTATGGTCCAACCTAGAACACATTGCACTCTGCAGAAAGCTGTGCTTTTCAGTAACACTTTTGGAAGTATGTTCACGTTCAAACTTCACACTTTTGAAATATGCCAGCGTATCTATTCAAGTCTTATTTTATATTGCAAAACTCTTTATACTCTTACTGAAAATGAAAAAGCCTTAGAATTCTTGTGGAACATTGTCCTCTAATAAAACCGAACGCACTGCCTTGATGTCTCATGAATTAGCTATTCTTGACATCGCTGCATTTTCGCAAACTTACCAACTCCTTAACCAGCAAGAAATTTCCAATGTTTACTAAAAACACAGAAGAAGAGTGTGGAGAGTGCACCTCATATGAGAGGAGCTACACTGCACAAAGACTGTGTTTGCATTTAGACCCATGCTGCACTGATAAAGCGGGCGGCCCAGAAAGACACAGTTTATGGACAAATCGAATGCAAACCCATATTTCAAATGATAAGTGAATAAAAGTCACATCAACCCCCAGCCCGTAACACTGACAAACAGCCAATCAGATCAGCAGTAACACCGGGGTTTATATTTACCATTCGTGTCAGAGATGCTGTGATTTAAACAAACTGTGTGTAGTAAGACCTTAGAGTGATAAACTTGTGTATTATCTTTGTCCACGGCACACAGTGGACAGATAACGGACAAAAACTTGAGCGTTTTGTTGCTGCTTTGTGACACTGCAACAGGAAACAAGAACTGACTGAACATACAGTGTTTAGGAGAACACTAAAGAAAGAAAAAGGGAACGTTTTATTTAAAGTATTACTGATAGGACAGCATCGTAAGAGACAAAAATATCCGAAACAAGGAAAAAATGACAATTAATGAAAATTTGGAGCACACGCATGCATAAATGTGCATAAAAGAAATAATAAATAATTTTTAAACAATCTATGCTGCTGTACAGATTTCACAGTGTTTCCTGTCTTGAATCTTAACCTCAAACAGACAATAATTGCATTTAAGTTGATGGTAGCTGTATGCAGTGTAGATTTCACAGAGCTTTTATTTGCTCCTCATGTCTGATATGAACATTTACTTTGCACTAAAAGGACGTTTGTGTAAAGAGCTGCATGGCACCGGCTGGATATATTTCCCATGGTAAAATGTTAGTTACACAGCAACGTTCAGTACAGTACCTCTGGGATCTTTTCATTCCAAAATATTTCAAACATGTCATCTTTTCATACACTAAATACATACCCAACATATTAGCATGGATTCGAGAAGGTGCTGGAAACATTCCTCAGAGGTTTTGATCCATATAGACATGACAGCATCACACAGTTGCTTTAGATTTGTTGGTTGAACATCCTTTATGCAAATTTCCTGTTCTACCACATCTCAAAAGTGCAGATGCAGCAGAAATAGCTTCTGCAGCAGAAGACCACAGCCAGTGCGGTGGTCTTAATGGTTATCCGAGTTACTGTTGCCTTCCTATCAGCCTGATATCAGCCATCCCAGTAGATCTAAAATACTCAGACCAGTCTGTCTGCCACTAAAAACCATGACACATTCAAAGTCACTTAAAGTCAAAGTCACTTCCTCAATATGATGCTTGATTTGAACTTCAGCAGGTTGACCATATCTACATGCTTAAACATACTGAGTTGATGTCATGTGACTGGCTGATTATGAGCAGTTAAACAGGTGGACCTAACAAAAGTGTCTGATGATGGTACTGATCAAAAGCACTGGCCTTTTGGAAATTTACAGTGTAAATGGCCTAACTTTGTTTAATCTTGCAGGGATTTTGAACAAACAGCATAAAAATAAGCCTATCTATATATGACAGGTGAAATAACTACATTTCTAGCCTGTAGCAACCAAAAAGTAACCAACACATTTTGTCATCATTATTATTTTGCAAGGACATGAGCATGTTGGTAAAGCTACCTTCTTTCTAAGAGAGTTTGAGGAAAACACTTTTTAGGATATGGAACATGTTGCACTTATCCTGTTGAGTTGTTGGAAAGTTTTCAAGAGGTAACATTAACCCAAAGTGAAGCGAGTCCTCATCACTGATGCGATGCACAAAATGCTAGAATATGTAAAACTCAAATTTGTGCGTCCTGTGCCTATCAGTCACACTCACACTGTCAGGCTCTTAAAGCGATACAATCATTTTCTCTGACAGCATTTTTCCACTGTCTTTTTGAGCTCATCATCCATGACAGCTGTAATTCTTGGCTGTTCTCCTTGCTAAATTTCTACAGGAGATATTATTTTCTCCATGGCAGCAACACATTGAGGAAGCATTCCCAAAGTCCTGCAAGCCAGCCCGAGCTAACAAATAACCATTCCTGCTGACTGACTCTGCTGAGAAATTTGGTATAAACAAACTTCAAAACATTACAATTTTGAATTCCGGTTAACCCGAAACACTGTGGCTAGGAGGTAGTCGTCAAAAACAATCCTTGATGTTAAGAATCCTCAATTGTTTCATTATTAAAAATAAGACAACTACCAATCCTAATTAAAAAAAATTGCCATACATTATTTTATTTCTGCCAACAAAGCCTGTTTTTTATCACACATGAAAGACCAGCGTCACTGAACTGGTGTTTTCAGGGTAGTTAAATGCAATGAACATGACTGCTGCAGATTAATTTAAGTCAATAGTAAATCAATATTTTAGTCAATATTTAGGCCAATCGACCATCAAATCTGTCCACAACTCATGTTAGCACTCAGCAAATGCAAGATTTATTGCTGCTCGAGTGACAGCACACAGCTGTTTCAGGAAATCTGTTAGCCTTTAAGAAGAATTAACCTATATTTAAAATGTGGCTCCTTTTAAAAGATTTACATCTTCAGCGGGAAGCATTAGATGGGGGTGTTAAAAAAGTACTGAGAGACTGATTAACACATTACCGTTTTTGTCTTAATTAATGAATTAAGTAAGACCAATAGAGAGATACAGATGTCATGGTAAAATCTCTAATGTATTTCATTATACTTTATTTCGAGTCAAAATAATAATAATGATTAAAAAAAAAAGATCTCACAAGAAATTTAACTGCTGAATGCCATTTTCCTTTCATATTGAGTTGCATGCAACTTGCTTCCATTTACCTATTATCATTATTTGTTACTTCTAAATATGTCAAGGTTATACAGGAACTTATTTTAAACATGTTTACCAGTGCAAAAAAAAAAAAACAATATAAAAATTAAAGTTCACAAAAAAAAAAGGCATCTTCACAGAGTTGTTTTGAATGCACTCGTCCTCCAAAATTCAAAGACGCAAATGCAATAAAGTCTGTAATGAGCGGGCTTTCTTTGGAAATATCCTTCTGAGACCACAACTGTGCTCAGAATGGTAGCTATGTTTGCTTCTTATGTTGAAGTGGAATAATTGTTTCTTGGACCTTGAGTTATTTTGTAGATACTTTGAAACAAGCGTAGCTGGAGGTCTGATTAAGGTAAAATTAGTTTCACTTTCTTTGTGAAGAACACTTGCAGGAAGTGAACTTATGAGGAGGACTGAGTGCTACCAAAGCACGGCCACCACAGAATCAGCAAAGCACCATCTCTACTTCAACCAATTAGCACAAATTCTCCTCTGAGTGTGAATATAATGTGCTCTATTCATATTATCCTTGTAGACCATCAGCTCGTTTTCTTTTACTTCCCTGAGAAAATCACACAATCTCACACCATGACGAATACACTAAAGCAGCTGCAATCAATAAGTTTCCATTAACAATAAATCAGAAATGCTTTTATTAGAAACGTGTCTGTCAGAGTTACAGGCTCACAGAGAACCATTTTCTAACTCAGCAGTTACCTTCAGATTTTCAGTATCTTTCATCTAATTCAGCTTTGGTTTTATAGCTCAGAGTTTTAGGTTTTGGGGTCATTTTCATCCTTGTTAGAGCTCTCATCAACTGTACTTTACCGGTTTGATATATGGACTTAAAGAAGTAGCTTGACATGTTGGATAATAAGCTTAAAGGGCTGAGAAAAAAAAACAACTTTGTCCCCTAACTGATTTTTTATTTTTTTCCTGTCATGCTATCTGCCCCACTTACTTGTTTGAGATCATTGTGCAAATTTTAAATTAGACAAAGACAGAAAGACAAAATCCTGTGTTATGGTTACAAAAGCAGTATAAAAGCTGTCATTTTATAAAGAAAATAATTTGCCGTATTACTTTCCAAAGTCCTTGAAATCAAACTTTGCTCATGTGACAAACAAGGCCTAGATATAAGCGCAAAAAGACAAAATAGGACCTCTCTGGGCAGAGTAAACATGGGTTCCTAATGCTCGCAGCCTAACCACAGACACCCTCAGGTGCTGCCAACTGCTCACTCAAAAGGTTCAGCGCACGCACAGAGAGAGGCATACTGGGATGCCATCAGCATCAGCACCCCAGCAGGACACTCACAGTCAGGGAGAAGAGTATCCAGGGACAAGACACTTATTTAAAAAACTATCTAATCATCATGATGCCTTTTGACTTATTATCTAACTGTATGAAATCAGGTCTGCACATTTTCCTCTAATTAAACAATAAATGGGTATAAAAAGAGGATCCCAGAGAGGTTTTCAGAAGTAACTATAGAGATGGGTTCAGGGTGCTGTAAAACACAGTGTGGGCAAACGGTTCAACAATTTAAGAATATTGTTTGTCTGCACAATTAATGTGGCCATTTAATTATGCAAGGTGCATAATATCATTAAATAAATTACGGAATCTAAAGAAGTCTCTGTATGCAAAGCTGGAAGCCAATGACACAATTGTGTGGTAGAAGTCTCTGCATAATATCAGTAAGAATGTTTTTCTTATGCTGTTATCAATAAAGCAAAGTATTAAAATGACTTGCAAATCCATGCATTCTGTTTATATTTACACTTTACAGTGTCTTCTAACCTTTTTGAAAATAGGATTATATGCGTGTGTATGTCTTGAAAATAAACTGCATTGACACTCGGTCTAATAACATCTGCCCGTGTGACCTGCAGCCGAGATTTATAAACGACACAGATATCAACCATCGCAGGGCTGGCACTGAAGATAAAAAGGACACAGTTTTCAGGTGCTGATTGCCTGGCTGGTTAATGTGTATGTATCACACAGCAGCCACGAGCCATTATCCTCTTGGGTTTAATATTGATATTTCTACTTGCCTAAATGAACAGGAGCCACATTAAAAGCGGGCAGTGGTAAAAATCACCCCAACTGAACTTCTGATAAAAGTCCTTATTCATCTTATTATGTTGCGGTAGTGCAATTCAGGGCAACTACCACAAAGACCAGAGCTCTCTGAACTCCTGGTGACCTCTGCATGCTGTGTGGTTCAAGAGGATACTGCAATAACGCATATTCATCACACAGATAATTGCAAGGCCCAGTCTCTCGCACATGACAAGCCAGTGCCACCAGCTCTTAATTGGTATTCTTGGAGCTATTCATATTCCAATATTCATGGTGTCCGTTTTCATTTCCTGTTGAATAAATGCATCTGTTAATTGATAGTGTCATAACACAATGAAGAAGGCATTTAGAGCAACTATTTTCTAGATTACCTAAGGTGAAAGAGCATCATGTGTAGTTAATGCATATTTAAAAAGACAGGCAAAATGGCTGGTAAGTGGGGGCTGATGGCAGTCTGATGAGCTGCACTAGATAAAGATAAAGGAAGAGCAGATCTTCGCATATTTGCCTTGGCATGCAGGACTAACTTTGGCGTAGCGATTGCCTTTAGTGGACAAGAAAAAACTGACATGAAAAAGCAAAAATTAACTGGCCATGGCTACCCTACTCTTTTAGGGAGATTTTAATTTGAAGCTGTAAACAACACCCATGTGTCATCTTTCCAGCCAGCTTTCAAGATGACAGAAGATCACACATCCAGCAGATGTTAAGCTGTATTTCATTTGCGACACATTCTGATGACCTGATGAATTAAAATCCAATATCTCTTTTCTTTTCTCTCTTATTTGACTTCATCATTTCCCAGGAGAAATAACTCCCTTCATCCACTAAATGTATGTTTACCTGCTGGTTGATACCTCTTGTTGTAATATTTGACAGATAATGAAAAATAAGATTTTAGAGCCTTTTAGCTGAAAACAGCTGACTGCACTGATGACACCAATAAAGTCAGATTTAAAGTCTTGGCTCGTAAAACCCAAAACAATAAGCTCAGAGTAGATAGGCTAAATAGTACACCTGAGACAAATGGACCCATTTCCCTTAGAAGAAATCACAGCTCTAAACAGACCAACACACACTCACTGGCCAATTTGTGAGGTGCACCTGTTCAACTGGCTGTCAATGCAAAATATGCAAATATCTAATCAAACAATCACATGGCAGGAACTCAAGCAGCAGCACTTCCTGTTATTTGCTGTCCTGTGTTTTATATCGACGTTTCAGAGCAAGAACATGTTATTTCAGGAGATTTGAGACCCGAGGCAGAATACTCATAAGTTCAAATTTTGAAATTCTCAATAGAACAAATGTTACAGACTCTGGGATGATGTAGAGATGTAGACATTTACCACACAGGAAGAGCATAACAAGAGCTGCATCACAAGAACTGTGGGTCCAGTGTTTTTATTGAAGCTTTAGAGGAAGTAAAAGTCTGGACATCATGGCCTCATCCATAAGTCATAGACTTGGTTGACTGATCCTTGGCTTGCTCTTTTCACACATCATACTGTGCTGGAGAAAGACACTCAAGAGTATGTGTACAAAAACATCGCTTGGACAAAACAACCCACCCATAATGTGGATGTAATGTGAATATGTTGTTAATTTAAAAGAAAACTGATTTAAGGGATCTAATTATGAAATACACATTGACTGAGAAGCACTTCATTAGGCAAACCTGTTCAATTGCTCATTAACACAAATCATCCAATTCCGTGGGAGAAACTCAGAGCTTTTAAAAACGTAGACACGGTCAAGACGAGCTGCTGCAGTTCAAACCGAGCACCAGAATTGCGAAGAAAGGCGATTTAAGTGACTTTGAACCTGGCATGGTTGTTGGTGCCAGCCGGGCAAGTCTGAGTATTTCAGAAAGTCCTAATCTACTGGGATTTTCCCACACGGCCATCTCTAAGGTTTACAGAGAATGGATGATCTGAAAAAAAGAAAACATTCAGTTAGTGGGAGTTCTCAGGGGGGAAATGGCTTGTTGCTGCCAGAGATCAGAGGAATATGGTCAGACTGTTTTGAGCTGACAGGAAGGCAACAGTAACTCAAAAAAAACAAAACAACAACAACCACTAATTATGGCAAATGCATGCAGAAGAGCATCTCTGAAAGCACATCAAACCTTGAAGCAGATGGGCTACAGCAGCAGAAAACCACACAGGATGCCACTCGTCTCAGCTAAGAAGAAGAAACTATTTCACACTGCATCATCAAAATTTGATAGTCGAAAATTGGATAAACCTTCTCTGTTCAGTTGAGTCTTAATTTCTGTTGTGACATTTAGATGGTAGGGTCAAAATGTGGGGTAAATAACATAAAAGCATGTTAATCAGATCCATCCTGCTTTGAATTAATGAGTCAGGCTGCTGCTGGTTTAATGACGTGAGGGTTTTTTTCTTGGCATACCTGTGCCCCAGGTAAGCATCTTTTAAATGTTACAGCCTACCTGAGTATTATTGCTGACCATGCCCATCCATTTATGACCACAGTGTTCTCATCTTCTGATTGCTGCTTCAAGCAGGATAATGTGCCATGTCGCAAAGCTCAAACTGCTTTCTTGGACATGACAATGAGTTCACTGTACCCAAATGGCCTCCACAGTCACCAGATTTCAATCCAATAGAGATTCTTAGGGATGGCAGAATAGCAGATTGGCATCATGGATGTGCTGCCAACAAATCTGCAGCAACTGTGTGATGCTATCATAAAGATATGGACCAAAACCTCCGAGGAATGTTCCCAGCACCTTTTTGAATCCATGACATGGGAAAGCTGAGGGAAAGCAATATAATAAAGCCAGCAGTTTCTTTTTCACCTGAACCCCCTTTCTTTGTGTTGTTCATAGTGCAATCAGTGTTTTGGTACAAGCTTTCTGAGAAAGCCATCATCCATTAAAAGAAGAAAAAAAAATCAGCTTGCTAAGCTGCAGCCTTTGTATGTTTGTTTATGGTTAAATTGAAATTATTTTGTTAACTGCAGAAAGACAGCATTATGAAGTGTTATTGACCCGCCTGCTCCAGACGTCATTACAGACATTTGAATGATTCATAACGCGCATCATTGTGGCTGGAAAACAAGAAAGAGCAGAAATTGCTAATTTAGATCAAAACTAGACAAAAATGTCTGTCGTGTGATGACAGTTTATCATCGAAATTGCCAAATATTTTTCTCACTTAATGCAACAAAAAATCAAGTTACAATTTTTTTTGGTTTGTTTGTTTGTTGTTTTTGCACTGATACCACGGCACAAGCCAATGTTCCATAGAGCCCAGCTACCCTCCAGTACGCCCACACTGGAATTAGTCCAGTGCTGCTATGATGAGCTTGACAACTGATGAGTTTTGCATTAAGAAATGGTTAGTGCATAGCCATATTTACATAAGTACCAGCATTCGTTTCAATTACATTATGTTATGTGATACATTCAAGTTATGCATTTAATAGCATTCTAATTTATATCCTGATTTACTGTTTTTTGATTCTGGCAATTTCAGTCTTCCATACAAATCTGCCGCAGTTCACGCCAAGTAACTGAGTCCAATGTATTATTACTCCATAAAGAAGGACAATTAGATATCCTATATTCTTTGTGGCTTTCAGGTTTAAAGACAATTAAGTAAACTTTAATAGGGTAAAAAGTGACCTGTTACCTGATACAAGTTCCTCCATTACGACAAGGAAAGTGCTGGCAGACAGGAGGGTCACAGTTCTTGATATTTCTCCCTCTAACTGCCTCACCCATCAGGTAAATCTCCTTTGAGTTGACCTGAAGTTCTCTGATACAACCAATGAATCTCTTCTCTGGTTTTTCACTCTTGCCATGGATGTCCCACTGAGATGAAACATCCCCAAGGAATATGGGTCCAAAGGTCCCCTGTAAAAATAAATAAATAAATAAATGAATAATTAACACACATAAGTGATCAGCAGTATATGTTATTAAATCACACTGAATCCTATAAGACATGTCCCTTCAGGTACTTCAGGAAAAAAACCCAGTTTGTTAAAATGTATGTTTGTGTGTGTGTTTGTGTGTGAACTTGTTTACATATCTTTGTGGGGACCAAAAATTGGAAGTTTACTATGCTCATGGGGTCCAACAGCCCTTATGGAGACAAAATCCCAGTCCCCACAAGTTTGAAGGCATTTTTCAGACTCAAAATGTGGTTTTAGTGTCAGGTTATAATTAAGTTATGGTTAGAATTAGGCATTCATTTTTGATGGTTAGGGGAAGCGGCTAGGGGAAGCATTATGTCAATTAGATGTCCCCACAAAGATATGAAAACACAGTGTGTGTGTGTGTGTGTGTGTGTGAAATTGTTACTGCTATTACATTATTAGGGCCTTAATGTATCCTGAGATGAAGAAGAAAGATAACAGACTCAGCTACTGTTACCCTCTGGTGTAATGAGGTATTAGTATCACCTAGTATGTAACTTATATTCATGTTATTAAGTCAGTTACACTATCTGTTACACTATTACACTAGACCCCATGTTTTTTTAACTGTTATGTTAAAACTTATCCTCCAGTTGTGAAGTTAATGGGTAAGTAAAGGAAATGGAAGGCATGTGGAAAAAAACAGTGGGTGCAAGGGAAGTGAGGATTCTGGGCATTTAATGTATTCCATGTTTAATGTGAGACTAACCATCAAAATTAATGCTTTCTTAAGTTTAGAAAAATATGAGCACCAAGTAATGTTTTCCTATTCAGTTCTGTGGATGTCACATATCTAGAGATAATGATCATTAAAAACACTGGTAGGTTCCTTTGATGTGCAGTAATTGGGTAACATTTGGCTAATATAGATAAATTGTGTGAGCCTGTAACTTATTCTCTCGTAACAGTCAACTTAACAACTGCAGCTGTGTCTGGAAAAATGCTACAAACGAGTACATCACATAAGCATAAAAGTGCCTATATTTTATTCCATCGTACTGTATAAATTTCCTTCCTTTACATTTCTGTCCTAGCCAACGAGCACAAAAAGATTTTTACTGTTCCTGTGGTTTACTCTAAGGTCTAAATGTACTTAAACATTTAAATGGGTAATAAAACAAAACAAACTATAATAAGAGAGCAATGTGTTGACATGAACATTTCTGAGTCACTTGTACCATATCGTGTAAAAATTATGGACACTGGATGTTAACTCAGAGATTAAAAAAGCTCATTTGCCACTTTACATATGTTTTGTTATGGTATAGTGATAATATGCAACCTTGTCATGTAATATACTGTATGTGAACAGTATAAAGATCTCAAAGTACTATTTCCAGTTTCGTCTCTACCATTACAAAATCACATCAGTCATGTCAGGATTTATACATCCTTGGCACTCGTCATAACTGCGTGCTGGCATCGGAGGAAGTGTTGGACAGCTGAAGTGGAGGTGTTCAGTGAAGGGACACTTAAGTGTTAGACCACATTATCATTTAGGATGTTGGCTCAATACAAGCTTTAAATGACATAACCGCTGCAGATTTAAAAGCCTATAAAGAGACATGCATGACAGGGTTCCTGTGAATGTATGTGCAATGAAGCCACACTTTTAAGGACCTCGAAAGTATCTTTAAAGAAGCTTAAGATTCAAATAAAACAAGCAGCGCGTGATGGGTACTTTTAAAACAAGCTAAACTGTGCTTGTATGTGATTCACTGTAGCTGTGTGATGATGATGGGCTGATGATAATGTATGACTTTATGGTGCCTTCAAGCATGTTTACCATGTTTATGAGAAGAGTCCATTTGAAAAGCCCCACTAATGTAAAATTCATGACTTTGTAAGTGGACCCACAGCACTGCTTTCACACGAGCAGTGTGATCATTTTCGAATTTTATTTGAAGGCAGGGCTAGGCAGTGTGGAATCTGTTTCATATTCTTCTTATGCACATGTAAGGCCAGTTTAGATGAGTAAAACTTGGCCACAATAAAAACAGACAAAAACCTTGGGGCTAGGTTAACTATGCCTTTGGGCTAGTGCGAACCATCTTTGAGCAAGGAAAAAAACATACTGTGTGGATTTACTCAAGATGCATAGTGAAAAGTTTAAAAGGCAAGGCCGTGTTTTATTTGTGGATTGCCTTATTGAATATATATTTGAAGGTGTTTCCCTTTCGGACCACAGCATTTGGCAAGGAGATAATTTAAAATGCTTAAGTAATTGCACCATTATCTAATAAAGAAACAATATTTCTGTCTTTTAACACTTTGCATGGTTTCACTAGTTGCTGCTATAACAAGAAAAGAGAGGGTGTGTCAAAAGGGCTACATTTTCTTTTTGGATTGGCAGTAGAGGATATTATCACAGCTTATAGATTGCTACAGGTACATTATTCTAAAAAAAGATGCTGGAAAAAATCAAGGAAGACCTAAAACCTCATGGCATCCCTCGCACCAACAAATATTTCATGACACACATGAAATCTTCAGATTAAATTTTCAAGTTATTTCCTCTTTTTTCCTCCACAATTCAGGACCATGGACAGCGCACACACACACATCGATCCTACTACCTATGGTACTACAAATGGCCCTTTATTGAGAAGGCTGTTTGTAGTATTTATCAGAAGTTGTACACAAACACCTGTCACATTAAAAGTAACTGTATCTGTGCTGATGGCAGGTTACTCATGCATGTCTGCGACCCTATGCTAATTTGTACTGCCCTTGGTAAATTGTTTTGATCATTACTGGAATCAACTAAGTGCTTTTGTTTTCAGAAATTTGGCAATTCTTCGTTTGACTCGCTGGCTTAAATTGCTACTCCAATCCGCACTTTTACTGATTGTGGCTTAAAGCCAATTTGCTCTGCTTAGTAAATATGGGATAGAGTGTGAATAAGTAGAGGTAATATTTCAAAGCCAGAAAATAGATATGTTCATTTAACTCTTCAAAAAAATTTGATTGTTTCCTTTGTCTGATGAAGAAAATACTGGCCTTCAGTCTAAATTGTCACAGAGGTTTCACTATAATTTCTGCGAGCCTAACCATGATTAAGTATATGGAAGTATGCGAAATTTTCATTGCTTTTAGGTCTATGTGGTGCTGTCTAGTTTAACATGAATCAAAAATGTCAAGAAAATGTAAATATAAATACTAAAAACAAAACGTCAAAAACAAGAGGACAGACAAAACCAACAGCTTTAAAAAATATAACCAGAATAAAGCTTTATATACACAGAATACAAAACTACAACCAGTACAGAATGTAAACATGAGAAGTGCAACAAGCCAGACTGAGGTAACTTACTTCTAGCTTACTTTTCCTATACTAACTGATGTTGCTTATTAAGCTCTTTAATGTACTGCAATAACACCGACATTTCACCACATTATTTTAAGATTGCCATATTATTAGTATTTCTATAGCTACATGTATACATTCATTCCTTTTATCTATGAGTAATTATACCCCTACAGCACTGGCTACTGGACATTGAATGCAATCTGGTCTCATACACCAGTAGAGCAGCAAGCCTGCTATGAACCCTGACACAACAGCTCTATAGTTGGGTGTATCCTGTCTTTGTACTAATTAAAAAGAAACTAATCCAAAATGAAAACTACAGCCTGCCACTTTGCCACAGCCCTGAGTAACTAGATAACAGTGTTTACTGAGAAATCAAGATACTTCTAATTTGACATATACTAACAGTGAAATAGATGGCAATATTGCTTCACCAACATCTGCTAAGCTGTCTGATTAGCCTCGGCAGTCTAGACTGGAAAGTGACAGCAGCTATCTCTCTCTGAAGTCTACAGCTGGCTTTAGTTTTGAGCCCACTCACTTCTTCTCTTGGCTGACAGTGTCAGATAAAGCCAACACAAATACAACACAGAAATAACTAAAGCACATATTTGTTTCCAAGAGATTTTTAAGATCTTCATTTGATACAAGACACTACAAGTAGCTTTTTACTTGTATTGTTTATCCACAAATATACACAGCATGTAAGTAGTATTTTTTTATTTTTAGAAACGCACTCATTCACTTCATCTTTAAACCTGACAATACAAGAAAAAGTTTAGCACTGTGATGTCTAATTGTAGCAAAGATAGTGCTCGTGTAATGAATGAGGAACAAAGAAACATGTTGGCATCTCAAATTAGAAGACCATAAATCACACTGAGGAGTGGGAGGCATGTTGGGCCAGTGGGAAGGTTGAGACTCTCTCTGCATATTTGAATGTGAAAGCAAAATTATTAATTAATAACAAATATAGGTGTTGTTAATCAAATTAATGAGCCAGAAAAAAAAGACCAGCCTGTGATTAACAATAGAACAAGCTTGATGTGGCTTACACGTTTGCCAATTGTGATCATCTATAGATAATACTGTAAAAGATGCACTTTTTTCTAAATGGAAGCCTGTTTTGTATTCATAAAGCAATGGGCTTTGGCAGCGCACAACAACATACAGTCAATCTACTGATGGCCCTGCTGTCACGAGTTCTATAAGTTGTTCATTTGAATGTGGCGAGTCTGTTGGCGCTGTGGGGGTGCCAAATGTATAGGGCTGTGGGAAAAATGCAGGGATGTCAGGGGGAAAAAAATTGCCAGTAAACATCATCTGTCTATATGACATAAATGCCAGGGCATATTTCCTGTGTTGCTCTTTAACATTAATGCTGCATTTATACTGTTTTACTTCATAATTGTCACAATGACATTTAGCAGATTTCAGAAATTTTAGATAACAATGCAGCCTTTATATAAACAAATAAACTGACAAACAACCCTACTACAAAAACTAAAAGCCACTGATGGCTCTGTGGCATTCATTATTAGAGCAGCGTTTAAATACTGGAATGGCTCTCAATGGAAATACATGCGTATTTCTTTAATTATTATTATTTACTGAAGAATATCGGGATCCACAGGCGATGATATTGCTGCTGTACCAACATTTCAATGTTTTTAAGGCAAACTGTGCTGTAAAAGGAATAGGATAACTGAGAGATAATTATGTGTTTGAAATGAGATGGTTGTACAGAGATGATGGTTGTACAAAGGGTGGATTTGAGTGCAGAGAGGTCAGGATACCTGTGACATAGGGTGTGAGACGTACTCCTCGAGATGCTGAGCCGTGCCATTATCTGCAGCTATTTCAATCATACACGGCCCTCCTTGTTTGCCAACAGGCAGATTGTATCTGTTAAAAGAGAAGACACAGAAACCAGGGGTAAGTTAGGAAGCCATCTCCCTGCCATGTCTGATACTCACAATAAGGCCAGCAAAGTGTGGAAAAGGCTCTGATGGAGAAACAAACAGAGCAGACAGCAGTGAAGCTCCTAATGTGACCATGGAGAATATTCCATAAACTTACTAGATATACATTACACATCGTTTTATAAGACACTCTATGCACTGGCACACTGGGTCTGAAGTAATGGTCCGTTTGTATCACAAGCTCTCACCCTAAACCCAGGAGAGACAAGAAAAAACAGGCAATGTTTTCCCCAGTTTTGGATTCAAATAAGAAGGCCAGAAATAGGTTTTGGCTCAGTGCTCAGTGCTTTTTATTTTCTGTAAGTAGTTGTGTTTCTCGGTCAAATTGAAATGGACACAATAATGCAACAGTGCTTATGGAGTGCCTAAAGAAAAACCACAGAGTGAGATCACCAATCATAACCAGGTACATGATCTGTGACATAAATACCAGTTTTAATAACATTTTCTATGGTTTTCTACCACTACTACTGTTACTACTGATAACAATGATAACAATAGGCCAAAAAACATGATTATGGGTATGAGTGCTCATTATGTCATTCAGGATTAATTAATGATAAAAACGAGGGCACAAACTAGATATACATTACAAACCTAATGAGAAGGAAGATAATTTTATCATTTGACCCTCAGCGTCTCTCTGGGGAAATATACAATTGTAGTAGTCATTAATGTTGCAGCCGTAATGTTAAGTAGATGGTCTACTTGTGTCATATTCCAGCTCTGGCAAAGTCAAGTGATCCCCTCTCCCCAATTCATCACCGGCCTTATGCTGGCAGTACACAATAGAAGCCACTTTAAAAGGCTCAACATTATGCAAAAGGTTGCCCGCTCTCCGCCACACACGTAAACACGGCAATGCGTGATGCACTTTGTGTTCTGTGGGTTTCTTTGCAACCAGCCCGTAAACACGCCTCACATCTACGATTCTGCGTATTTCGTAACTTATTCAGCCATTCTTTTTGATTGTACCAATGATGACTGATGAGGAACAACCCTCAAACGTCTGCTTTAATAGCCAGATGGAAACAATCAGAGCAATCGCCCTCCTGCTAATTTGAAACAGCCTTCCAGGACACCTCCCTGCGGCAATCATACTCAACTTCAGGTAGGACTAATTACAGGTGTGGAAATCATAAGAGCCGTTTTGTACACACTCGCTGATAAATTAAGGCACATTTACATTGGCAAATGTGAAAGGCAACCTAATGTCCACAAAAGACATCCATTAACATCCTGGTGGTGCTCAGTGTGTTCCAGTGAGCTCACTCTCTTACATTGGGATATTGCCCCGCTGTTCCTTGGATCCTAATGAAAGGGATAGAGTGGTGCGATATATCAATCCTTATCTTTGTGCAACAAAAATGGACCATTTTGCGAGGTATGAAACATCACAATATCATTACAACCTCTATTGCTGAGGGCGCTTGATGAATATTTTGGTGCTTACCACAGTAGCTTTTATTCGGGCTACTAATGCTACAAAAACTGTCCCTGGGAAATATGGAAAGCCTGCGCACAAAGCAAGCGGGATGATGTTACTTGATGAGTTCTTATGAGCACACTGAATATTCCAGCAAGCTAATTTACAATGGTCTTGCTTTAAGGAAAACCTGACTATTTATATATTTTAAAAAATGAGTATAACTACTTTATGTGGTCTAGATAGCTAGAAATATGGCCTACAGCTCCACATTATAATCACCACACACATACACACAGAAGCCCAAAACCAAACAAACAAACATATGAATGAATAAGAAGGAAAAGAAGCAGTGGTTTTGTCTAACGTAGGGAAGAAACTGATTTCTTATTGGGCCCCTTGTGCACCATTCATTTCTGGGTCTCACAGGACCCACACAGCAAAGTTCCAGTTTGAGGTAAACAAACAGAAACGGATAAATATTTCTCCAAAGACAGACCACACCACAATATGGCTGTGATCATTTTCCTAACTCAATCATCATTTATGCATTTGTTCATCTGGCTAATGTTCTAATCATGAGTGATTTGTCATCTCTAACATCCTCATTTAGACTGCGTCTGGTGTGTGACTAATTAAGGGCAACTGCATTACAGCAACTTTCCAGAGGATCACCACTGAAATATTACCTGGAATGTTAAGGGACCTTGCAAATATTTTCAGGACTGCACCTTTACACAGAGGTATTTGTTAAACCTGAAGGTGGGTGTTTGTCTCTACAATCCAATAAGAACATTCCCTCTTCACAGTCCCCTGCAGACAACTAATAATAAAGGAGGATAATCATTAAAATATTACTTTTGCATTAAACATCTGAAAGTATTGGCAACAGATGGCAGTAAAACATCATGCACTGCACGGTGCCCTTGCAACAGTTTTTAGTGTCTGGGAAAAAAAGGCACAAAAAAAGGCTTGTTATTCTATCCATATTTCTGATTCTTACAAAGAGCAAATCATAATGTGTAACATGTAAGTTGTGAATTTATCAGTTGTGAGTCATTTGATTGATTTAAGTGTCTGTTAGTTCTGCAAATGGAGACTACGCTCAGTAGAGTTTATTATCAGTGAGCTGTAGCTGGCTCACACACACAAAGAAGACAAGTACCAACTGTTACTTTGATATTCTTATTAGCACAACAGGTTGCGGCGCTGCATCAGATGTAACTGAAAATAACCTTCCATATGGTTACAAATCATGAAATGTCATATCACGCCACAGCACCTATTGCACAAGATATCCGAAGGGCTCTATTTGTTGTTGTTGTTGTTGTTTTTTTTTCCATAAGTGCAACATGCTCTGTATCAGATCATAGACTACACCTGCATTGACTGTAATGGCTGGCTCTGGTGCAGTGACTTTCACACACGCAGCACTGCAGCATTTGCTGCATAATTTGTGCTGTGACTGGCAAGCCTCAATTAATTTGGGTAGCCTGTGTTCTATCATTATATCTCCAGCAATACAATTAGACAGCACACAGCAACACTCGTGGTATTGTGAAGCTTCACAAAAGAAACTCCAAGTGAGCAGGCAGGGCTGCTGCTGAATCTTTCATGGGAGGACTTGTCAATACAACTCTGAATAGTGTGTAATTGATACACATACCTTGCTGTGAAAAAAAAGGACGTGGTTTCAAAAACAAAAATGGCCCTTATTAAACCAGATACTTTTGAAACAAGCGCACATATGGCGTGGCATTTCCCCAAATACATTTTTCTCTATTACTCTCCAAAGGATTAATACCCAGCAGGGAAGTGTTCACTTGTAGTGTAGCTGTTTGGTAATTACTTTCACAAACTGCAAAGGGGTTATGTACCCATTAATAGGATAGACACAAATCATAAGATAGATCTAACCACACTGTATAACAAAATGCGCCATTGATTGACTCGCACTAAAATGCCCTCTTAGTTCTATATCAGCCAACATTATGCTGAGTGAAGTAAATCAGTGTTTCGGAGCTGAAGAGGACTCGAACTCAGAAAGCTGAGTTTCCAATGTTTCTGTGACAATAATTCAAAGAAGTCAGATTCCCTGACTCCCTGAGATGCCCTGAAATAAGTTACTTTTTTGAAATTCTTTCCAGTGTTTCTTCTCACAGCATAAGTCTGTTTTCTTCCTGGTACAGCAGCTGTTGCTAGGAGACATTTCACACCCACATGTTCATTTTTTTCTACAAAACTATTCGATGATCACTGAACAGGCCATTAAATATAAGTTTAACGATTAAATGATTAAATAATCGTTAGAGTTCAATATGCGATGCAAATGATAGCATACTCGCTGAATTAAAAATGGGACGAGAAACTACATTCGCCATTTTTTTTATTCTTTTGTTATTGTGAAAAGCAACAGTTAGAGAATCATAATAATTTAATCAGCAACTAATAATTAATGCTCTTCCTGTTATTTGCTGTCCTGTGTTTTGTGGTCAGAGCAAGCACATAGTATTTCAGGAGATTTCAGGCTGGAGGCAAAATACTCATGACTTCAGATTTTGCCACACAGGAAGGGCATAGCAAGAGCTGCATTAGAAGAATCGTGGGTCCAGTGTTTTGTTTTGTTTTTTTGGAGCTGTAGAGGAAGTAAAAGTCTGGACATCATGGCCTCATCCATTAGTCATAAACTTGGTTGACTGATCCTTGGCTCATTCTGTTCGCATATCATACTGTGCTGGAGAAAGACACTCAAGAGTATGTGTACAAAAACATTGCTTGGACAAAACAACCCACCCGTAATGTGGATGTAATGTGAATACGGTGCTAATTTAAAAGAAAAGTGATTTAAGGGATCTAATTATGAAATACACATTGACTGAGAAGCACTTCATTAGGCAAACCTGTTCAATTGCTCATTAACACAAATCATCCAATTCCGTGGGAGAAACTCAGAGCATTTAGACACGTAGACACGGTCAAAACGAGCTGCTGCAGTTCAAACCGAGCATCAGAATCGCAAAGAACAGTGGTTTAAGTGACTTTGAATGTGGCATGGTTGTTGGTGCCAGACGAGCTGGTCCGAGTATTTCAGAAACTGCGGATCTACTGGGATTTTTTTCCATATGGCCATTTCTAGGATTTACAGAGAATGTTCTGAAAGAGAGAAAATATCCAGTGAGTGGGAGTTCTCAGGGTGAAAATGCCTTGTTGTTGTTGCTAGAAGTCAGACTGTTTTGAGCTGACAGGATGGTAACAGTAACCAGAATAGCCACTCATACAACCAGGATATGCAGAAGAGCATCTGTGCAGGCAGATCAATTTGAACCTGAAGTAGCAGCAGAAGACCACACCGGGTGCCTGTCCTGTCAACTAAGAACAGAAACTGAGGCTACAGTTCACACAGACTTACCAAACCTGGAAAGGGGAAAATTGGAAAAATATTGCCTGGTCTGATGAACCTCAATTTCTGCTACAGCATTCAGATGACTGGTTTGAATTTGGTATGAAAACCATGAAAACCTGGATCAATCCTGCCTTGTTTCTGCTGCTCAGGCTGCTGATGGTGGTGTAATGTGTGGGCGATATTTTGTGGGGCACACTTTAGGCCCCTTAGTACCATCGTTTAAATGCTATAGCCTACTTGAGTATTATTACCAACCATGTCAATCCCTTTATGGCCACAGAGTGCACGCCTTCTGATTGCTGCTTTCAGCAGGACATGGTGCCATGTCAAAAAGCCCAAATCATCTCAAACTGGTTTCTTGAACAAGAAAAAGGGTTCACTGTGCTCAAATGGCCTCCACAATCACCAGATCTCAATCCAACAGAGCACCTTTGTGATGTGGTGGAGCAAAAGATTTGCATCTACAGCATCTGTGTGATGCTCTCACGCCAAGACCAAAAGTCTTGAGGATTGTTTCCAGCCACTTGCTGAATCTATGCCATGAAGAATTAGGACACGAATTAGGACAGTTTTAAAGGGAAAAGGAGGGTCCAACCCAGTATTGTCAAGGTGTACCTAATAAAGTGTAAATACAGATGTACATTTCTTTTGAAATCAAAGCAATTCAAGACAGAATTAAAACAACCTGCAACACTACCCTATGGCATCACCAAAGAAGACTAAAGGCAAGTTTTTTTGAGAACCTTTACTTTCTGTGATCAAGCAGAACGCTGACATTTTCATCCTTTCAAACAAAGGTTCTAAGAAAAGACGTGATGATGAGGTATTCATGCACTGCTTCTACAGAAACGGAAAATTTGGTGCATTTTCAACAGTAAAAAACATCAACATGAACATCAAAACCCAGAAGGTGCTAGACACAGGATCCTCAGTCAGACAAAAAAGAATATTTTTCAGTAAGCCTGAATCATACTTGAGACACTACTCCCATTCCTTTGACTGAAGAGAAAAAAGCACCAACAAAAGCAGCATAAATTTAAATAATCATGTCTGCCAGGGACTCAGAGTTCACCTCTGACAAGGGAAGAAATGTGATGCTGCAGAATGCTGTGTGTCATCCTTGTTGATCTTTGACTGAGTGTAAATGGAAATTACTCCAACAGTGAATGGCAAGTAGTACGGGATTCGGCTAAAAGCATACACACCTCACAAATGACCAGGGGAGCGTTTGGAGTCTGTCACTCTCAAATTTAATCGCAGCAGTATTGCCCTAAACATCCCCAAAGGAAAACTTCCCAACATCAAAAACCAAGCCAGCAACAAACATGTCCTCCCCAAATGAAAAATGACACAGCATCCCCCCTGCACACTCCCCTTTGTGAATTTATATGGCAGCACGGGGCATTTCAGCAGTGGCTTTTTGTCTTGCCAGCATTTGTCTGCTCTGGAGTGCTATAGCCCATTTGTGCTATAAGTGAAATAATACAATTAAACATTTCTGGAGAGGGAAAATATAATACAAAGTTGCTGCCTTGTGGAAATGTTTTGCATGCTTCACAGCTGTTATCAATCTGCCTTTGCGTTACACGCGGTTTTGTGAAAACACAATGCACCGTAACACCATTACATTTAGAAAATCTGCATAGCTATTGATAGTGTGTCTGAATAAATATAAGTTATTATAATCCATTTTCCCGAAACCAAACTCAGTATTTCTACACAGTCAAAGTGTTCATAATTCAATGGAAGCTCACTGGAGAGAAAGGTATGGACTTTATATTTCATGTATGTGGCAGCCAATTTAAACAGTCCTGAATGTTTCAGTGAAATGAATCACATTTTCTTTTTGAAGACCAACAAAAGGAAAATGTGATTCATTCAATTATGTTTACTGTCAGGACTGGCTTCTAAATTCTTGATTAAATATTCATAATGTCTTTTATCCCTTTGTTGAGGATGATTAGCAAGACGAAGTGGTGCACGACTGCTAAACAGTGTTCCTTCATAGCTAAGAGGATTTCAAATAGAGTGAGGTAAAGAAACATTAACACTCTTTATCATGGTTTTAAGTTTGATTTTTGCTTAATTATATGTGATCATAATGTAGGGAAAACAATTTAAGCCAAAAAACCCAAGCATTTTTGCATCTGCAATGTCGTACTCTGTGTAGCAGTTATGTCCCCAGAACTAAAGCTTATGAAAAATGAGTGCCAATGTTTTCATAGTATAGTACTGAAACTTGGACAGGTAATGTTGAATAGGCTCTGTGGCAATGCTGCTGCGTGGCGCAACAGACAGACATTTATGGTTATAACATGAGAAAGTCAAAGTGGTGTAACTGTATTTGTATAAAAACAGGAAAATGTTTTCCCTTTCTGATGTTAGGTGCAGTGGCACCACACAACCCGAGATGACAGCAAGATAGAAAAGAAAAAAAAAACGAGCATTTGAGAGTCATGCAAGAGGGAAAGATTGGAAAAAAAAAATATGGAGATGAGTCTGTGTTACAGTGCCTTCAGGCAATTTGAATTTTTTCACCGGTCATTGGAGCCTGGATTACAGTATTTACAGTTAAATACAACCACAGCACTGCACTGCATACATGCTGACAACAGCAAGGCATCTGTATTCAGTGTTGCCAACTATCACCCAAGGAAAGTAGGTACTCGGTGCTCAAACATGACTTGATGATGTCATGGGCTCATTTGCATATGAATAAAATTGCTGAACCGATCAAGAGTAAATAGAAGCAGAGCTCAGCAGCAGGCACTCTCTCATTTCTCCTGCTGGCTTACTCTGCCCCACAGTGATGAAGCCTCTAAGCCTTTGTGTGCGGTACAGAGACACAAGATCAGCAGTGCAGGGGGAAGGATGGCTGATCAGAACTATTTGAAAGGAACAAGCAATAAGTCAAAATATATATAAAACAGGTCTGGTAACGAGTCTCTTGCCAAATGTTTGAAAGTGACATGTTTTTCCATGATAAATCTAAAGAGCAGCTATATTTGTTGTTTAAGCCTTTTCATAAGTAGTATTACCAAAGGACATTAAAAAAACGAGCTTTTTTAAACAAAACTGTTGATAGGTAAAAAAAATAATGCATATAAGATGTAAACAATTTACATATTACTATTCTTTATTTTAGTTCACAAATTTAAAGTTACAGTATGTAAAATTTTCACCGCTAGATGTCAGTAGATTGCAGTCATTTGAGTTTCGTACCCCTCCAATTTCAAGTTCATAATGCTACCTACAGTGGTTGCCATAGGATAAACACATTTTAGCCAACAAACAGAGATCAAAAACATTCATTTAAACACGATTTATATTGCTTCTACTATTGAATGTTCCAGAGTCCGATTTGCTCCTGAGCTTTTCCCAATCTGTGGAAGGCCGTCAACCTACTGTTTACCTCAGCTGGCAATGCTGACTAAGAAGTGTCCACCTTCTTTTATGCTAGAAAAGTCTGTAACATTTTGTGAAAGGAGTCCGATATGGGTGGATTTAACTTTGTTGTTGCTTGAAAGCTTTTTATTGGAGGGAAAGTGTGGTTTTAAGGACAATCGAGCCTAACATTAGCTGGCATAATGTTAGCTTACAACTAGTTGTTGTTTACTCAGCTCTTGTCAGCTGTACAGACAATGAATGTTGACAATAAATTATTGCGACAATATCGGGAATACACAAGCATGATGAACACATTTGAAGCAGGCGGCTTCCACAAACCCATAACAGTATTTTTAATAGATTTAAAATGCTTTATGAGAATGCATCAGTTTGTTGGAAGCTGAAATTACACACTATTTTATGCATATTTATGAGTGCAGTTCCATTTTTTTCTAATAAATAACTTCAAAAAATGACTGACTGTACCTTCAATTGTTCTAGGCTTGCTTGACACATGTTACAAAATACGTTCTTCCCTGGCGGTTGAATTCTAGGTGAATGACAGCAAAGTAGAAGCACCATATCGTTACCTGATGGTGACTGACGTCCATCTGTTGTTATTGATGTTCTGATTTACAGCTGCATGCAAAATATGACTGCCACCACAACCGAGTTTAGCAACAGGGCTTCCATCTTGAATGAAAACATGAAGGAACCGATCCCCAAAGTTCTGCTCCTGAGCTGCAAAGATAAGAAAATCACAATTAGTAAATAGCCTCTTTTTGCATATTACTGTATTGTATCAGTACAATATTCGTTACATGACTTCAAACTTATCAAAGATACTGAATGCATAAAATGAGGCCCCTTTGTGTGTGACTTTAAAATCTGAAAAATAGAAGATGATCTGATTTGAACATATTGTTGAGTAACTACGGTAGCTGGACAGGGCTTCTTCCATATGCTTTTCTCACACTGTATGCTAATTTTTCAAAATGATCTTTAATCTCTGCTGTGTGATGCATTTTAATGTGTTAAAAATAAAGATGCAATACAAATACAAATACAAAAACAGAGGTAATATGCATACTATACGAGGACCACTACCTGACACCTGAGGGAAGATTCCTATCTGCCAACAAATGCCATTACACAGTCAAAACACATGCCTCCTTTAAGCTTACAAAGACCTAGTTCACATTGCTGTGAGTTCTACAATAAATACACAAACTGGGCAATCTTTCCCTCAAAAAACAGCTAAGAATAAACTGACTTAGACCTGATAAAATCTAAAATGTCTAAGGCTTAAAGGGCATTGCAAGCACTCGCACTGTTTTTTTGTTAAAGGATTAAATTAGGATGGACCAAATGGCATAAAAATCATTTAGACTTAGCCAAGTTAAAAGTAACAAGAAAATATGAAAGAAAGAGATAGAAATTTACTCAAAGGTCATGGAGAGCTCAATTGAAAAAGTATAGCGAATAATAATCAATTCTTGCTGAGAGATCGAAACTTTCCACTGGATACTCCCACCTACAAGGGGAAATGTTGAAAAGAGAAGGGAGAGGAGACTGATTCGAGATAAATCTGTCTGCAGCAGTGTCCACTGCTGCAGACACCGTGTTAGTAAAGACCTGCAAGGAAGTAAGTACAGGGCTCCTTGTCCCTTATACCACGGGTGGAAACTAAAACTTTGGTCCTCATTGTCTGACAGACCTCCTTAAATCAAACTGCTCCTTTCACAATCTGAGCTATATGAAGCTATCTGAGACTTGGCATCAAACATAAAGTGCTGTTCACTTATGAGTAATGATTCATATTATAACATACCAAGACTGCATCAATATGAGCTGAATCATCCCTGTGTGTGTGCCACACAGGAACCACACTGTTCAGAGCTCCTAGGATAACAGTAAAAGGATTTTTTATTACCATTATGCCATGGTATGGTTAGCCGAAAGCAGCGACTTTTCTGCTTCAAAAGATAAAGATCCACTCATGTGCACATAAACACACAAGTTTTCAGTAGGTTTATTGCATCCCATAAGGGAGGTAAGAGGTAGCAAGCAAGAGGGTATCCTCAGGATATAAGTATCTTCCCCATGGATCACTCTAGTAGGTCTCATTCTGCCTGCCTACCAGGAGAATGATTACCAGGTACTTTTATCACAGCTTGGGCTCTCAGGATCCAAAACATTTTTTTTAACTTAAGCAGAACAATCTTGCGACTGGAGGACTGATGGTAAATCTACATTTCGCTCCCGCTGGAAAAGCCTCTGGGAAATGGCAGCTGGTCCGACTTTTCCCCAACCTTTATGGTCTTGATTGCAAAACAGGAATATGACCTCTGCAGTATGTCACTTCACTCCAGCACATTATATCTCAATGGGAGATTTTGAGTGTCTTGCAAGCGAGACAGTGCATTGTGGGAGCGACAGCCAGCAGCAGCATGAAATTCTCCCCCCCCACACACACTACCGAGGTCTTTGACTGTCTAAGAACACAGGAGCAAAGGGGGAGCAACATAAAATGCAGCAGGGAGACAGAGACCAAACTTGCCCACTGTCAGCGAAGACATTCTTGCAAGTCAGAGGACTGAACAGCAATAGTGCCCAGTTAGAGGGACCTAAAATATTTCTGTGTTTCCAACAGGGCTTATAGGGCACATTTCAGCTGAATTACAGAGGGCGACAGGGGACCACACACCCAGAGGGAACTACTGAGTAGACTCAACACAATCAGGGTTGGCCTATTTCATTTCACAATGACAATGGTAACTGCGTCAAAACTCTCAGAAACTGAGATGATGTCGTTTGCTGGGCTAGGACCAGGACAGAGGTGTGTGGGCAGAGACATTCCTGTGGCATCTCCCTTGAAGTAATGAAATGAGTGGAGGATTTGGACACAGGAGAAAAATTGAACAAAAGCAGAGCTTGTTGTTTTAAGGGTATATGGCAACTCATGTGAAAGCTCAGAACAATTCCTCCAGGGCAAGAAGGGCATCAAGAAAATCCCCATCTCTTCGTCCACAGGAGGCAATGCTTAGCTTAATATGCTACACTCAGATAAATGTATTCTTTAAGCCGACCATTCTTTGTCTTAGGACACAACAGGGATGCATTTAACAGTGCCATACTACAAGCCACTGTTGCAGAATGACACACAGGAATAAATATCTCACTCCTATAATTTTCTGATCTTTGTTCTGCAGAAGGATAGGACTCTTAGCCCATGTAAAAATAGCAGCAGGGACACTGTAGGTAGCAAGGCATCATTCATAGAATAAGAGGCTTTTAAATGGCTTCATTTGTCCGGAGCATTTAATTAGTTTGCATCCTGCTTGAAGAGATAAAATTACCCTCATTCACTTGTTCAGTAATCTTCCTTTCTTGGTCATCTGCTCTTCAGTATGATCATGCTGCCAGCACACGATTTCAGACACAATATTCATTGTCATAGCTTTCCTAAAATGTCCCGTGGGTCGTGCCGTGGATCCTCCGTGGATCTGGCTCATGCTGTGGATGCTTGATCGCATCAGAATCTGGGAAGTTTGGAGACTGGGTCAGTGACTCAGACTCTGTGCTGTGTTCTGTGAGCCATTCAATTCAGTTTTCACTGCGTGGTGGGTCACACTGTTCTGCTGCTGTCAGAGACTGTTGATGCCATTAGGGCGTTGAGCTTGTGCAGAAATAATGTTTTTGGTGGGCAGAATGTGACAAATTAACATCCAGATAAATGTCAGAATCCACAGTTCGGCAGTAGAACACCGCAATGTAACATGTAATCAGATTTTTCAGTCCATCTCTCAGTGATTTAATAAATCTCAGTGGCATTTAAGATATAAAAATTAGTGTCCAACTTGCAACTCATAAAAGTCAACCTTCTTTTGATACTGTTCTCAATAAAGGTGTTAATTCTGGGTCGTGCCTGCAACAGTACCAAACTGCTTTGTTATAAAATACATCTTATGCAAGAGGCTTCATGTCAAGGGCAGAAAAAACACATATTCTGGTGTTCATCTCTATTTGGCTATTTCCATATATCTATCTACAAAGGCTCAGCTGATTCCAGTATATTAAAAGTGCTCTGTTTCACAAATTATTACAAGGCTGGCAAGCGTCTGAGAAGCTGATAAATCTGTGTCCAGTCTGAATCCTTCCAAGAGCCTTTGTTTAGTCAAAAATGTATTATTTGCTTAAATGCAAGCACCCTATTAATTTTAGAGCAACACGGACTCTTTACACGTCAAGACAAAATGCAACTGATGAGTTGTTAAATGCAGTTATGTTTTGAATAAAATCTTTAGTCAGCAGCATGAAATGAGGACATTTCAATTAATTCGAGATACACGGTACTTGACTTTCCTCTAGCAAACAATTGCTTTTGACACTTTTTGCTCATGGTAAAGTCACAAGGCATTATTAAAAAAAAAGCTTGCGCTGAGAGGAAAGCTTGAAAGTGAAAGGGAAATATGACTCAAACATTATGGTATGGTGCAAAAATATTCGGACACCCAGGGCCTGTTAATAACAGTGCATATATTTGCTGTGAAAAACTTACATGAGGTGAGAAACAAGGGACGCTGCAATTTTTTTTAAAATCGTCTTCAGAAGGATTTAAAAAACAATTATAATTTTAAAGCAAGCAGTGGGCGGTGCTGGTTGGAACAGAGCGGCAGCCAATGAGTCACTTTAAATACTGATGGAGACTGAAATGTTTAAGTCTGAATTTAACCTGCTGCTGTCATAAACATGCTGCATTCTGCCAAAAAATTTTAAAACTAAATAACCAGTAAAATATTCTTTAGATATAAAGAATATAAAAACCTCAACCTGGTATGTTTTCTGTAAACATGGTGCAAAAAAAGGAACAAAGAGCAAAAATTACATTAAAAGGGCAACATGGAATCACCATTTATTTTATTTATATAACACCAAATCACAACAACAGTTGCCTCAAGGAGCTTTATATTGTGAGTTTAAGACCCTATAAAAGCACAAGAATCAGATGCTGTGAGCAAGGACTTTGGCGACTGTGGGAAGGAAAAACTCCCTTTTAACAGAAGGAAACCAGGCTCAGGGAGGGGGAGTCAGTTGGGAGTGAGTGGAAGAAGACAGGACAAAAGACATGCTGTGTTACCCACTAAGATATTGTGTATTGAAATACTCAATAATATCCTTTTTTATATTTTTTCAAAAACACAGTGGGCTGTCAAATGTTTATGAATGGACTAACAAAGGAAGCCTTACACTTCTTACTTCCTACTGCAAAAATAAGCCTCTCTCATCTCCTCTCAAATCAATTTCTGCTTAGCTCTATAACTCATTCACTGCCAGATATTATTTTCTCTAGATGTCAATGTTGCAGCATCTTTTATTTTGCTATTTTTCTTCTGAAAGGATATTGTTTCCTACAGTCCCCACGGCCCTGTTACTCTGTGCTGAACTTAACAGAGCGTTCGTCCTTCTGCCAGTCGCTGTCACCTGTTTTCT
The DNA here is from genome assembly GCF_013358895.1 of Oreochromis aureus. Classification (NCBI taxonomy): domain Eukaryota; kingdom Metazoa; phylum Chordata; class Actinopteri; order Cichliformes; family Cichlidae; genus Oreochromis; species Oreochromis aureus. The sequence goes on along the minus strand of NC_052954.1, from coordinate 15,260,736 downwards.
CTTTCTCTCGCTCTCTCCCTCCCCATCTCTCTTGCTCACCCCACCTCCTCTATTTTTTCTTCTCCAGCTGACAATTGAAGTCCAGGGGGAGACTCGCGAGTTTGCTTCAGGGAGAGGTGTAAAGAAAAGGGGGAGCGGAGAATAAGGAGCAGGTCTGGCGCGGAGAGTCCTCGCATCTCAATGCACGTCTTTTGGTTTTCTTCTGATTAACTTTGTCTGTTTGATCTCTCGAGTTTTCTTTTCAGTTCCTATCCACTGATGTGAAAAAGATGGGTGCTATATGCCAGGAAGTATTTCTAGATAAAAGGCACCGTGCCCACTATTTATGCTTTCTGAACATCCATCTCTTTTCGTGACAAGGCTCGCAGTCTGCTTTCTGTGCCAGTGAGATACTGTAAATATTACTGAGAACAGTGAGCAGACTGATTTAATTGAACCAACTAACCTAAAATTATGACTATGTTTTGTAATTTACAGCCGTGTTCACGTCTACAATTGAGTGTGGTGAAAGCTGGTTTGGAATAAAGATGACATCAGGTTGAAACAGCAGTCAATTTTTCAAACTGATCTATAGTGTAAATCTGCAAAGGCTTAGACTGGTATGACTTATGATCCACACAGCTAGACAACTGGTGGCAGTGAATATATGAGGCGACTTATGCTAGGGTGGAAGTGAGACAATACTGCTATCTTGACGTCAAGTCACATCTGACAACTACAAAGGTGGTGTTACTGTACAACCTTTGAAACCACATTCTTTCAAATCACGTCGTTGTTTTTCTTCCTTAAGAATAAAGGTAAATTGTGTTACAGAGTCCTAATTTAGGTAATTATAATATAAGTGTTTCCTGTTATTGTTCTGCATATAGTACAGGAAAAATACTAATTAGAGAACTCAGGCAACAACTTGCATTAAACTGTGTAGTTTGTAATGCATAGCTTTGTATATAAAATACATAGCTTATGACTTCTCAGTCATATTATGAAAAGCTTTTCTAGGGCAGAAAAAAAGCTCCCTGAAGCTATATTCTTTTTATCCATGTAATATTCGGTTTTTCAAACAGAAAAGAAAAAAAAAATCAAAATTCAAACCATTAATTCAAGTATGGGGGAGCATACTAATGGCTTTGCGTTGCAATTATTCCGCTACTCTATCCTCAAACCTATCATTTGACATTTAAAAAAAAAGTCCTTAATAATATACCCTAAAATCTCTGCAACACAAACCAAATGTAGATTTGGATTTTATAGATAAAGAAAGATTTTTAGCATATAATAAAAATGCACATATATTGGGAATATGTCATTTTAAAAAGACTTTTCATTCCTTAATTTACTGACTGGTTGATTTTTGAACACTCTAATTAAGCGCCCGTGTCAGACAGGATACCGTATAGTTGTCTTTAAATTGATGTTACCATTGTCTATGTCTATTTAAGGTTTAGCTGGCTGACCTTTCAAATACACCAACCCTATATAAAGCACTAATTTAGACTTCTATTACATTCTGAGTGCAGCCTAATTAACAGCTCTTTAAATACAAAGATTTAAGTCTTTGGTGCAACGCTAATTCACTCAGTAGCCATCGTGGGAGGCCAATGACAGCCCAGTGAAGAAAAGTCAAGCTATTATTACCCCAAAGAACAGTAAAAGTAAAACCACCTTTCCCCCCCACAATATAGCCTACAGTGTCAAAAGCACACAGAAAGAATAACTCTGTTAGTTCTTTCAGAATTAAACTGCATAACAAAAGTCAGCTGGTACAAGCATAACTTGTTAGTGATAATGTAAGACTGTTAAATGAATTAACATATACTTTTCTGCAGTTGCATCACATATTTTGGGTTCGAGGAGGTGTAACACACCTGAATTTTAAACAACTCCTGGATTTACTCCTTGCCACTCTCATTACAGTTAGTCAAGCCAGAAAATCCACATTATGATCAAAGGAGAGGAAATACTGTTTAACCCTGAGGGGTACTGAGCTGTTTAATAGGTCCAGGACCTGTAGACGATGTCACCGATAAGAGGTTGATCTAGGTTATACCAGAAAGATGAATGTTATGATGTCTTCTACCGGTGGGTATAGAATAAATCACCCATGATCGCCACACAATGTATGCTGGTTACAGTTCTGTTGCACTTGCAGCTGACTTGCTGTGGTGTAACACAGGAACAACGAGAGGCTCCTAAACTCAAGGTGGATGCAGTTTTTAGAGCGAGGAGCCGGTCCACGGAGACCCAGAGTTGGATGCTTTTTTTTTGAAGTCATTAGAGCAGCTCAAGGCGTTCATGCTCTGGATTCACCCCTAAGCTGGCTGATACTTAATATATGCATACATATTTTGAACAGATGTGTAATACACACGAAGCGGGGTAAATTAACTAAAGTTCTCATGGCTCAGCTTTCTCAGTCCTCAAAAAAAAAAGAAAGAAAAAAAATTCACTGACTCTTCTCTTCCCAAAACAATACTCCATTGTTATGAGGGTCTACTCGGGGTTGCCTGGCCTACCCATCCCAATCTTCTACTTTAACAAAGGAGAGTGTGTATGTGTGTGCACAGGTGTGGGAACAAAAGAGCTGGCAGCAGGCAGACATACAGTGTAGAGCTCACAGTTGACATAAAGGGTGATCCCAATGCTATCTCTGCGTGTGAGTGTCCACCTCTTGCCTTATGAGGATTCCTTTGTTCGCTTTTACCTCATAGCTCAATCATCAGCACTGTAACAGCGAAAAAACTCCCAGCTGTCGACAGAAGACAAGGCTATCTGTAATCCTCCACCAGAGCACTGTTTGTGTTTCCTTCTGAGAAGTACATGGTGCTCCTGACACATTATCTTAACATTTGGTTGTAGCTGAATCCACTTATTTGCTGAAAATGTCATAACTAATTAAACATTGGCTGAATGGCAGCTATGGCACAAGATACTCGCAAAAAATAACAAGAAAAAAATGACTCTAGGTTTCTGTGCCTTTTTACTTGCAGCCTTGGAAACGTAAGAGCTGTCTTTGTATCCCACAATTCCCTGCATCAATAGATGACTCATGGCATGGCTGTCCCCGGGTGACATTTAAAGTCAGGCCAGTGGCTTTTTTTTTTAAATATTAATACTTGAGATTGATCAGTGCATGGAAACACAATAGCCTATTGCTTTAGCCCAGACTCTTTACATATCTCTTGTGTAATAAATATGCTGCCACTTTCTCTGGAATAATGTCCAGAAGGACCTGAAATTGTCAGAGCTGGTTACTTTGGGGGGAAACTGAAGTCATTTCAAGGATGGAGAAAATAGCAGCCCTGGTCAGGGTGATTGCTCCTAAATTTGCAGTCAAACTGTTTTTGAGATTCGATGTGTTTCGCCCTTGATTTGTTTCACTATACACGAAATGGATATTGTGTCTGTGTAGTTTGATAGTTGTAACTAGGTTTGCTGCTGTCTTGGCCAGACTCTTCTTGAGATTTTACGTGATTAAAATGAAACAATCAAACAAGAAGAAAATATCTATATGTAAAATAGCATTAGGTACCTTTTGAATATATTACAGAACGCTGATCAAATGCGATTTCGTTCACTCTCTTATTTCTTGTTTTCTTTGGCGTAACAACTGTTGCAGAGCAGTTGTGTTTGCTGGAGCTTATGTAAACATGTCAGTGTAATCAACTTCTGAAAACATGACTTTCCCGCATTATTAGGCAGAAGAGGTCGAGAGCGTCTATAAAGAGACAACGAGCATGACAGCAGATGAATTTTTGCTGCTTGTCCAGAAACCATTAAGCAGTATAGACTTGTCTTCTGAGAGGCTCCTATCAATGCCACTATGTCTGTTTTCTGCAAATAAACTTGTTTCACTTGTTCTGCCAATCACCCAAGAGTCAAGGTGCATTCTGAAGACGTTAACACATCCTCTTACATTTACTAAGACAATATATACAGGGTGGGCCATTTATATGGATACACCGTAATAAAATGGGAATGGTTGGTGATATTAAAGTCCTGTTTGTGGCACATTAGTATATGTGAGGGGGCAAACTCCTCAAGATGGGTGGTGACCATGTTGGCCATTTAGAAGTCGGCCATCTTGGATACATCTTTTGTTTTTCCAATAGGAAGAGGGCCATGTGACACATCAAACTTATTGGTAATGTCACAAGAAAAACAATGGTGTGCTTGGTTTCAACGTAACTTTATTCTTTCACGAGTTATTTACAAGTTTCTCTTTGTTCACAGCCATTGACATGTCGAAGAGGTTAACACGTGAGTAGTGGATCGAAATTGTGTCGATATCTGGTGAACGCAGTAACCGGGTCATTGCAGCAGATTTCAATGCAAGACACCCCACGAGACCACCCATCTCCCATGCTACAGTTAGCAAACTGTTTGCTAAGTTTCGTGAAACTGGTTCAGTGTTGGATTTGCCAAAATGTGGACGCAAGAAAATTGTCACTAATGAAGAAACATCAGTGGCTGTCCTAGCTTCATTCAGCAAGAGCCCACAGCGTAGCACTAGAGAGTGGCATTAGTCGAACATCCCTTCGGCGGATATTAGCTACTCACAAATGGCACCCTTACAAACTCCAGCTACTGCAGCATCTCAACGAGGATGACCCAGATCGGCGCACAGAATTTGCAGAATGGGCAAAACAAAAATTGGAACAGGACCCTCAGTTCACGCAGAAGATTTTGTTCAGTGATGAGGCAAACTTTTATGTGAATGGTGAAGTTAACAAACAAAACCACCGCTATTGGTCTGACACTAACCCACATTGGATGGATCCCTCCAAGACTGTTGGAACAACAAAAGTGATGGTTTGGTGTGGTATATGGGGTACAACGATAGTGGGTCCATTCTTCATCAATGGAAACCTCAAGGCCACTGGATATTTGAAATTGCTACATGATGATGTGTTTCCCTCTTTATGCACTGAAGCTGGCACGTTCCCTGAGTTTTTCCAGCAAGATGGTGCACCACCACATTATGGGTGCCAGGTCCGAGCATTCCTAGATGAACAGTTTCCTGGAAAGTGGATTGGTCGTCGTGGGCCAGTTGAATGGCCCCCAAGGTCTCCCAATCTGACCCCCTTAGACTTTTATCTTTGGGGTCATCTGAAGGCAATTGTCTATGGTGTGAAGATACGAGATGTGCAGCACCTGAAACTACGGATACTGGATGCACATTTTATAAGTGGTCAGAAACTTGTAAATAACCAAGCACACCATTGTTTTTCTTGTGACATTACCAATAAGTTTGATGTGTCACATGGCCCTCTTCCTATTGAAAAAACAAAAGTTGTATCCAAGATGGCCGACTTCTAAATCTTCTAAACCACCCATCTTGAGGAGTTTGCCCCCTCACATATACTAATGTGCCACGAACAGGACTTTAATATCACCAACCATTCCCATTTTATTACGGTGTATCCATATAAATGGCCCACCCTGTATTTTGTTTAATTCTGAGGAAATAAGAGGAAATGGCTTTTTAAAAGCAAATTACTGCATCTGGACAAGAAATAGTCCAGCACATAACCCCAAAGTGTACTTCTCATGAGTACACTTTGTTTTTGTGCACATTGCACAAATGAGATGTTAATGAAATGCTAATTTGTGAAATTTAGAGTTGCTGGCTATTGGAATTGTGTTAATTTCAGAAAGCACAAGATCAGCTAAGCAAATAGGACGCTGGCTCTGGATTAAATGTAAATGTAAATGACACAAATAAGCTATTGAGCCTCTGATTTAACTTCCTGAAAACAAAGCAAACTCATTTTTTGGTGTAAATGTTGATACAAGTAGAGGAATTTCCATCAATGACAGCTGAATTACTTATTGGATAAATTAGCATCTTCTTGCACGACAATGCAGTATAAAAGAAGTGATGGCTTTTATTACACCTTATATTACACCTGTAAAGATATAGTTAAGGGGGAAACACTCTATTATGAGGTTCCTTTTACAGTGTTGCAGGTCTTTACTCGTAATAGGAAAGACTGTACTCACTGTAGAGGATCGTTCCTTGTCTGGATCTGGTTTTCACTGTCAAACAGAGAAAAACGGGGGTGTCTTTGACTCCTGCAGGTCGATTATTGCTGACACCAGAAGGCTGGAGAAGCAACGCGAGTGGCCGTAGCTCCAAGTAGGAAGTTCCATCGAATGAAGGGATATATACTGTGGCATCTGGAAACAAGCATTAGATGCAAATTGATGCTTTGAGCTTACATGGTGTAAGAGAATTAGAATTGTAATATTACTTGGACAAAAAAAACCCCAAAACTCATACACACTTTATTGTCCATTAGACAATATACTTATATATAAATGAAGAATGACATATCTTGTAAAAGCAATGCCCTACAGGGCTGTTGTTTGCAAACAGAAGAGCAAAAACTGGCTGCTGTGTGCCTTTGCAGCACAGACAGCCATCTGTGTGCAGAATCAGCAGGGCCTTGTCAGGGCTATGTGCTAGAGTGTCATTTCCCATTGGATGACAAAGTGATATGACTATAAGGAGAGGTGGAGGAGGTACACACTCAGGTCATCAACTTCGCAAGCCTGTGATGATATGTTGGCCTTTACACAAAGGACTTTGTACACCTGGTGGATAGCTTACTGTTCAGGTACATGACAGCCAATTCAAAATAGGCCACCTTGGCTTCAGCTCAGGGGATTCTAACAAAACAGTCCAGCTCTCAAGTTGAGAGCTCATAATATATAATATGTGTTGGGTACAAAAAAAAAAATACAGATATAGATATTTTTTTATTGTAAGATATATGAGAATGTTCTTTCATGACTCCAGTGTTCACTTTTTCGCGTTTTGATGTTGGATCAAATGGATTTTTAAAGTAGGATGTGAATGATTGACAATATTTAGAACAGACTACAAAGTAAAAGAAATGGAATAAGAAGAATATAAAGTTGTAGCAGAGGAAATCACTAGGGATGGCTATAATGGAGGCAATATTATAGACTAACATTATGCTTATACAAGGTATGGTTAAAAAGTTCTCGAACTCCATCGATAAAAAGCCAAACCCCTGCTATGTTTATGAAAGTACTGTTCTGACCACTTGCAGTGATAAGAGGGGTTATGTCTCTGGCTGCAATGCTACAGGGAAAGCAGAGGTTGGAGACCGTGACATGAACAGAATTACTGCGACTGTGTGCAATGAGCTTGCGATCTCATCTCGTTTGAGATGGTTGCTTTCAAGATGGGGACCTGAAATGTTACCACTCGCAGTCAGTTGCCATCTTCAAAATGATTATGATATGTTAAGAAAGCGATAAAATGGCAATAAGGCAGAGTACGTCTGCTGTTTGTGACTGAATGGAATCATGTTGGCAATTACATGCAATCTGTTTGTGATAATACACGATTAACTGAAGTAAACTGGCAAATATCGTAAATCTTTTGCCATCTGTTGCAAATCTGCTGCCTTTAACATACACAAAAATTCATATTAACTACTTAAATTCAGAGTCCAGCCACATACTCACATATCTGAAACAGGAATGTAGAAATTGTTCCACAAAGTAGTTGCTGGTGAGCAGTGATTTAACGGTAAAACAAGAGGAATATACTCAGAATATAACCAGCTGGCAACCAGAGCCAGATTCCCTATTGTAAAGAGATGCATGGCAGACAAGTTGAGCTGAATCTAGTTGATTGCAGCATGTTGGAATCTGTCCATGTTTATGAATTATCATTTGCAAACCTTCCCCATTCTGTTTGGAGAAAGTTTGCCTCCCACCGGGCAACCACTTGGTCACAGAAAGCAAAAGTTAGCAGCCCTTGATTTTTAGTTGTAGCAAGGAGATTGCCATCCTTACTTTACTCTAGTGTGACAGCGCCAGAGGAGGTACAGGCCTTATGTTTTTATCTTTTATATGAAAAATTTGAGGATTTTTGACCAACCACAGATGTTATTCAAGTAATGTGCTTATAGACATGTATACCTTACCACAGCTCTGTGACACTACACGTTTATTTAAAATCAGGTTAAAGGTTAATCCAATATCTAATGTTTTCCTGCAGCAAACACTGTCTTTTATATGTGCTCAGCCTTACGCACATTATGCAGTTTTGTTTCAAGATTTTGAGAAAATGCATTCTCCTGTAGTCACATTTATGCAGCGTATTGTAGCCTGCTACTGGTTCGTGTAACTGGCTGCAGCTCTTTTTCGAAAATTACTGTTGGGCTGCTTGATATGTGAGTCAGAAACTACTCTTGGACAGCTAATGCATTGTTAGTGGGTTCACTCATGGCAACAGGGATAACGCAATTCCTCTGTATCAGTCATTCGTGTCAACAGGGCATTCTGAAAATGGCCTTAATGAGCCTAGGAAAAGGATTCAAGTCGTACAGTAAGTGAAAATATCACCAAGGTGAATTGCAGGGTTTGACAATAAGGACTGTCCAGTGGCCCGGGGGCCCATGGGACACTGACTTGGTCCAGTTTAATGATCAGTCGCTAGACCAACACCAGAGATGAGTTTCCCGTCATATCATTTTTCACATAGTTATATTCCTTTTTTTTTTTTTTTTTACTTTGCTTGGAATGAAAAGCCGCTCAGACACTTTCCTACCCTCGCTGATTTCCTGACCAACCAGAGTGCACGAATCCTCCGAGTTGCACATAGAATTATGTGGAGCAGACATGACAGCCAATACTTCAAATTACACAGAAAGAGAAAACAAAAATTGTGTTGCTTTTGTTGTGGAAGGCGTGGTTTCCTTGGGGGTGAAAATGATGAATCAATCCTATAATATCTGTTGGCAATTTCTGAGTAAGGAAGACTGAGCTGGCTCATTTTAAAAGGCACCAGCCATTACAGCAAACACACACTAGATGCCCACATAAAGAGCTGGCAGCACCTAGCCAGTGAGTTGGCAAAGCAGGAATCTGACAACCCCTCATCAGGTCCCATTAATGTCAAACACGAAGCAGAAACAAAAACAGGAAAGGCTCACGACCACAATGTCTTTTCACTTTTTTTAATGGTTTGTTATTTCTCCCAACTACATTTATAGACAAGATTCCCACTTTCTGATAATATCATCTCCATGGTGGCACATTCTGCATTTCATAAGATGATTTTCTAACAAATATATTTGTTACTGTTATAAATAAAATGGGCTGATGCTATCTGAAATAATCAGTGTAATTAGCATGATTGTTTGGACTGGATAAGGTCAAAGGAAAAGATGTAAAAAGATGCAGATAGATACAAAAAAAGGCACTTTAGGGAAAAACAAAAATGAAATGAAAAAGCTTCTAGGACTGATGTTGTGGTTAAACAAAAGTAGTTAAGGACTCAATCGAAAAAATTCAACTTTCATTGTATTATTCATTTCTGGCCAACATCCAAAACCATGGCTTCAGATTCCCGAGAAGCAAAGACACAACTCAATGAGCTAAAAGCAGGAGGTCATGATCAATACACACCAAACCTGAATAATGGTTTCACCTTTTATATCTTCTTCTTTCAACCATTTACTCCATAATGGTGTGTGTGTGTATAATTTTTGTAGTGTCTTTTAACTGATTTCTTGCATGCTTGATAGAACGTCTTTGCCGAGGTCTACTACCTACTGTGCCTTTTCTGAAGAGACAATTTATCATACCTTAAAACTCGGATATGCTCAGCTGGACTGCTTTTATCTTGACAAAACCGTGTGATGGGTGGCTACGTAATATCGAACACTCACTGAACCAAAAGCACTAGCCTGGATTATGGTACACCCTACCAGCGGAGCACCTCCAGGGCCAAACATAAGGAGCTTGAGTGCATTCACTTAAGTAGAAACTGCTCATATGATTCAGACTAAAGCTGACTCCCATGTTTTGGATCGTAGTCGCTAAAGTTATTATATAGCATTTTATCAATTTTGTGATAAAAGAGATGTGTGGTGGCTGCAAATGTAGAGCCACATTTCTTTGTTGACTGCTAACACGTGTAGTTGTGGTTGCAGTTCTAATGGAGCTGTGACCAAGTATACGTATAGTACATACATAGATACAGTAAGTAAACACATTCATTATAAAAAAAAGGGCACTTATGATCTATTAAAAGTATCATAATTATTACAGAAAAATAATAACAATTCAGAAAATAATTTAAGGAATGAAAAGCAAAAGGGTGGATTATGAATGATAACAATATAGATTTCGGTTTCCTTCATTTCCTTCTTTTTCTTCCTGTTCCTTTTCTTTTAGCGTAAAAAAGTATATTTCGGGAACACATTTAATGAACCATCCACTTACAAAACAGATGATGAACAGCATGGGGTGCCTTAAGAAAAATAAGTGCAATTTCAAACAGTATGTTTTTTGGTTTTTTTTCCACACTGAATAAATCTACTGCCATTACAAAGAAAAGCTACTGTCTTAATTTACTGAGACAGAGCACTGAGACTCCTTAGCTTCACTGTATTACTTCAGTCTTACATGGCTAAGTAGGCAAAAACTATGGCTCAGATGAAATTAGCCACTCTCGTGTCGTGATTCATTCTTAACTGTTGGTAACACAATGCTTCCTGGTTGTTGTTGTTATTATTATTATTTTTGGATATGTGAAGTATGACATGTCAGCGTTTCATCTAGGACACAAACAAGTCCACATCATTAGTCACTATGCGGTATGACGTGTCTATAATTAACTGAGAGCAGGGGTGACTTGCTCCACTGTTCTCTTGTGCCCATTACTTAATTCAACAAGATGTGAAGACAAGGTTGTCACCTAGCAAAGATGCTGCAGCAATTCACATGCACAGACTTTGTCAGCATGTAAACAGCCCCGGGACTCTGTCTGCGGGCGAAGAACTAGTCTTGCAGAGCACATCATACGATGAGTGCCCACATGAGACTGCACTCTGTTAAACCTGAGAGACTAGACTGCTTTTGAGGAGGCGCAATTTCACAAACTCAGCAGAAATGACACCAAAAGGCCACTGCTGATATTTAAAGGAAAAGTTTATGACAAGTTGAGGAATAAGCAGGAACTTACAGCTTGGAAGGGAAAGGCTGAGGGCACAACCCATGATCGTGAGAATGTATCATCAGCTCTAACATAACAGTGGATACATTTTATCATGGTGGGAATTTACTACATATAATATGTAACAATCATGTCATGTATAATGCAGGCTTGATTTATCCAGTTTAGTTAATTTCCAATTACGGTACTGAAGTCAGCCTTAAGCTTGCTCATGTGCAGCAGCTACAAATGATGATATTTTGTGACACTTATTTTTTTTTTCCTGAACTTGAAATGGTTGAAAGAACAAATGAGTCAATGAATGAATCATATTCTCTGATCTCTACAGGCTGTTTAGACGCTGGCCAAAGGATCTTTAATAACCGGCTTAACAAAGAAGCATCTCTGTCATGCGAGCAAAGGGGGGGCACCGCTTTCCTCGACATAGCGCTCTCCCACGGGAAAATCGAATCAGTGTGAAGCCTTAAAAATAGCATCACTTTTGTTACAGCGCCTGGAGAGAAACATAATATTTCAGTTGATTACTTAAACACCTGTAAATTAGCATTTTGAGAACACATGGCAGATGTGTCAAATCAGGGTGCCAGGTGCATACAGGCTGCTCCCGCCACATTAATGACTGTTAATATTAGCTTTGAGCAGCGTTCTGTCAGAGTTCCACGTGTTTCATAAACATAAGATTATGCCATCTGATTTAGTCATTTACAAAGGTTGCAAAGGTAAACATAAACCTAACACTGTTTTTGGAACAACTTTAGCGTGAAGAAGAACGTAAATCTCTCGAAATTTTCTCTGCACGTATCACATTTAGTGGCTTCTGTTATCAAAAGATCCTAATTTAGTTAAAGCCCACACAGAGCGCATTCAAACTGTCAGAGAACTGAGTTTCTCAGAACGAGTAATATCTTCTCACATGCACACAAATAAGCAAAAACTGAAAAAGCTTCACAATTGATGGTTTACAAAAAAAGACCTTTTGAAATTGTTTTTATTTTCATCCAGCAGAACATTGCTTTTGGTATTACTCACAACTGAATGTTGACTATGTCCTCTCCCTTTCCCTGTCTAGCCACCTGTTCTTGCACATGGCACCTGCAGCTCAAACGAATGGCAGGTTTAACACTCAAAATTTCTCTGTTGTTATTTTTAAAACAAGAGATTAGGCAGAAATGGACAAAGAAAGGCTTCAATTTTCTTTTTGTTTATCACTGTGATTTTACAGAAGGAAATAATAGGCTTTACAGGAAGATTCTTATCGACTGTTGTTAGCTAATTAAGCTAATGTTAGCACTGTAATTGCTAGTTCCTGTATCATGATTTGACATTTCACCCATAAATTTTAAAACGGCACATCCTCTATCATCAATAAATGGTAAAGACAGTTTTCCGGTAACATATTTAACTACTACTATTTATTTTTTAATACAATTTTTATGTTTGCCTGCTTTATTTTCCACTAATATCTTAGAGTGGATGGGACTAATTGATAAGGGGATGTAGTGATTTACGGCTTAAAATGAATGTGCAACAGGTTCCATCTATTTCAGGTAACCATTCTGGAGCCCCACAAATTACTAGTCATATGCTCTCTTGCCTCAAAATAAACATTGTTTTTCTACTATAGGTAGAAATCATCCAAGGAACCAGCACTCCTTATACCTCTGCTCCTGTTTTCTTAGTTCTGAAAGGACAGCCACTGATAGAAAGAGGCTAAATTGATACCATTTGATTTCCAGTCCTCATTACTTTTACTTTAATTGCCCACCATATTGTAACAAGAAACAGGTCAAACACACCACAGTTAATTTAACAAATGTAATTAGCCATCAACATGTTTAATTTATATTAGAAATATAGTACCCTTCTAATCCATGCTGAAATGTTAATCATATATTGTAGCTAGACTGCACTGCACATTGCTATCACAACACAGCATTTGAGATTTCTCTCAGCAGCTTGGCTTGCGTTATCAAGTACACAAACTATTAATTCACACATTCTAGTGTTACTTCTGTTATCCCTGACAGGAACTGACTACAATGGCAAAATACAGGAAGCATTTTTTTTTATTTTTTTTTACACTTTCAGGATATCATGCATGGCAACAGAGGGATGTCAGGAGGTACATCAAGAGAACTGTGAAGGAATCTGCAAAGGAACAGCTCCTTGGTATGTGTGTGTAGTACTACCGTCTCCCTAGTATTAGTGTCGGAGTGATTGGTACAAAATAAATATTTTTGGTTGGGACAGACGTGAACGCTTCAGCTGAATGTTGAACAAGTGCTGCAAGGTCACATTCTCATTCTCAGCGTGTTCTAGGGGTGAACTTAGAGGCACACCAATGGTTCGAGCTGCTTATATAGGTCTTTCATTTCATTAATCATATACTGAATAATTCACATCACTCAAAATTCCTAATGCAACCGACTATTCTCCCTCATAGTGAAACCTATTAGCCAAAGAGGCTCAGCATATATTAACCAACATAATTTGTTGGCTGTCTCTTGATGATTCCACTGTAGAGGTCACAGTACAGTAGGTTTTTAAGCTTTTTACAGCTTGTGTGTCTTCTATGTATTTGTTAGGATGCCTGGGTCGTTGACCCAGGGCTTTTGAGTTTATTATATTATTTATCTTTTCTAGTCTTTGGTTTCTTTCTTAGATTTCCGTCTTATGCTTTATGTCTCTGTGTTCTATAGTTGCTCTGTCTCCCCTGTCGGCTGTATCCCCTTGTTAAGTTCGCGTCTCTGTGTTATGTTTCCTGTTTTACTTTGAAAGTCCGTGTTTCATGTTAGTGTATCTGGTTTTGCTTTCCTTGTCTCATTAGTCCTGATTTGCCCCAGCTGTGTTTCCCTCCTGTTGCCCATTCCCTGATTGCTCCCTCTATGTATTTAAGCCCTGTGTTTCAGTTTGTCATTGTTGCGATCTACCCTTATCTAGCTGTGTGTTCTGTCTACGTAAGTGTATTTTGTATTCTTAGTTTTGTTACACTTTTGAGATCAGCATTAAAGCTGTTTTGAGTTCACGTCTGTCTCCGTAGTCTGCACTTTGGGTCCTTTTCCCGCCAACACACAGCCATCACATAACAGTATTATGTATATGAATGTAGTGTAAACACTACCAGGTGAATGCAAAAGCCTACCTTTTTCACAAAACGTTCCAGTGAAATGAAGCGGACAGTGACAAGAAAGCTGAGCTTCACCAGGCGGCTGCAGCTGAAGGCACGTCCCTCCGTTGCGGCAAAGACTGTCATGGCAAAGTAGAGGTTCATTCATTGGATGTTCTGGTGCTTGTGTGGGAACTGCCAACGTTGTTGCAAACACTGTGTCAAAGGTAGGTGATTGAGCTTCCAGACTTGAGGAAGTTGTTGTGGAGGCTTGTATGGCATGCACAGTGAATCTGGAAGATTGATCAAAAGTTTGAGTGGCCAAAAGCCAATCTGACATAAATTATACAGGCTTTTAAAAATTCTGATTTGAATTAAGTGAAATTACTCAGTAAATAAGAGGCACAGTCATTTAACAAATAGACATATTTTTGACTGCAATCCCGGAAAGAAGAAGAGAATTCAAGTGTTATTTGTCATGATTACAAGTCAGTTTCCCCTTGGCTTCGGACAAAGTGTAATGCACCTTGGAAAAGTGAGTACAGTGTTTTTAGCAATAAAAACCAAAAAATGCAGACACTTTACCTGCATCGATCTATGTTGCTGCCAGCAATAGCATCCGATGTGAAGAAGCTCCTCAGTTTATTAATTTCAATGACTTCAAGACAGCCAGTGTAGTTGTGGAAAGGTTCTGCTTTCTTAAAAAAAACATAACATGCAGAGAATTAATTTTATTCAGAATCTTTAAAAGCAGTCAGTTAAAAAACACAAAAACAAAGAAAAAAAAAAACATTGTAATGTGGGATCAGGCCCTGGAGCCTTGCCTCACCTCACTGAGGACTTTGGTATGGTCATGCAACAAGACTTTTGAAAAACTGTCAGACTCCCAGAAAGGAGATGTAGACCTCTGCCCATATTATATGCAATGAATGCTACTGACCCAGTTAGGTGGTGGAATGAATATACCGAGGATCTCCCTAACTCCACTGACATGTCTGTGAAGGAAGCAGAGACTTAGGAACAGCTTGGCCATTACTGAGGCAGAAGTCATTGTCTTGGTTGACATGCCCCCGCAGCATTGCATGGAAGTCAGGGGCAGTGCATCTGGATTCAGAAACTAGGGATTTTGGTTCCCGTTTTCCAAGAATAAGGACCATAGGGTATGCTCCAACTTCAGGGACATCCCACACCTCAGCTTCCCTGTTAAAGTCTATGGAAGAGTAACGGAGAAGAGAGTCCACCTGTTAGTCAAACCTCAGGTTTGACCAAGTTGTGAGACAATAGACCAGCTCTTGACCTTTCCAAGAACACTTAAGGGTGCACAGTAGTTTGCATAACCAGTCTAAATGTGCTTTGCAGACTTAGAGATGGTATATGACCACATCCCTTGGCTCTGGGAGTGTAATTTATCTGACTCATTGTTGTGGGCTATCTGTCCCAGTAAACCATAGTGAGAGCTTCCACCTTAATATGTCGGGGCTCAACCTTAGAGACAGGGCGAGAGCATGGCCATTCAGAAGGGGTTCAGAATACAGCAGTTACATTTCTACACTATAACAAGCTAGTTGAGGTGGTTCAGGCACCAGACTAGGATGTCTCCTGTGCACCTGCTAAGTGAAGTTTTTCAGGCAGGTCTCAACAGGAAGAGACCCTGGGGCAGACCCAGGACATTAGAGAGATTATATCTCTCACTGGGTCTCAGTTTCCCCCTGAAGTGCTGGAAGAAGTGGTCATGGAGAGTGTCCTGGACCTCTCTGTTTTGACTGCTGCCCTCGTGACCCAGACCCATGTGTGGATAGGTGTATAGTAATTATAAATTGTACCTGACTGGGAATAAACTGTTGTGGCAAACCGCCTGTGAAGACATTGTTCGTTCTTTGGATCATGTGTCCCAACCAGTAATTGCTTGCAGTACTTTTAATTTTCTCATGGCCAGAAAGAGTGAGCTCTGCTTCACAAGGTGTCAGGCGTTGTCTGTAAAATAGTATGAACACATTAGATCAAAATGTATAAGAAACATTAAATGTGTTTTGTATTAATGTTGTAAATAAATCAAACATTATGCATTATCTGTATAGAAGTTTGTCTTTGGGCATGTTATTTTCTTGTATGCTGTGGTACTATGGTAGATAATTAGCATATCTTCCAGTAATTTCAGTAAATGCTGATGGTAAAAATCTTCTCACTAACGACACTTTGAACTCCATTTTGTTTTTGTCGAGGTGTCCTATGTAAGTGCGAGTCTCCACACAACTATTTTGGATCCACCCCACAGCCATTCATAGATTTCAAAAACCAATTCTCCACTCTGAAACAACAGGGGAGAGCAGATAATTACCTAAGTGCAGATTCTGGACTAACCAACTGCAGCTTGAGGGTACTCAGGCCACAGATGCACAGTCCCCTCTACTGCGTCTCCTGATACTCCTTGTTCCCTAAGTGGAAGTTAGAAGGCCCATGAAGCAATCTAGTCTGATTTGTTAAGCCTGTACTTTGCAGGCTGTTGCATATGCCGGCTAAACACTCGGGGCACCAACTCCGAGCTGCATAAGTCCTTCCTCCAGAGCCAGCATGGAGAAGCGGTTAATTTAGAAGCAGTCTGCCAGAGCGGCCTGGCCAGCAGCCAGAGGGCACTGTGTTCACTGTCCTTGAGAAGTCAGCCCCACTGGGTTTCTATTTAACATATTGAAAAGCGTCTTTGACGGGAAGATATATTAAAAGTCTATAATGAGTTAGGCGGTGACGTTGAGGATGGCCGTGGTGGTGTAGCTGTGGGTCAAATCAGACAAAGATGGACGGACTCAGCCATCAGACAATTACAGAGAATTTGCTTTGTGACACCAGAAACTATTTTTCCACACTCCCAACCCTCTAGTTATGACAGCTCTCTTTCTTGCAGTGTCTCAAGGGGTTGGTACCGAACATTATGATTGATTTCTACTGCTGCTGTATTTTTCTTGTAGGAAAGAAAGAAGGGTGGAGCCCTGTAGCCTCTCAAACCTGACTGGTCTCTTTTATATTTAGAGCAGTGCTGCTTTCTGCCAACCCCCCGCCAAAAAAACCCCTCAAAAAATCACGAGGCAACTTTCCCACTCAGCATTGTTCTAGCAGGAAATCATTTGGCAAACCATACTCAGTCACATTCAGTATTTCAACTTTTATCTGTTTGCATCTCAAAAAAAAGTGTCACAATCACCAATCCAAAATTAATTTCTGTCTCTTTACAATCTGAAACTTTTTTTATAAGTCAGAAATGCTCAAAAGTCATTGTCGTCTCTACTCAAATGCACAGTAAAGTGGTTTGATATGAGTTGCTCTCTGCTTTGTTTCAGCTTCCAGTTCATACATAATAAACTCTGTGTCTTGAAGCTAGACCACAATCTTTCTTATGTCAGAATATAATGGAAAGGGCTGGCAGCAAGACTGCACATGGGCTTAGAAACAATATAACTAAAGGGGCCACAGCCTCACTTTAAATCATTTAAACATTGATTTTGTGCTCGGCTCTTGCTTGTTAATCTTTTCGTAATGAAAAACTGCAAATGAAGACTTTAGAACAGCCAATAAAACACGGCTAGTGATCACTAATGCATTTTAATAGGCACACTCTGACGCTTGTTTTAGTTCTTCAAAATGAAAGCCCATTTGCCCGTTTGTAATAAAATCTAAATTCTTAGTCTGGTGATTCCTGCCAATTACGTATATTCCCCCTGTTTTTAGTTATAACCTTTCTCTAAAAAAAAAAAGAGGAAAAAAATCCACCACACTTGGAATGACTGAATAACTGGGGATCAAGCTAATACCACCTGAGGTGCTCACACAATTCAAAGAAAAATTGTATATTACCAGGCCCTAAGTAGCTTATCATTGTAATTGCACTCCTTTGCTCAACAGGGGATGCACTTATGCCTGAAACAGAGACATATTAAAATGCATCTAGGTTGATGTTGATGTAAATGCACCCTGTCAATTAAAAGATATAACATTAAATTGCAACATAATGACATCTTTAGAAACAAAAATAGATACAAATGAACAACATTAAAATGAGCTGACTGAACATAACATCCAACAGCAGTGCGTTTACAGCCTGTTCTGGTATATGTGTATTCTTTTCACCATGCATGCAGTACAGCTCTTGAATCTTGAGCCACTCTATTCAGGTCCAACAATTATTAAGAATATTGAAACATGCACACATTTACAGAAATGCAATATATAAGGCAAAAAGACTTTTGTATAATTCTAAAGAACTTGAAAATCAATATTTCATATAACCAGTTTTATTCTTCAACACAGCCTGAACTCTCCTTTAATTCCTGTAAGTAGTTCTCAGGAATAAATCACCAGATGTCTTGAAGGACATTTAAAGCACTTCTTTGGATGCTGGCTGCCTTTTATTCTGTTCTCTGTCAGGATGGTCCCACACTAATTCATTAATGTGAATGTCCAGGCTCTCAGGAGGCCAATCCATGACTGACAGTGTTCCATTGTATTTTGTATTATCTGGGTATAGTTTTATTGCATTGGCTGTGTGTTTGGGGACATTGCTATGTCGAAAAAAGAAGTTGCTGGCAATCACATGCTTTCCAGACAGATAGTTGAATAGTTGATCAAAATCTGATGATACTTTTCTGTGGTGAGAACTCAATCAATTTTGAGAAGATCCTCAACACTACTGGGTTAAATGCAGGCCAAAACAATGACATACCTTCCAGTGTCTTTTACAGATGGGTGTAGATACTCATTGTTGACCTCTCTTGAACTCCTCTGTATATACTGACAAAGGTTTGAACCAAAACTTTCAAATTTGGATCCATCACTCCGGAAGACCCACTGCACTGATTTTCATTCCAGTACTTCTCTAAGTTGGCATACCGCAACATTTTCTCCCTTTCCTTAGACTGACTTCTTGACAGCCATCCTTCCACTGAAATCATTTCTGATGAGATTTTGGCGAACACCAGATGCATCAACTGAAGGGTTTGCTGCATCTCTCAGGTCTTGTGTCAGGTTTTTGTTGGATTTTTTTCTATTTTTAAGTATATGGCTTTCAGATGCTGTAGATAGTGTTTTTTGTTTTGTTTTGTTTTTTTTAGGCCTGCCAGTTCTTGTTTTGTCCTCCTCATGTCCAGTTTTCAAAAAAAAAAATATATGTAAGGACACACTACACATCATGCTGATATATGCCACGTTTTTGGATAATAGCTCATGAGAATCAAACTGCTGGTATAAAAACACAATATTATGTTTGTGAAAATATGCTGTCTTATTTTATCCTTGGATGATTCATATGTCAGTATTAAGTGGGTAACATACAAAAACATTTCTCTGAAAATGGTCGGACAAGGACAGTACCGAAAATGAGTAAAAAAGCAGCCAATTCCAAAGGCAAACTTTGAGAGACCACAAGAATCTCCAAGTTAGACTGGTTCACTGGAAGCAAAATATGACAGATATATCCTATCAGGACCTGGGGACTTCTAGTCCATTGTTCATTGTTCACTGTCTTTTTTCCATCTCGTCTATATAATGCAAAAACAAGTGATGTGTTAGGAACTCAAGCTAGGTCCTCCATGGCCCGTTTCATGGCCAGGTCTGGCAAAGTAATAAGCGACTTATGCTACAAGATACACAGACCTCGTGGGTCTTTAAAATGGGATGATGTTTCCCTGCAGTCAATATTGCTATTGCCAGCTAAAGACTCAGTCCATTCAGTCTTCTATAATGAGTGACAAAATTTCTTCATCTGTAGCACAAAACCGAAACATGTTACTGGTATAGTTTGGATAGTATATTCATTTTCTGTAGTGTTGTCTTCAGTACTAAGAAATGCTGCTTTATATGCTATTATATCACATATTTAAAACACAACACAAAAGGTGCAAAAGCCTCTGAAACATCAGTTTTCAATACATTCAGACTTTCATTCAATGTATTTGAATTTCATTGAATACACCCAGACTTTAATTTCATACTGTGTATTCAAGTTTCTTTCAGTATATTCAAGGTTCAATCAATCAGCATATTCAGACTTTTATTCTAATATATATAATCGTTTCATAAAGGGTAGAGGGAAACACACAGATGTAGATCTCTACAATCTAAGACTTGAAAAAATAGAATACATACCTGATATTTACAATGTGAACTGTGCCATCATTAACACGAATTAATGTAGTAATCCATGTAACCTCTTCCTCTTCATTACAGCAAAAAGCATACTGAAACATTAATAGGGAGCTTCATGGGCTTTTTATTTCATTACAGAATATTTGTCTTTCGAGAGCAAAAATGAGGAAATATACTCATTCAGACAATACACAACTTGAATATTGTCATACACAATAAATTTAACCTACCTGTAAGATTCCATCGAGGATGAAGAGTTTCATGAAAAAGAAATCACCGTTAGCAGGTCCTTGGTCCACATATAGTATAGTTCCTTGGGCCACTGTGGTTTGAAATCTCACAGTTATGTTGTTGAGAGTGCTGAGGTCAATACCTGGAAACTCCAGGTATGAATTCCCAAAATAATGAAGGTAGCTTGAATCTAGGACATAAAAAAGAAAGTCAGATCAATTGGGAGGAAAAGGTAAAGGACTGAAGTTTCCTGTAAATTCCACTGAGAATCTCAACTGATCCCTGAAAAGAGAATTCAGCTTTTCATTTGGTTCCTCTACAGGGAGGTTTAGTGCATGGGGTAGGATACAGAAAAGGCCCTTAACAATTTTAAAGGTTCCGAATGTGACACTTGAGCAGGGCAAGTGGTTGGTGCCATTACGGACTTCCTGTTTTTTCTGCCTATGTTGCTGCACGAATGTACATGCAATCTTTATCCATCAATTGATCTTGGAAATATGGATGGAATACATTAAAAAGTGATGAGAGGACAGTCAAAAGAAGATGCAAAAAGTGAATAATTACTATTTTGAAAGCAGATGAAAAGACTTTAAGGACTCTTCAAATATTTTCTCTTTCGCTCACTGTACACACATACTATAAATAGTCTTATTTGCCAAAAAGCTGTGAAGCATGCAAATGGCACTATATTAGGTGAAAAAGGAGTCTTGGCTGAAATGAACATATTCATACAAGTTTATTACATGCCTCATTTTATAGTGGAATAACTTGGCTTATATCATCCATGAGAATGGGCAATTATGGGGTATTTCAGTAAAAGTTCCACTGCCCGCAAGCTTATTGGGGGTAGTGACGCTGACAACTTTAAAAGACTGACTGAGACTGCAATTGGAGAAAAGCATTAGGGTGCTCATGCTCAATATATTTCTCATTTGAAGGAAATATTGGAATTTGTTGCAGAAAAGTCAAAGCCGAGAGCCTGTTAAAATGAAAAGCGTTACTGGATGCACCTGTCTCATACTCTATTGGCTCTCATCTTAGTTTAAGAAAAAAATTATACATATAAAATTTTAAAACAGAGAAATCAGACACTCCTTTAAAGTTGTTGCAATGATTAATCGGGCAGCTGCAAGTGAGACCTTTATCAATATTTGTTAGACGTCAAGTCCTAATAGGCCAGACCTCCTTTGATCTGACAGCTTGCCCCTTAGGACATTTGGCAAACAAGCTAACCTAAATACCTCCATTTTCTTCCAAGAGAAGTATGGCCAATACCCTGAGGAAAAACACACGATAACCAAAAGTAAGAATTATAAGGAACAGACCTACTGCGGTGTGTGAATTAATGAGGATAAATGCATGCAGCAACAATGCGGTGCTGTCTACTGCTTCATTCCTGACAATAGGGTTTGCCAATGCTGATGATGGAAAATTACCCCTCAGAGACAAAGCTATTCATTAATTTTAAAGCCTTGTTTAGTCTGATGTAGTCTTTGATGCAGTCTGAGGCTGCTGCCAGGAGGCAGTATCATGCCTCATTAGCAGTTAGCTTCAGTCTTTTCCTTCAAAGGTCTCCTGTTTTTACCACTACCTTACACTCTCATTTGGGGTTTTTTTTTAATGCGAATGCCTCAAGTAACCAGTCATGCTAAATCTAAATAGTAAATGTACACAATGCAAACTATCTTATGTTTCCTCACTTTCATATCCTGATAATGCAGCACTAGGTTTCTCCTTTTTTTTAAAACACCGTTAACATACTGCTGACCAAGGAGTTTGCCACTTCTGGGAATATTGGTTGATACAAATCTCTCAGATCAGATTTAATTAGGGCCCGTCTTAATACATGACCATAAAGGAGGTTAGAAAAATGGTATGAGTCATATTTAATGTAACATAGAGTGGTGGAGCACCATGTTGCGGCACAAAGTGTAGGTGGAGGCCAGACAGGTTAAAGCAGGAGATATTCAACTAGAAAAATATATTTGGAGTAAATGTGAACTTAAGATCACTTAATAGGAGGATAGACTCTGGGCAGTGAGAATTAATTGATATAGACTTAATGTCCCATTTATTTAAAAAAGGCAGGATATAAGTCCTGTTTGGTCCCTGATTTATTGGATAAAGTAATAGACTGACTGATTGAACTTGTCACAGGACAGAGATATAATACTGCTGAGGATCATTCCAGGACCTCTGCAATTTCAGAGCCCTGAGGGAACACAAAAGGTCATTGTGTACTTGGAAAAACCGGCTGAAATATTTTATATTCAATATACCTAATACAAGAAGACTTAACTAAATATATTTACACTGTAGACAATAAATGAATCCTGTAGAGAATGAATCTTAAATATAATGTGTTTTTAAATGTAGTGTTTAATTATATCTGTGTTGTCTGGTTTTAAAAATAACTGATACAATTACACCAATGCACTGCACTGACAGTTACTGTACAGAAGCAGAGGCCATAAACTAGAGTTGAAATGATAAATTCAGACACTGCCTTTTTCATCTCACTGAGCCTTTTCCCCATGAATATTCATAACTCTGCATATCTTGTGAATGTCAATATGACTCACTGGCAAAGCTGTGTCACTGAATATATCAGAATAGTTATAGGCGCACTTATCATGCACCGTCATCTAAATTACAAACAAACTGAGAAAAAACCCCAAAAAACAAAACATAAACGCGTGGCACTGAGAACAAATGCATGTGCGTTAAAAGGAAGATTAACAAGGTGACTGCCTCGAGACAGGCACTGCATGTTTGAAGTGATTAACTTTTCACTCATCAAGTTGATTTTGAGGAACTTGAGTAATTTCAGTTTTGCTACATGTGGCAGGAAAAGATAACAGCTTCACCTGTGCTGTAGTGATCACTTCAAGGAAAGTCAACCAAATCGTGGCTTAGCGGCAGTAAGCCTCCCTCCACCAGCAGTGTCCTTTCTAGATTCTCATCAGTTCTCACACTGTAGAGAATAAATACTGTGGAGCTCATCATTGCACGTGGAGTGAGAGGGGGGAAAATAAATAAATAAATAAATAAAAACCCTGAAGACAATCACCTCATTCTATGAGGTTTATTCATTTTTTGTTGCTAGCACTGCTTTGAAACTGAACTAAATCAAAAATAAAGATGAAGATAATTATCTACTGGCAATATTAATAGGTTGTTTAATTTACCAGAAATTCACTATCCGCTCTATATTTAATTCCCATTGACTTCATATATTTGAGAGGTTTGGGGAGCAGCTTTAGGTTTAAAGGAGCACTGTCTGAGTCTATTTCAAGCAGCACCAAGGGCACTGCATGTGTTTAGATGGTGACCTAGTTAGATAAACTCGTGAGTTTCTGGGTCCCCTTACTTTAAAACTTATTTACCTTCATTATGCACGTATCGCATGTAATAGAGGTGGTCGGGTTTGTTTTTTTCTCCACCGCTGATTGGTGTTTACATTTAACCCTTTCCAAACTAACGCACGGGACGAGGGCTGGATCAGGTGCGGCAGGGAGGACTCCATTATGTTTGGCCCACAGTGATTTTCAGAGTGCCGCACCGAATTGGTTCAAGCTTGTCTGTGTTCAATAGGTGTGTTTTACAGTTCTGTGAACAGTTTCAAAGGGAGACAGACCTCATCTGTCATAGAGTGACAATCTGCCCAGTGTTCCGAATTCCTCCCCTCACATAGATGACTGAATCCAATACCAACAATATATATCACATTGTGTTCTGTGTCGATCATTTGAGTGTTAAAGGATATAGCCCGAAATAATGATTGGACTTGTTACTCTTTGAAATGACTGTTCTCAAATAAAAATAGAAAGGGTACTTCAGTGGCAAATGCGAAACTAGATTTCAGCGGGATTTATTTTTCCACCACAGCTGCACAAAGTATAACAAGCTCTAAATCAAACCAAATATATCATCGCCTGCTATGTTCCAAAGACTCTAAAAATCACATTTGGAGTGCCAGCTTAGTGGGAGTCTCCCCGCATTGGAAACTGGCAAAGCTTGTGTTTGGTAGGAAGGACAAGGGAAGGATAGATTTGTAATTTGTCAGAAAACCAACCATCAGTACAAATTAATTGCTGTAATGGCTTATCATTTTAAACAATTTAATGTCACTTTTTAAAAGACATAACGTTAATGGAAGTAATAGCATAGTAATGGGAGCTATGACTCGATTGAGAAGTGCTAATTTAAGTTGATACACTGCCATATTTGAGTAGAACTGCCATTAAGATTCCATGCTTAATTTCTGAATCTGTGCATTGAGCTCTAAATATAATATAATACAATAAAACTCACGATCATATCGAGTCGAGGTTGTTTTTATGGAAAGAGCCACAAGAAAAAAAAAAAAACAAATAAATAAATAAATAAAAATCATACCATTAGGACCAAAACGTCAGAAGATTAGAAACCAATTTGAACAGAAGCAAAAAAGGAAACTCTAAATGTTTACAGCCTTTCAAGTTGTTCGTTTGGCTTTCACAAACAACTAAACTGCATTTGGAGATTATTAGGATACTGCAGCATCCATCTTCGCAGAGCCCAGAGGAGTACTCAGATATTTTACTTTTATTTTAAAAAGCAATACGGCAGTGTCAAATTACTTCACTATAAGTAAGGCCTGCAGATAAGATCACATGTAAAAATAAGAAATGAATTAAATGTTCAGCAGCTCCTTCCTATCTACTGAGATAACACGTTTCTACATTGTATCACTTTATTATATAAACTCACCGGTCACTTTCTTAGCTATATCTGTTCAACTGCTTGTTAACACACATAACTAACCAACCAACCATATGGCAGCAGCTCCATGTGACATGGTTTTTGATGCCGGATGGGCTCATCAGAAACTGCTGATCTACTGGGATGTTTCTGCCCAATCATCTCTAGGATTTACAGAAAATGGTCTGAAAAAGAAAACACATCCAGTGAGGAATAGTTCTGTATGTGAAAATGACTTGTTGATGCCAGAGGTCAAAGAAAAATGAATAGAAAGATTGCTTCAAGCTGATAGGAAGGTGACAGTAACTCAACCACGGTATGCAGAAAAACATCTCTGAATGCACCTCAACACCTCAAACCTTGAAACAGCAATAGACCACAATGGGTGCTACTCCTGACAGCAAAGAACAGGAAACTGAGGCTGTTATTCCCACTGGCATTGTCCAATTGGACAGCAGAAGATTGGAAAAATGTTGCATGGTTTGATAAGTCTCGATTTGGACTGTGACATTCGGATGGTAGAGTCAGAATTTGCTGCAAACAACATAAAAACATTTATCCATCCGGTCCTCAACAGTTCAGGCTGGTAGCTGTGTTGTAATGTAATTTTCACCCCCTTAATACCAACTGAGCATTTTTTAAATGTCTCAGACTATCCGAGTATCGTTCCAGACCATGTCCATCCCTTTCCGATCGTAAGTGTGCACATCTGGTATATTGAAGATGATATTCAGTTCACTGTGCTCAAATGGCCTCGACAGTCACCAGATCTCAATCCAACAAAGCATCTTTGGGATGTGGGAGATTCACATCAAGGATGAGTAGTCAACAAATCTGCAGCAACTGTGTTATGCTATCATGTGAATATGGAGCAAAATCTCTAAGGAATGTTTCCAGCACTTTGTTGAAGCCATGAAGAATGAAGGCAATTCTGAAGGCAGTACCTAATGAAGTGGCTGGTAAGTGTATATGTTAAGTGTTGAATAAGAGGTTAAGACTGTTCTGCAGTTTCCACTCACTCGAGTCAGCGTCACATGATAAATGTGAGGGGTTGTGATACGATTAATGGGACAGGAAAGAAGAAAATGCAGCTTTTTTTTCCCTTTTAAATGAATAACAGAATTATACATTTCAGTTTTTAGACTTTCATGTTGTATCCTTAAGGATGAATTTACATGCAGCTATTTGAGGGAAGTATCAACAACTCCTACTAACTAAAACGCATCAGAAACCACTGGCTTGCTCCTTAGCAATGCTTTTTTCATAAACTTACTGTGTGTTATGTTTATGTAAAATCTTTATCTGAAAAGTAGCTTGTAATTAGAGCTGTCATATAAATGTAGCAGACCGGAAAACACTTCTCTCTGACATGAGGAGGAGTACAAAGTACTATAAATTCTACATCTTCACTGACTCCCACCGCCGCATGTCCTCACATGAATGCACAGAGCCGTCCATACCTGTGGACCCCTCAGCTGCTGGTGCCGGGAAGAGTGTCGGCATCGGCACTCTGGGTGTGGAGCCGCGAGTGATGTTCTCGACTGCAGTCGCCAAGGGAACAGGATTCATAACAGGAGGCAGGCAGCTGACCTTGTTGATGCCATCTACACAGGAAAATGCTTCTGGACACGGATTCAGCAGGCAATCATCATAGTTGTGCTCACAGTTACTCCCCTGTGTATGTGGCGATGTGGAGATACTAAGTGGAATGTAATGTTTACAGCTTAAATAATAAAAGACAGTGCTATTATGTAATAAAAACAAGACGGTTTAAACTAAAAACAAATGCTAGTAATAAACCAACAAAGTCAGGTTATTTTCCTTTTATGAGCAACATTTAAATTAAAAAAAATATTTTCTCAACCAACTTTTATAGGATTCAAGTTGCCCATACAGTGTAGCAGTTACAAAATACATAAAGTGGTGCATGTTTACAAAGCATTTGCTTTTCCTGCATTTAAAAGTGCAGAGAAAAATGATTAGAGTATAAACAATAAAGAAATCTAAGTGGTAAAGGGATTCAAGAGCTGAAGGTGCAGGATGGTAACTTTTTAATGGGGAAAAAAAGAGATACACCACAACGTATAGAAAGGATAAGGTGGAGAGGCTCACCACAAATCCAGGACGACAGAAACAGGTGTAGCCATAGCCTGGATCATTCTGAATGCATATCCCCTGGTTGCAGGGCTGTGGAAGGCACTCATTAATGTCATCCTCACAGTGAAGGCCTGTCCAACCTGCCAGGAACAAAAGCCCACAGAGTGCCGTGGTGAGCCCAGGCTCTCCCACTTCCACCCTCTGAAGTGAATATCAATCAGATTCTCTTACATTGATTTGCTTCTTTTTGGGTTCACACACATACATAGACAAGAAAAGGCTTTCACTAAAGAGTAAGATGCCACATACATTTTAATGAGCCGAGGCAGTATCGTCTTTTTATCACTGTCTTTTTCAGTACTGTATGACTACAAATTTCTCCCTGGAGAAAAAGGAGATGACTTTTGAACGGCTTTGAGGTACAGAAACTATGTAGGCAGTAGGGTAACCTTAAGTGGCAGTTTGTGCAGTCTCTTTTAATCAAATATGTGCATTTTACAAGTATTAAGGTGGTTTTCATGTAGTAAACTGGACTCTAGCACATATCAGAAAAAAAGGGCTTTTAGCTTTAAGTTCACTTTAAAACATGACGTCCTATTTAAGGCTGTAGTTTAGTAATCTTGCTCATGAGCTACAAAGGTTGCCTGCAAAAGGTCTTACAAAAGGGGGAAAAAAACTGCTTTGGTTGCCTCATTTAAAAAAAAAGATTTGAGAAATTCACAGGATATCTGAGTGACTCACCTGACCTGCAGTGGCAGATGTAGCTATTAATAAGATCTTGGCAAACTGCTCCGTTGTGGCAGGGAGCTGAGCAACATTCGTTAACATCCACTTCACAGAAATCCCCCGTGAAACCTGGTGGACAGCTAAGAAAACATCATACTTTAAAACCTGTGAGGCTGTCTCACAGTGCTGTCACTTCCTGCTTGTGGGTTTGACACGCTGTATCCTACAACTGCTTTTGTTATTACTTATCAAAAAAAGTACTGCAACTTTTTTGTGTTTGCAAGTTGTGGGTCCTTTTTTTTAAAAGACAGTACAGTTTATACCAGAAAAATACAACTTTGTGCATTTCAGTGAAACAGAAATAAACCAAACTACTACAGTACTCATCATAGTAATAACCAAAGCCCTATATAGAATGAATCACCCCATTTCCAGCATATTAGTGGGCCCATTATGCTGGAAATGAGCATAATAGGGCTGCTTTAAGAAGCACACTCCTGGCTGCTTAGCTTACTGCTGTCAAACCAAAGATGCTGTTTATAGTTAGACGAAATCAACCCGGACTTTCCACAAGTATTCATTAATTTCTTATATAAAACCAGAAGCTCACTGTGACAGAGGAGACCCTTTGCCAGCACCGAGATGTTAATAACTATTTATTCCAAAATAATAAAAGGGAAACAGTACAAAAAAATGACAATATTCGGCGCTAGAAGTCTGCAACACACTCACATCCTGATATAGCTTGTTTTGGCTAAGTGGGCCCGTTTAGGGAGTTTTAGCAAATCTAATGTTTGTCAGCATTTGGTGGCCCCCGAGAAGTCGGGGGGCCAAAAAACAGATGAGTGAGATTTCTGCTCACAAGCTGCTCATATAACTGAATTACAGGTGCAAAACAGGAAGAAAAAAGATCCACGATGTACCCCTTGATCTAGATCTCCACCAAAATGTAATAGGTTGTTCATTTGATCCTCAAAATTGCCCAACTTAATAATCTACTTTTACTTCACTGCACCACTCCTAAAACTCCACCATAACCACTGTGTGTCATGTCTGCACATCAGTGTCGACTTAGCATTTGTTTAGATTCATTGATCTGATATGTCAGTCTCTGGTGATTGGTTAGGGGAAAAAAATAATCCGCTCTCCCATGGAAATAAGTTAGAGTGAATGTCAGCTGTGAGGAAGTAAGAAGTGGACAGGCTTGTATGATGTCAGGCAAGTAATCCCGCAACAAAAACATAACCTTGGTCGAGGTAAGCTTGGTTTCTAAAGAATTCCAAAACACTCGCTGCAGCGCATAACATCCAAAGATACTCAAAGTGAAAATATGAAGGTGTGGTAGTTGTTTGACTTGGCAAATTACACAGGATAAGCTACACCTCGAGCAAAGAGGGGTAACGTTCAATTCTGCGGCTGTCATCTCTACTTGCTTTAAGATTTTTACAAGAGCAGTCATTTTCCAGATGAACAATGAGCCAGATCATGCATCAAAGCTACCCGAGGCCAAGGAAGCCCAAGGTCTGCTGACTCGCATGGATTCCCAATTCACAGTCGCCACACCTCAAACCCACTCAACGTCTCTGGGGAAAAAAATCTGATAACAGAAAATGTTATACATCCACTGGAAACTGTTTCAGTGGATGCTAACAAATGTATGTTGCGTTCATGAGGCTCTAACTCCTGTTTTGATAATGTCACTTCTGTTACAAACTGCTGTCTATAAAGCCCAGTCCATGTAATCATGTAACAGCAGAAAATGGGCAAAGGGTTTAATGCGTGACCTCTTGGCTGACCATCATTACAGAGAGAATGGAGTGGTTTTGAAGCCCATTTCCTGAGCAGGTGAACAAGTGATGCTTACCACTTTGCACATAGCATGCAAATATAACAACCCTCTGTAATAGAGGTACTTTGGACAAGAAAATATTGCATGACTGATTTAATATTTAAGCCCATCATTCAGTGTATTAGCCTAATCAAGGCCTTTGTATTCAAGTGGAAACCCCACCCCAACCCTAGATAAAAATAAAAAAAGCTTGGAAATGTACTAAAAACTGTAACAAATCCACATGCTAACTTTGGAAGTGACAATTATACAACTGCAAGTCACAGATGGAGTTACTTTTGTGGCTGATTTTATTGAATATTTGCAGGCGTTTCCCTTTCAGAGGAACACCTTTTGTTTCTAATATTTTTGTTATATAGTAAGTTTTAACTAATTTTAAATGCAGTGGGGAGGTGTTCTCAGAAAACCACCTGTGGATGGCTCAAAGCTGTGAATGTGGTGGTAAAACATTGGAGCTTTAAGCTCTAAAACTTATGACTTTCCAAAACATTGACTGTGGAAGACTCAAATTAAGTTCACTTGCTCAGGTGGGCAAATGAGCATTAGTACGCAACAGCAAAACTGCTTAGATTGGAGTGCAACGTTCTGCAGGTGACTGACTAACAATGAAAGATGAAACCAGTTCATTTCAGTAACGACTAATACAATCTACCAAAACAGCGCAAATTAGCGGATCAAAAAAAAAACAACAAGCCTAATAGGGTAAGAAGTCATCTGCAAACCAAAATCTTACTATGTAAGCAAATTTTTCATGTTTCTCTTCTGAAACAGTCTGGCAATTCAGATCAATGAGGGGCAGCCACAATAGAATAATTCCATTTTTGATGTCCATCCCTGATAATTACCCACTGCTTCTGATTCCATTGCCTCTTGACATTCCAAAGAAATTTACACTCCTAATGACGAGCACCACAGTCAAATCAGACACAAAATAAGACACTCTTATTGCCGGCATTAAATTTAGTGCAATTTGCAGTAAACTGCATGCCATAAACTTTAATGAATCATGTTTGTGTGATTCATTTAAATACTTTCCTTCCAAATTGTTGTGGAGCTCTTACAAATATTGTCACTGCATCTGTTTAGTAAATCCCGACAGGAGCTTTTTAACACCAAAAGAAGGCCTTGGCTGGAACAGACAATTATTAAATCTGGTTCTTGAAATGTTATTTTAAACAGACAGCTCTGCACTGCATAAGCCTACGGGTACTGAAATGTAAAATACTTTCATGTGGTAATTGTTTAAGGTGGTGAAATGCACAGGATAAGCTACACCTTGAGCAAAGAGAGGTACCAGTCCTTTTTGCAGATGCCTTTCCTACCAGTTTTAAGGTCAGATGGTGATGCATCAGAGTTTCTTATTTCTTTGACTTTAATATTTACCCGCAGCTTCACACAACATTCAGGAAAAAAGACAGAGCGCTGCACACATTTACACATTTATGTCATTAACACATGGATTTGGCTAGGATTAATATTTCATGTTATTCTGCACACCCACAGGTCAGCTGTACAGTTCTATACAGCAGACGTGTTCGCAATAAAGCAGCCTGGCTCTGCATAACTAGAAGTGGGTGTATAGACAAACTTTGCCCTTAGTGTGCACATTTATCTGTGAATGCACGATATGCATTGCCTCCTTGCAACATATACGCAAATAAACCTTAAATGAAGGGAGCGTCGTAAAAACTTCTGCGGCGAGGCATTTTGCAGTTCAGCACCTCAATATAACGCTCAGAAAGTGCAGCAACATATGTGGAGTTGTGGTTGTCATTGTCACATAAATCGTGACACCGAGCATATAGCAGCACATCAGCGAAAGGTTAGACAACGTAATTAACTGCAAGGCATTCAGGGAGCGGCTGTGTCAAATCGGCACACTCTTACTACATACACCTTGTATTCAGATACACTTCATCACTCCAGGGATGACATGCCTGCAATTAAAAAGTAATGATTCATTTTCTACCGCTGCACTGTAAGGCAGAACAGATGTAATGCAGCACTATTATTCCGAGACAAGATACTTTTAATTTTTTTATTTTTTCACAGATCAGCAAAATCTTGATGCTGATGTTTACAGTCAGAAATGTAATTTAATATTTTGAGATATTTAACATCTGTTGCTGAAGCTGCCCACTGTCCATGAGCGGTTCAATAAGCTCCATTCCCTTAAGCTTTCTGGCTTCGATGGTGCGCTAGTTAGCCAGAGCCACTAATGATTGAAGGTAACATTAGAGTATGTAAACACACAGTCAAATACTCCTTTCAGTAGCGCCACACACAAATCATCAGAGAAATTCAAAGCTTGCCAGGGCTGTCACGCTTTGATATGGTTGTATAGCTATAATAAGGTCAAGTGCAATTCACTCGAGGGGGTTAGCAAATGGTCGATTAAAATCTGGGTACGGTGGTTTTAGATGTTAGTTTAAAAGCAATGCATGTGAAACATTCAGTTGGGTAAGCTGCTGCACATTCAACTTTCAATAACTCCATCCAAGGACGACCTTTCAATGTCATTTTATCAAACACTTCAAAATAAATAAACAAATAGTGACCAAGCTCACCTGCATGTAAAGTTTGATCCTTCGCCATCATTGCAGGTGGCCCCGTTAAAACACAACGAGACATTAAAAGTGGCGTCTTTGCAGACATCTATATCCTCCTCGCAAGTTTTCCCCGTGTAGCCGACCTGACAGAAGCACGCATATTTATCAATGAGATCGACACACGAGCCTCCATTCAGACAGGGACTGCTGGCACATTCCTGTCAATGAGAAAATACCAAAGATTCACATGAGCGAGACACTGTGGCAAGAAGAGCTTTTTAAAAAGATGCAACCATAAAATACACGTTTGTCGATGTAAAGCTCATAAGGGGTGATTAACTAATGAAAAAAACCCTTTTGATTAAGAATGAATTGTTAGTAGTTAAAATGCAGATGATCAGATTATTGATTCAGCAGAGACCTTGGTAGCAACTCAATGTTTTATCGCTACGTTCCGGCACAAAGCTGTGGTTTAGATCAATTAGGCATTAGACTAAGCAATTCCTCTTTATCGGGTATTTGCACAATGCTCACATGATCGCGGTAGTTCAATTCACTTATCTTGTAGGAATGTCAATAAAGTTAAAGATATCAAAGGCCACACCACCTCAGAGCTTACAAAATTCTCCTGACGTGTCGCTACAACGCACAGCTGCTTTATTAATTACACTCAACTCACATCGATGTTCGTTTCACATCTGCTGCCGGTCCATCCAGATTCACAAAGACAGGTGTATGAATATATTCCATCGTCACAGCTGAGAGAGCCACAACAGACGGGGTCAGAATTGATTCATCAAAATTACACTGCTGTGCAAAGTGAACTAAAAAGCATTTATTTGTGGAGGTCCTTTGCAGTATAGTCCATACAGAACCCTTAGGGACGGGTGTAATCTTTCTAATGAATTAGTAATTCACCTTCAAAAGTATTAATGACTGTAATTTAGACACCGCTGAGACAACCTGTAAGTGCATTACATTAGCTCTTTACAACATGTGACATATGTCTCCACTCACTGCGCTGCCAAGGAGCGTAATTAAAAATAATTCCATGCTACTGCTGCACAATTTGCTGTGTTTCTGTTTTAAATGACGGAGAGAAAATGTGCACCTCCCATGAAGGCAAGGCGTTGACGTGCATTCATCAATGTTGGCCTCACAGTGGAGCCCCGTGAAGCCACCCGCACACAAGCAGTTGTATCGATTAGGCGCATCAATACATTTTCCACTATTCTGGCATGGGTTTGAAACACACTCGTCGACGTCAACTTCACAACGTGGCCCTAAGAAATGAAATATATGTTAGTCAGAATTACTTTATTAGAAAGACTTTTTAGTTCTTCAGTACTCCAAAAGTTAGACACACAGATGCACATTATGCATTTTTTTTTTTTAAATTGGAGAAGTAAATTTGATTCTGTCAAGTATGGTTTGATTCTTTTTTCTAACCTTGTAAACATTCAAATATTGTACTACTTGTTTTGTCCTCGAAATTTCATTGAATAGGTAATGAATACTGTCCTGCTGTTCACAGCGTTTGGTAGTATTTGTTGTTTTTTTTTAAAAACTCTTAAAATGTCTACTGACCTGTCAGCCAGGTTTTGAAAAGTGGACATTAATTAACTTGAAACAACACAATGTACATGTTCTAAAACACAGTTATCAACATGTTTATCGCAATGAGGAAATATTCTTGTAATATATCAAATCATCTGCTCTGTTTGCCATGTGCTTCTATGGCAGAGAGAGAGTTTATCTATGATATGCAAAAACTTGTCAGTTTGTCATTTCAAACTAAAAACCGCCATCTTTATCCTTTAATGGCAACCGCTGCATTATATTGTCTTTTCAAGCTATGTATCTCTTACTGACTATGGTTACCACAATAGACGTATAATTTTAACCTAAAACCTGTCAAACTAAATCTGTTTTAAGTTATTTCCAGATACATCATATAGTACAGATGACATACATGCAAAAACTCTCCTCACCTTTGTTTTTTGATGAGGATTTACAAGAATAATGGCAGAATACTTCATGTCAAAGTATCAAAGACTTGTGGTAATTGTTATCTGTCAAGACATATTGCCTTAAGCATTAGTTGGCCGGTCAGACAAAAGGCTTTAGAGAATAGCAGTGCTGTGAAAACGATTGTCTGAGTTGATAAGTAATTTCTTCTTTGACCAGTAATCATTTATTTTCAAATTTCTGCAAAATCTGTCAACAAACTTATGGAAAAGTTAAGGAACGTAAGGAAATTTGAAGCAAAGAATTTGCAGTTAATGGACTAAAGCCTTGAAGATGCAAAACTATTTCCGAGCAGTGTGATCTTACTGTCCAGATAAAGCTGCTTCACCAGCATGTTTTTTCTCTCTGATCTGTTTTCTAAACTTTGATGCACTGTGATCACAGGCTGGCAGGAATGGTAAACATGGGTGTGCTGTTTACATTGCATAAGGATTTCTGTTTTTTTCTTTTTAATGATGTTATGTCTTGCTTCCATATTATTCTTTAAT
Source organism: Oreochromis aureus (assembly GCF_013358895.1). Taxonomy (NCBI): domain Eukaryota; kingdom Metazoa; phylum Chordata; class Actinopteri; order Cichliformes; family Cichlidae; genus Oreochromis; species Oreochromis aureus. The sequence continues at coordinate 15,225,788 of NC_052954.1, read as the reverse complement.
ATGCAACTTGAAAGTTGTAATGCTTGCTCTGAAACACTCAATCCAAAGTGGTTTTAACTTCCTCATGACCGTGCATTAATAGCACTGGCTCAAAGCATGGAGCAGAAATATGGCTATTTATTGAAGTTATTTAAGTTTTAAACCTCTACGTTCGATAAAATATCATGTGAACTCTGAGGGTTATTGGATTTTAGATGATAGGGCTTATGGGACTAATAAAACTGTTTGCTATATGGAGTGTGTAAAAATGAAAAAATATAACTGCAGGTCTAAAACAAGAAGGAAAACAACACATAACTGACAATAAAGACACGGCCCGATTGTACTTTGTGAAAGTAAATATTTAGGAATTCGATAGTTAAATAACTAAAGTTCAAAACAAGAGCTGAAACAACTACTTCATTAATCTTTTCCTGATAAAAAATAAAGAATCTTCAGCATCTTTGGAAAAAATTAAAATTAAACTGAAGTGTCAATCGCTAGTTTCAAATTGAAGCATTTCTTTAATTTCTGCTTAACTCACTTTGTCTTTTAGTCTGTTGATCAGATCAATGAAGCAATCTCAAGTCATTAACCTGAGGTTGACACATAAACACAGCACATAAACAGAAAAGACCATTTTTCATAGTAACCTTAATCTCAACAGTTATTTAAACTCACTGGACACTTTATTAGGTACACATTGGTAGTAAAAGGTTGGGTCACTCAGTCTTCAGAACTGCCTTACGGAGATTCAACAATGTGTTGGAAACTTTCCTCACAGATTTTGAGCCATATTGACATGATAGCATCACACGGTTGCTGCAGATTTGTTTTTAGAACATCCATATTGTGAATGTCTGGTTACACCACATCACAAAGTATTTTTTTGTGCTTTCGTATCATCTCAAGGCCATCCTGCCATCCTGCGCTCAATTCTGACATCAAGATAACATTCTTCACTTATAGCACTGCCACTCATGGGATAGTTTCACATTTTTGGACTATTCTCTGTAAATCCTAAAGATACCTGAGTGGGAAAATCCCAGTAGATCAGCACTTTATGAAATACTCAAACAAACCTGTCTGATACAGATCAACGACCGTACCAAATTCAAAGTTACTTAAATAAAATTTTTTGCCATTCTGTTGCTCGGTTTGAGCTTCAGCAGGTCATTTTGACATTACCGCTTATCTGGATTTGGGTCGCAGGGGCAGCACACTCTTCCTCCAGCTTATCTGAGGGAACATTGAGGTGTTTCTAGAAGAGCAAAGAGATATAATCTCTAAAGCTAGTCCTGGATCTGCCCTGGAGCCTCCTCCTGGTACGACTTGCCCCAAACACCTCACAGAGAAGGCGTCCCTGAGGTATCCTAGTCAGCTGCTCAAACAACTTCGATGTGGAGGAGCACTGGTTCTGCTCCGTCCCTCTCGAATGACCGAGCTCCTCACCCTATATCTAAGGGAAAGCCTAGCCACCCTTGGAAGGAAACTTATTTCTGCTGCTTGGATCTGTGACCTATGTACTGACTGGTAAATCAATAGCTTCACTTTTAGCTCAGCTCTCTCTTCACCACAACAGATCAGTACAGCATCTGCATCACTGCAGATATTGTCCCAGTCCATCTGTCAATCTCATGTTCCACTCTCCCCTTAATCGTGAACAAGACCTCAACATACTTAAACTCCTCCACCCGGGGCAGTACTGTAACGCCTACCAGATCCAGAATGGGCACTCCACCCTCTCCTGGCTGAGAACTATGGGCCAGACTTTCAGGTGCTGATTGTCACTCCAGACGCTTCACACTGTGAACTTATCCAATGCAAGCTGCAGGTCACTACCCGATGAAGCCAACAGACACACATGATCTGCAAAAAGCATAGATGGGATCCTGAGCACACCAAAGTGGAGATCCTTCACCACATAGCTACACCTAGATATCAGTGACAGAATCCATAACAATAGGTGTCTCTGGCATAGTTCAGCACCCACCAGAAACTAATCCAACTTATTATGAGCAATCTGCACCAAACTCCCACTGTGGTTATACAGGGACTGGATGGCTTGTACCAGGCCAGACACCTAATATTCCCCATACTTTTCATTTTCAGAAAACTCAATTAAAATATAAATATACAAGTTTTATTTCTGTAACAACAATAAGTCTGGTGACTAAAATTTCAATAAACTAATAAAATAAAATCACTTATGAAGAAAGGGAACTTTAAAATACAAAAATAAAACAAATACAAACTGACAATTTAAAGATATGTAATGTTCTCAAACAGCTGCTTCCATCTACACCAGACTTGAAGGCATGTCGCTGCCCGTTTTTAAATATGACTACAGTATTTCTTCATTAGAAAGTAGTTGTGGTGAAAACTTTACAGTTTGTCTTGGAGAAGCCACCAAGAAACCACAAAACTGTTATTTTTTAATGCATTTTCTTGTTTTTGTAACAGCCACAAACAAAATTCCAAATAAAATCAAAGGGTTTTGGCTGGCTACAGACTACTAAAGCCAAGTGCAATGTAATTTGGGTGGTGTGCCCCTGAGAGGGTTCACTGAACTGCAGCACTGAACTAATGGAAAAGTGTGTCTTATACTGTAAACGCTGATCATGCTGAGTCTGCAGTACCCAGTGTCTACAAGGGCAAAACCCCCCACGCAAACTGTGCAATCAGACACATTTAAGATAAGGCTGAATATTCAGCTTTAGTGAGACTGTTGATAATATTCATTATTTATAAAAGGCAGCACAAAAATAGCATTCAGATCACAGAAGACGTGAAGAGGAGGAGAGAGTTCAAGCTGGGAAGGAAACACCAGATAACACAAACTGACAAAATTAGTCTCCCTCCTGCCAACAAATCAGAATGCAAGTTGGGAAGACACACTGATGATGTTCATAGGAGTCTAAATTATAGCAGGTACTGCTTTGCAGAGATGCACGTAAGTGACTTTTTATGCTGAGGAATTAAAAATAAATGAATGTGTTTGGTATAATTCTACAAGGAGGGATTTCATGATGTTATTTTTTTTACTAAAGTGGTTAAAAAAGATTATTTAATAACCCTAAAATCTCTTAGGGACTTCCAGTAATCAAGAGATGAAAAATGACTACTGACCCATCATTAATCATTTGGTTAGCTTTTCATTTGCGAACCGAGCCAAAAGTAAACAAAGTGACAACAGGAGCAAGAAACTACTTTGCCTCCTGTGTTTATTCATGAAAGAGAATAAATAAACTGTCTTTTCTGTACACAAAATCTATCATTTTGTCTCGTCACTGAATGTAAAACGACTCATTTCTTGTGCCAAAGAGATGAGTTGTTTCTTTCAGCCAAAAGGAAAGCTATACAGCAGCAAGGAAATTCAGTTTATGACTGCAAAGATACAAAACAACATCAAATAAAAGATAAAAGCTGAAATTTAAGTTCCTGAAATACAAAAGTATGAGTGTGAAAATGTGAAAAACATGAAAAATTCCACGTCCTTCCATTTAAGTGATGATCACACTAATGATTATTGCTAGATATATCATTTCAATAAAATGCATGAATAAACTTTGTGTCACAAGTTGTGTTCGCACATGTTCTTCAATGACACAAGCAGCTAATTTTAGATTCACCAATTAACCCACACACACATACACACACACACACACACACACACACACACACACACACATACACACAGGCACATAGAGCACTTTATGCAGACAGTCCTCAGCTGAGCGCCAGGTTTGAACTCAGAACCTTCTTGCTATGAGGTGGCAGTGCTAATTACTGCACTACTTTGCCACCCACAAACTAACATTACCTAACTTTAATGTTCAAATTATGTAAACATATGGGCTAAACAAAAGTAATTATGCACAGGGACACATTCCTTGCGGAACAGAGCAGGGTTTAAAAAATTGTTTATACTAAATAAAAATAAAGCTGAGGACCTTAATGGGGACTATAAAGCATTTACTGTTTGTTTGTGGATGTTAGTTTGCACAGCAGATTAAAAGTGATGTACAGATCAATTAAAAACTGTTCACAATGTGATTATATATGACCATACATATGTTGTGCTAATATTGAGGATTCATTAAAATCAATTTAATGCATTAAATGTATTTGTTGTTGTTTTTTTTTTTTTTAATTATGAGAAATAAATAGAAAAACATACACTGACTGCTCACATGACACAGTTTCTAATACTTCAGTTAGAGATAATTGGTTTATAACTGATACACTTCCATTGATAAAGTCATTGGAAATGTTTGCACAATATCGCATGCTGTGCCATTAATAAGTAAACACTATACCAGCAGCAACAACAACATTTTGTGGTGCAAGTCCAGCCAGCAAGAGCGAGAATTTACTGAAGCCTTAACAGCAAACAACATCGCAAGGGCCAGAATATCATCATCTAGCAATGTGCTGACTGAGGAAAGTGCAATAAAGTGCTGATTGCACTGTACCATCACTCAAGGGAACATGCTCACTAATGATGGGTGAAGAAGAGAAAAGGGAAGGTGACAAAGAGCGTGGAGAAACTGTGATTTATATAAACAAGATTACCAATTAATCATGTCACTGTAATGACCTTTGACCATAAAGAACACAGCACCTGTACACAGTTAAGTGATACATTACTGGGATTCAGAGACCTTTAAGCCAAATGCCCTAAATAATGATGTGACAGCAAAGATCCAGCCAGATGCCAAGACTGACTTACAGGACAGCATGTTTGCCAATACAATATATACAGAAAGAAAATAACACTGTATATACAAATTAAGCTTAATAACAGGTCTTATCGACCCAGTGAAAGGCATGAGGAATACGTTCACGTGAAGAAGCAAAGATTTAATCTTCGTGATCTTTACCGTGTGTTTTTATGAGACCTGTAAAAAGGCTCACAAAACTTCTTAAAAAACTATAGGAAGACCCCGTTCACTACAAAAGACATATGCACTGAAGAAAATTCCACATAGGTACTGATTGAGGTGGGAATAAAGCGTCATTACAGCCTAATGACATCAACAAAAGTGGCCTGATATAGCACCAGACTCATTTATTAGTGAGGGGCTTCAACTGTTACTATCAAAATGACTTTTGGCATTTGATATGCAAAAAATATCCCCTTTCTTCCCTGATGGCTAAAGCAAATAATATGTTAATACCATCAAGTGACACAATGAATTACAGTGTTACAGCGATGACACATCATGCCATCAAAGGAGAATAACATTTCAATTCATTCCAATCAGGCTACAAAAACACCGCATGATGAATCACCCTCAGACAGCAAACTTACTTTAAGGCGAGAATAAAAAGAACACACAGCACAACTACAGTAGCATCGTAGACCCATTTTTTTTGTGCGTTTTGTCAAAAGTTGCTTTGCTGTTACACATGTTACTAGAGCAAATATTTTGTATGAGTTCCAGTTGGTTTGAGCCAATCCACACTGTATCCTCTGGCCACTTGCTCTCTTGGGGGACCCTGTTTCCTCAGATGAGCTTAGAGCAACAGAAAAAGTAATGGCTTGTACTATGCTGTGCGTAGGTCTAATAATAAAAGCTGCTTCTGTGGGAATTGGGCCATGCGTGTCAGGTTCTGCTCTCCAGAGTAGCAATACCTCAGAGATTTCCCCCCTCTCTCAACTGGGGAAGGATAAATTGATGATACAGTGTGGAAGACAAATGAAATTAATCTTCCCAGTATCTGACAGGACTTGGCTTTGGATAGCGCACACACAAGTGCGCACACGCGCGCGCGCTAAAATAGCTCGATATCCGTCTGGGTGGAAAATAAGACAAATGGATTGAAGTAAAACAACAATAGCGTTCTGAGACTGAAGAGGCTGATGAAATTAAATAAATGCAGCTAACAGACACTGAGACGTTTTTATCAGATAAAACAGGTGACATGAATTTATCTCTTGTTAGCTCTACTAAAAAGCAGGCACTGTATCTTGCACAGCGAGGCAGGCTAATTAAAAGCAAGCATTGTGAAGCATTTTTTACACTAAGCCAGCTCTGTGTCAGACTTGCTTCAATAGCGTGCAGCCACAAGCGGGCATGATAAGCTTTTTAGAGTCTTATATTGATCTTAATGTCGCCTTAGGGCGAAAGAGCTACCTGAGTATCCAGAGCGACAGACACACTTGAAACCCCCGGGCGTGTTGATACAGATGCCCTCATGTAGGCAAGGTGAAACTTCACACTCATTCACATCCAGGTCACATAGCGTTCCAAAATAACCAGGGGGGCAGATGCAGTGGAACCTAAAGAAGAAATTAATAAGCAATGTGTCACACAATCATAGCTCACTTATGTTAATTTCTTATAACTTTAAAAATCATCCGAATTGTTTTCCCTCAGCCAAACATGCGCACACGCTCCCACAGCAGTTGCGTGCTTGTGTTCCAAACCCACTGAGATAAACTGCACTGCAGTGATTTTCTCAACTGACCGGCAGCATTTTGCAGAACAATTAACAACTGGCAATTAAGTTTCCCAGTGTGCAACTTAATTTAAATTATGCTTCATGACTTGTTACTAAAGGGAAGGCTTAATCTGTCCGATGATGTGGTTTACTCAATTGAAATCCCTCTCTGAAGCTGTCGCTGGGCCTAACCATAGATCTCGCAGGAGACGAGGTAAAGAGGCAACATACAATTATTCACCCAAGTGCTGCTGTAAACATCATTCATCAGTAAACAAGTTACATCACATCAAATTTATGAAATATGGTAATTGGTAGTTATTGTCACGTGGCGCATTTGTTTGAAAGCCTCTTCTGCTCTTGGACTGATTTATTAGAACAATTAACCCTTTCCTCGTTGCACTCTCACAGCTCTGCATAGTCTGATTCTTCATCACAGTATAGATGAACTTGCATGGCTTGCTGGGTCAGGGAGATGGATTCAGAGGTGTGCGGCAGGCAGTGAGGTTAAAACACACCTGATGTGAACTCCCAGGACTACGCAATCAGAAGAGTGCTCTGAGCAGGGCCAGGTCACATGGGAATGAAATCATGACGGAAGACAAACTGGAGACAAACCATTTAGGACTCAAATTGGCCCTGGGACTTCTCAACCCATCTGTCCGACTAAGCCTGGAAGCCCCGGGGCTCCCATTAAGCACAGCAGAGAAAAGCACCGGTGGAGTAAAGCCCAATCTAGATACATGATGTGGTCCTGCTGAATTTGCTCTCAGTCTTTAGAATAGCAGCTTATGTGTGTCAAGGATGACAAGCTCGTTGTATAAACTGCAATACTCTAAGGAGGAATGCCAAAACCTTATAGTACTACTTTTTTTTCTTTGGAGAATGGTTATTGATCATTCAACTTTCAAAACAAAATCAAGCAATTAATTCTACCTGGCCTTTATACGCATGAATTTTAAACACGCTATGAAAAAAGGTTAAGATGCAAGTAAAAGGGGGAGAAAAAATTGCATATATGCTTACTTGTTCACAAGATCCTGACATGTGCCAGCATTTTTGCAAGGGCTAGAGGCACACTCATTGATGTCTTCCTCACAGCGAAGGCCAGAAAATCCCACCTTACAAACACAGCTGGAAAAGAAAAATCATTAATATTGATATTTTGTCTCTGATGGAAAATAGAAGATGTTTCTTACAAGCACGTGCACAGAGTGAGAAAATCTATAGGAATTTATTGATATTGATCACATTTGGTTTGATTGCTCACACTCTACAGCAACAAAGACTGGTTTAACTAAATTAAAGAACATGCACAGTAGCATATGATAAAAACCGTAACGACAAACATATTTCGTTTCGTCAAACTACTACCATAATAATACTACCTGTTAAATAAATTTCAAGCTAAGAAGAAGCATATTGGTCTGAAACCCATACAAAAAAAAATAGGATTTCATCACTAAAACTCCTGACATTTTCTCACCCACTAAGAAATGAAAAGCTGGTTTGCGGATAACACTTTTTACCTGTAACTGTTGACCCGGTCCACACAGTCACCCTGGTTTTGGCATGGGTTTGAACTGCACTCATTGGTGTCAATTTCACACCAACTTCCTTCAAATCCTGAAAGATAGATGAGATGGTCATGGATCAGCAAACCCTACTACATCCTGAAAACGTCAGGACCGATGATAACAAAGGCCCCAGTGAATGCCATTTTAATGGAACTAGTAAGCCCTGTAGCATATCTCATCTTCCAGCTCTCAGCACTCACTGTTTCCCCTTTGAGAGTGTGTAAGTCTAATAATACTTTAGTGCCACAGACAGATTGGTCTGAGGGTTAGTGGTTTGGGGTTTGGGAGGTGTGTGCCTGTGTGTGCCACTGTGCATACGTCTGTGTGTCTGTGTGTGTGGGAGAAAGCGAGCGAGTGGGGGGACATCTTGTTAAGTTAGGGTAAGAGGGAGAGGCTAAGCCCAAGAGCTCTTTTGCCCTTGTTCATTAGGGGGTTGAGGGCCAGCATGGCTAAGCAGATCAGCATGGATGTTTTGTTGTACATTTGAAGGCAGCCTAGGAGCCTGTAGTGTTCTGCCTGCCAGAGGTATTCCTCTAGTGCTTGGCCTGGGTCTGGTCCATTAGATAGTTTCCTGCTGAACAAATTAACATTCACTCCATGCATGACTGGGTTTATTAAGTAAAAAAATTGACAAATTAAAAAAGATCACAAATCAACCAAATGCTCAAAAGTATGGAACCAATTAATAGACATGATCTGACTTTCATTAGCAGTGAAATTTAATCACCTATAAACATCAGAAGTGCATCTAATGTTTAGACCTACAGTATAAGCATCCATCCATCCATCCATAGCTTATCTGAGTCCAGACTATGGAAGCAGTAGAGCTTCCCAAGCCCCCATATCCCCTGCCAACACTTCCAGCTGTTCAGGAGGAATACCAAGCCATTCCCAAGCCACTCTCTACAGTGTATCCGGGGACTGCATGGGAATCTTCCCAGTTGGGCATCCTTGAAAGAGCTCCTCATCATATCTCTAATAGTAAACTCAGACACCCTTCATAGGAAGCCTAGTTTTATACTTTTGGCCATTACGTCAACTTAGTTTTCTCTTCACCATAACAGACCAGTGCAGCATCCAAATTACTACAGATGCTGCACAAATATGCCATTGTAGCTGCACGGTATGAGTAATTATACACAGATACAATTTCCTGTGCAATGCTGCTATCAAGCTACTTTAAAATTCTGGGCTCAGACTCCCAACAACGACTACTGTGTTTCCCCTGCAGAGCACCATCTGCCAAGCATAATTAAATGTAATGCAAGCATAGCAAAGGGTTAATATAACTAACCCATAATGAGTGTGTGAGTGCTCTTATTGTTTTCTTGTCTCATTATGTTACTCCCACTGCTTCAAGATAGAATTACATATTTTTGAACTGTAATGGGTTTTGCACATAGTAGATTTTATGCCCAGAGAAGTACATCTATTCACAACGATGAGGTTCCTGAGAATTGTTTAAGACAGGAGAGCATGCGTTTTAATCTGGCATGTTTAAAAAATGTGAGACTCCAGCCATACAGGAAGAAATCATTCAAAGTATTGAATATGACATTTTGGCTATTTTTGGAATTCACGAAAACAGTCTAGCAGGGTCATACAGGGTCTTCAGTCCTCTGTGTAATATCAGGAGGTAACTGCATACTGCCTTTTTCTCGTTCGTCTTCACTTCAAAATATACAGATGCAGGAGTTGTGATTATTTGTAGTCTCCAATGTGTTTAAAATTAGAAAAAAAATACACTATGAATAATGAATTTCCTAAAAAAAAAAAGAAACTGAATGCAGGGTAAGTGACACAACTCTGTGCATCTTGGGATGTATGAATGAAGAGGAATCCATGAAGAGGAAACCAGAGACAGCACAGAGCATCTGGTGAATTATGGGACAGCACAGGTTTCCCATGCTGGTCTGTCAGTCAAAGCGATGGTGAAGCACCTTGGGGACTATTTCGAATGTCACTGCAATGTAATGCATCTTCTGCCACTAAGCAGTGACTTGAGGCTTCTCTTTGACAGAGTACAGAGCGGGATACCCAAGGCGCGTGGCTCACGTAGTCATTCCATCATCTGGCAAGAGCTACAGTATGTGATCGCGGCTGCTGCCAGTAAATGTCTCAGAGGAGAAGAAATTGCGGGTGATCCCAAGTGGATAGCCAACTAACTTTGATTGACATTTCAATTGAAATATGAGGAATGTCTCCATTTTGAGAGAGTGAGCTTAGTTTGAACTGCTACATTGGTGACTGTTGTCTTCTGTCAGTCTGATGTAACCGTTTCTCAGAAGGGGCTCATTTAAAAATTTTATAACCCAGCGTTTCTGCAGTACAGATTACGATCTCTGTCTGCGGCGGCGTCTGTGTGCCGTCATGCATCAAAAATGTTAGATGTCACTGGTGGCTTAATCCAGGAGCAGGATTGTCATGTTGAAACTAGGACTGCGAGTTTTGTGCCTGGCCTCATGAGTTTTAGTTAATCTACTGCGCTTTTTAATTTGCCAGTCAGTGGCTGGATTTTAGATTTATGACACAAGATCAGAGCGAGATTTACAGTATCCAAACTCATAAAAATGCAATGTGCTGGAGTTTGAGAAAAGCTTAACCAAAATTGTGAAAATAAGTGTGAAATAAGTCACAAATACAGAGAACGTTACAAAAAACAGACATTCTGCACCGACAACTAAACTATTTTCAGCTGTCATTAAAAGAAATAATTAAAAGATTATATATAAAATATCGCTTTACTGTGTTTTATGATCAATATCATAATTCTTGCTTTTTGCTTCTCAGCAGGAAGTGAGAAGCCTTTTGCATTGTCTTGTACTACAGAATTGCTGTATCATGATAATACAATGGGTGATAAATTGCAAAGTATTGTAAACCAAACCATCCCAGCACCACTGATGGAACACTGTTGGACATCATGGATTCTTTTTAAGTCCCTGTCACATTATTTTAGTTATATCTATTTAAAATGAAGCAACACAAATAGAAATAAAAACAGAGAAGAGTACGCTTTTAGGTCCTTTACATGCAAGGACCAAAACTGGGTTACTTGAAGAAGTGGGTTAAGAATAGAAATCCTTTGCATGTAAATACCAGCTACTGCAGCCAATTTACCCCACTGCTACACACCTGGACCACCTCTTCGGCACAGCTAATGCAGGCACAAAATGATTAAACACTGAGTTTATTTAAAATTTGTTTACTGTACAGCTGCTGCAGACCTGCTGCTATTTCATACTTTTAGTATAAATGAAACTACTTCTTCACAACTGAGGTCTGGCCCTGTGTACACTCTTGATGTTATGGTTTGTTTGTTTTTTTCCTTTTCTCTAGCTTTAGTCATATTATCTATTTTGATGACTAATCTACAAATTAAAGCTGTTAACTTTGGTTTATATGTTTATATGTAGTAAGTTTTGGCTGTCATAAAACGACAAACTGCTTGTTTTATGGTCTGTCAAAGATTTGGCCCTCTCCGACTCTGACCATTGCCCCCTGTCCATTTGGAAAATCATTCATGCTGTGAAACCAAATGTTATAGAATGAAGAAGTTTACAGAAAGACAAAAAAAACTTTGTGGAACAGCCTGAGTGCAGGTATCTCGTCTCCGAGGTCTGCACCAAATACAGGCACTTTAAATGGTCTGAAATAATGGGGATATACGAGATTTTGGACTTTTATTATATCCTGCACACCCTTCATAGCCATGACACCGTACCTCTTGAATTACAAATAAAAGAACAATCAGGTTATGCTTTGAACTTTAAAGCTTTGTTAGGCAATTTTGCTTAAAAAAATTTCATTAAATCAAATGGCACTCTGTGGTGTGAGAGGGCTGAAAGCACTACAAATGCCACTGAGAATCAACACTCTTCACCATGATGACTACAGCTTTCTGCTTGGCATTTAGGTTTGCTGATTCATATGTTTGGGCCTGAAGCCTATCACCTTGTCTTTCATAGAACGCAAAAGGTTTAAGATGCAAAATGTGAGCAAACACCATGCTTGCCTACAAATCAGACAGTTGCGTTTTGCATTTGCTTTTTCACTTAATGCTTAGTTTCAAATCTGTGAAAGTCTATTATAAACATTACAATTCACATTTAATAGAATGGACAGTTTATTAGTTATACCTTGCTTATACCTTGGACCCCCTTTTGCCTTCAGAGCAGCCTTAATTATTTTTAGGGATAGACTGAACCTAAGTACTGAGATGTGAAGATTATGGAGGTGAACTTGTGATCGTGTTCAAGAAAACAGTTTGAGATGATTTTAGCTTTGACACATTTTCATGTTAGAAGACGCCATCAGGAAAATAATACACTGGGGTCATCATAAAGGGAATTAGGAGGTGGTGTTTTAATTATTAGATATTTGCATTAACAAGTAGCTGAACAAGTGTAGCTAATAAAGTAGTGAGTATGCAATTCTGCACTGGCTGTCTCTCCTTATGATCATCATACATTAGTAAACATCATTGTTGCAGATGAGCAATTTTGTTACCTCCCTCTCTCTTTTTAATGATAACTAAGTAAATAGCCACAAAGCTAAATAGCTTAATAAATAGCTAGCTACATTTATAGCTAGCTAGCTCGATATAGCGCTAGCTAGCTAGTTAGATAGCTGTCTGCCCAAGTTCTATGGGTAATTCATCTTTTTTGTTTGTTTGTTTAGTTTTTTTAAGGTGGAAATGTTGGGTATTAGTTTAGTCCTTAAGCTTAAAAATTGTATTTCCTCACATATTATCAGTCAGAAGTTACAGTTATTGATTATGCCTAAACATACTGTATAATGTTCACAGAGAAATGAGGGTTGCATGATTCCAACTTGGTATGAATGCAGATGCACTCATCTAGGTCACCTTAGGCTGTAACACTGTGCTTACAGCAGTGAGTGTCATGAGCTAAAGAGAAACTTTGGTACAGCAGTGTATTGCAGTTCCCATGACAGAAATACAAAAAAAGAAAATGTTCTTATTTTTACATCTTTTCACTCTATGAGAAGACATTTTTAACATTAGGAAACATATTCCCATAGAAGACACCAGGTCTACTGTTAAATTTCTTTTGCCTTAGTCACAAGATATGTTGGCTTGTAACACAATAAGAAACGTATTTATTTTTGAAAAATCAGGGTCAACTATTGTCTGTAGAGCAAACTATAAAATTGAAAATCACTGATACCAACAACAGCTACCCATATATACTACACCACAAGTAACCTGCGACATGTCTATATCATATCACTGTCAATCATTTCAGGCTGTATGGTTGTTCCAGACAAGGCAGTCTTTATGTAGCTCATGCCTTTCTCTGCTTAGAGCAAGCAAATCAACGGTTCATGCTTCAGTGACCCTGTACTGCATGTATTTTATGGTGTATATATTGTCCCATGCCCTATTTTTGTTAAGAGGTTACACGCGTCATCTTATTTTTGTGATTTTCTTCCATGTTGTTTAGCAAAACACACAAACAATGGTGCTCTTCTTTCAGGCTGTTGCCATCTTGTTTTAAATGCACGTATAATTGAATACCTATGCATATCTGTAGTACAAAAACAAAGTGTGTCTAATATCCACATCAGTGCTAAGCAACTGTCATTATGGATACTGATGTATACACTTTGCTCAATGATATCTCGCAGCTTCTAAAAGTAAACCTATGGTGTATATTAAAAAAAAACAAACATTCAGTCAGATCTGTAGTAGCTTCCACGTATTATCAGAGACTATTTGGGTATTTTACATGCTGTTAGGCTTTCAGGGGTTAAACACCAATCTGGTTAAATCAAATAATGATGAAGAATTTTCATGAAGGGAAATCCTCTCACACTACTATGTGATCACTGATGCTTTTTTCCTGCCTTTTTTTCCCCTGCAGCTGTTATTTGATCTGGAAACAGAGCTTTCAAAGCTACAGCGGAAGAAGAGAACCACCTTTTGCCCTCAGCAATGGAATATCACTAGTGTGGTGAGACCTTTGCCAACTGAAGGGGCACGCTCTCATACTGAGGTCGAACACCGGCTACATTTTAATATTTTCCCACTTCTTTGTGTGCCTTCACTGTGAGAATATTAGACCAGACAATGGTTTCCCAAATGGAGCTGTGATTTACATGACATGAACTCTGATTAAAATACAATATGGCCACTGACTGCCTCTCTGTCGTGGTCCATTATTCTGTGAGAAAGATTTATTTGGAACACCTTTAATCTCAGTAATTGTGCTATGAGGAGCGAATGGCTACTGTGCAGGCTCAGAGTCACATTATATTGGTTTAGTTAAAATAAGCTGGGAAGTGATGAGTCGTAACATCACTAACCTTTTTTGGATTTCTGTACAGTATGCAAGTGTCTTACATGTAACCGATATGCTCTAAATGCTAAAGGGTATGTCAGCCAGGTCATTTATATAGAAGAGATTTCCAATCCTGGTTTGACACTTTATTCATTTTATAAATGAACTAATACAAACTAGAGCAGATAATGTGGACTGCATGAGGTAATTACTATAAAAAAGCTCATCATAAAGATGGTAATCATAATAATCTAGAACAGCACACTATAATGGGCAAAATTCACTAAGTTGACTAAACCTGCACTATCTGTATTTCTATTTCCTTACTTTTAAATAATGAAAAGTCTCAGTGATCTTGCTATACATCTGCCAGGACATCTGGTTTATTAACTGACACATGTCAGCTATAAGTCATATAGTCTGCCCCCTCTATAAAAAAGAATAATCACCTAAAATGAATCTACTGAGGCCAGACTTTTTCCAACACATTTTGGCAACACATATTTTCCACACATCTTTTTCAGTATCATATTAGCTATGTGTCAGTTCTCTTGTTGGCATAGCTCCACAGTAGCTCATTAACCAACTGTTTGGTAGGACACAATCTCAATCTTGTGGAAGGTGAAGGCTAGTGTAGCATGCCATGCAAATAAAGGGGTTTGTTCTCCATCTGGCCAGGAACACCTCTGGGTATATTCTGAACCATGGAGACCAAATGGTTTTTCCATGTGAAGAGACCACACAATGCTTTTGAATTAATTCCCTGTACTGCAAAAATGAAAAAAAAATTTCTCCACTTAATATAATGCACTAGAGGCAAAGTGATTGTCCTCATATCACACAGCTCACGTTTAACACTTAAAAATGCCAACTTGTCACCCAAAAACCAATAAAAAGCTTGTAATGAATATAGGCAGTTTAACTAACAAGTCTAAAATGTTAAGTGCTGCAGTGGCATGCTATCCATTGAAAATGCCATCCTAAAGAACCTACGAATGAAACTAGACTTACAATCTATTAATCTAATCCATAGAATATTATCATTTTAAATAATTGACAACTATAAATATTTCACATCCAGAATAATAATCAGTCATTTTGATGTAATTATCAAAAGGTTAGAAGGTTTTGACATGTTTTGTCTTTAAGTCTTGAAAGAATCCTATAATCAGTTGTACAAAATCCATGAAAACTACGTAAAGTAACTATGTGAGAATTATTTACCATCTCAGTGATTAAAAAAATAAAGAAAAAAAGGGAACTAAAAATTGAACTCCACTGACACAACTCTCAAAGAAAAATGATTAAAGCTGAAGTTGTATTAATTAAGCTGTAGTTTCTAATAATTAAATTCAAAGGAAAAAAAGTATAAATATAGCCTTTCCGCTCTTCAGATAGTTTAAGTGGATGGAGCCTTGACTAAACAGCAGAGGCAGAGAATGGGCAGGAAAGGTCCTAGATAAGATTAAAGTTTACACATGTGAACTTGTCTTTGTTCAAGGAATTCAGCAAACCGAGCAAGGACAGCACAGACTATAGATTGTGTGCGAGACTCTGATGCAACTCTACCTTGTACCGCAGTCTTGGCTGAGTGATGCCATGTGTTGTTTGTTTCATTTGTTGCAGTTGTCGGCCAGTAACCCTCACCTCAACCTTCTACCCTAACTCTCCCATTTTCAGGTTGCTCTTCTATCAGGTTTGGCACTCCCTGCTGAGGCTCCTCATTAAGAGGAAAGTGGAACATCTGTGCTGGTCAGGCAAGATGACTTAGGCCTCCTGGCCAGAGCCTCAGCGGAGTGTCTCTGCTAGTAAGAACAAAAACTTCCTACAGGAGCCCTCTACAATCAAAAGAGGATAACTGCTTCACCTGTGTTTTTTTTAAGACAAGTCTTTCAGCTTGCTCTGGTTTTATTTTGGCCCCCAGCTTCTCACAGTACACCTTTGTAGACAGAACTCATTTCCATTGTGGCTGTGTTTTACAAATCCCTTTAATGCCGCTCCCAGTAGAAACCTCCTAATTGCTGCCTTTTAGATCCTGCTAAGCTGATGAACACTAAACTTGCCATATCAACCTTTTTGTTAGATGCGTAGAGTCTAGTGAAGTTTCTTGAGAAAGCTAAGACCACACAGTCAACTTTGTAATCTCTTCAGTAAAGCAAGTTTGGTATAATGACCACTAAAGTTAAAGCACTTAGCTTTTATAAAAGACCCCTGTCAGCAGCCATCAGATACTGTCACAGGGCTGGCTATGAAACGTTTGACAGCCACCATCTATTATCACAGCATTAGCAGTGCCTCAAAGGCATCATCACAATGAATACCAGTGCTTCTTCAGTTGCACTCATGCAATTCTGGTGAAATGGAAAGAATAGAACACCTGTTATTCCAACCATGGATTATGCATTACAACCTAACAGCTGAAATTAGCGACTTTTGTTGTGTTAGACGTAGCAGTTTATTACAGAAAAAAAACAGATATGAGCAAACAAGGTTAAAGTAAACAAGATTAGCAGAATGGATGTAGCAGCAAAGTGCTTTTTTTTTTATTTTACATGTTTGTAGTCTTATCACCAGGCAGGAGATGGTATTTAAGATATTGTTAAGTTTCCCTACATTGCATTTAAATTTTCTAAACACAAGACTACATAAACTGTTTATCCGATTTTTGTTTTTAGCAAAGATTCTTATATTCACCTGCATGTTTTTGCTAATACAAAGTTATAATTAATTAAAAATATGTATTTAATCTTAGTTAACTGTATCTCAGCAACTACTTCAACAGCCAAACTTATTAACAACACAAGGATACATATTTATCCTGAGGCTTGTTTTAGCATGGTGCAACTTCCTTAACAGCCAACCATGCCTTTACATAAGAGCACATGCTGTCTTCATTTGAATGTGGATCATGTGATCTCGCTTGATCTTTGCAAAAACCACAGAATGAAGCTGCCATGTTTCTATTTACATATTTAAGACTCGGTATCTAAAAGCAAATAAGAGGTTTTGAATTTTTGTTTTTAATTCAATTTTCTTCTTATAAATACTTACTGATGCTATGCTGGACATAGTGACAGTATTTGCAAGCATTTAGTGTCATTTAAAAGCATAAAAATCATTCTCCTTAATTCAGTTACCTTGACAATATTTACTGTGTTGTGTAAAAGCTTTTGTCTGTGCATTGGAATGTGCTTAATGTACTAAATCTTAGATGTATATGCAGACAAATTTTATTTTCAATTAGTCTGAAGAATAGTGTTAGGCCTCACAATTTCCTTGACAAATAACCTACAGTGAATACTAAATAACAAGTTTTTAAAACGACTGCACTGGGATCAAGCCGTGGGCTCCTTTATGTTTGTTGAGTAGTAGCTATGGAGGATGGATTTAAGGTGAATAATAATGGAGAGTAGGTGAGTCACGGTTGTGTGAAGTGAAAACGACCAAACCCACGCAAAGCTCTTGGTGTAATGTATGCAGCCAGCGCCTAATTTCCTATTCCTCTCCAAGGAAGCTTTCTGAAACTAACCCAGCCACTCTATTTATATCTGGCAACATCTTTTCATCTCTTTGCTGATGGAGCCATTAGGTACAGCATAACCCTATAGCGTCTTAACCTCCACAATGAAGGCCCATGTTAAAATGATATATCATTTTACAATTTCCAAGCTAACAAGATTTTACTGATAAACATCGTAATAGGTCATTTTAACGAAGAAAACGATCATTGCCATTGCTCTATTCCAATATGTTGCTTCTGAAAAAAAAAAAACCTTACTGATCTCATGAATTGAACATAAAACAGATTTTCCTGTGTTTCATTTACGTCTGAGTGGATGTGCATGCCCGAGTTATTTATGCGTGCGAGGGCATGTGAATGAGCGAGAAGGAGCCAGTACTAAACGAGGTCAATGCTTTATTTTCTTTTAAAATAATTTACAGTCTGACTCCTTAGTCACCCACAGTTCTTTCATCCTTCTGTGTCTGTTAGCTGCAAATTTGAACGGGCGTAAGTTTGCAATCTGCTTGTAAATGGGAATATTGAGAATATGTACACGTTGAAGAAAAAACATCTAATTTTGCATTATCAGTGACAAGTAATTTCTAAGACATTTGGATGCATGCATGAATTCAAGACGATCAGAATTAGCATCGGTCCTTAGCCAAGCATCTACTGTTCCTGCTGCTACAATTAGCAGGGATGCACCAATTTATCGCCCAATCATAGGCAATGGTAGATAGTCCAGAAACATAATGACAATGACAGTGAATAATGATTAAACAACTTTACAGATATTCTGTTAATTTGCACAAAAGAGGAAGATTTTAGATGTTATTTATCCCTGACAATTTCCTAATTTGTGATTGTGTATTGATTAGACTTAAAAACAAACAAAAAAATGAATAAGAGATTGTGATGTAGAATAATGTCCAAAAATTTTTAGGTGCTCATTAACTTACATTAGACTAACTGGGTCTTGCTAAAAGACGCTTGTGCAGGCTTTACGCTGCATTTGATGTATTGTTTAAAAATATTCATAAAAAAGATTATGTGCCTTGTATACAGTAATGTTTTTATAAATAAGAATCATATTAAAGAGTGGTAGTACCTGCTGATTCACCATGTGTCTGTAGGGTCTTTACCTTAGAATATAGTATGCATTAGGATGACCCAGCTGGCACTGATTCACAGATTTATTGCTAAATAAGTATTCAGTTTAATTTAGTTTTAATGCAATGAGGAGAAAAGCAAGCAAAAGACACCAATGTCTGGGTTTGTTGACCATTTCTTATGCAAAAATTAAAGTGGAGCATGTAAAACTCTAGAAATGAAAATGATGGTACCTCTGACTAACTTTCATTATGTCTAACACTCCTTTTAACCCATATAATAGCAAAAAAAAACCCATATTCCACTTATATTCTTCTCCATATTGCAGCAAAAAGTATGTCTCTTATTTTAAATCACCCGTGTATGACAAACTACTGTCTTTATGGCACATTTTTTAGGTATCAGGAGCACATTTTACCATTTTATTCATGCACACAAAGACATTAAACCTTTCTTTTACAGCAACTTTGAGGAAAAACACATTTCAGAGGGAGGATAAAACAATGATTTTCAAATAGATAGTGCTACTTTCTTCTTATTCCAATTAAATTATGCTGTTTGTAATTTTTAAATCCCTCAAGTTTTAAACAATTCTGTTGAACAAAATTCTACGATTATGCAAGGAAATAAGTCGAAAATAAAAACACCACGAGCACGAGGTGAGTACGAACACCGAGTTCACTCACCAGCTGGGCATCTGCAGGAAGCTGTTCCATTGGAGCGTGTCAGGCAGGTGGAGTTGTGTAGGCAGGGATTGTGGAGGGGGTCACACGGGTCATAAGGCTGGTTGCACAAGGGGCCACTGAAGAAGGGGGGACAGGTGCAGGAGAACTCCCCAGGTATGTCTGACTCCTGACACTGAGCTCCATTTAGACAAGGGCCAGAATCACACTCATTCACATCCTCTGTACAGTCCACACCTGTCCAGCCTCGTGAGCACAGACACCTTACATACACCAGAGAGGAGATGTTACACGGTAGAGGTTATTTTGCCATAAATTTAAATGAATCATAAATGAATAAACACTTTTTAAAATGTTCTAGAGGCTATGGCAGTCATACTCTTTGGGACAATTATGCTAAAAATGCATTCAGCAGATGTTCTGGGAAACTCCTGAATAGCTTGCTTTTTTTTTTAATGATAATTTAAATTACCCACAAAACACACTCTTCTACACAAAACCTCAGTGTTACAGTGCACGCGTTCTCCACACTGCTCTCCTGGATCTCTGTTTGAGAAAGTACGAATTTTAGTGTTTAACTGCTCTACTGGTCAGAGCAGCTTTTAATTCTGGACAGCTGAATGCAGGACACAAGAGGTTAGAGTGCTGAGTGGGAATTTAATGGAAATGTATGCGATCGAGACAGAAAGAGAGACAGATGGAGACAGAGAAACAGAGAGCCAACCACAGTGTATGTAAATCTCAAGTATCTGCTCTTAAGGCAGGTGAATATTCCACTTGGTGGCAGTGAGTACCCGGGCACTACAACCACTCCACCTTGCATTCCTTTCCATCCCCCAACTTTTCTACCTGAAGCATTTTTATGTCTCCCCAGTGAGAGTGGGCATTAGCCGAAGCAGATACACCAGCTTTTTCCTCCAATGAGTCACAGATCCCCTGAAACCTTTTCATGCTGTGAGCCATTGATTGACTCATTTGTTTTACCTGCCATCTGCAATTCATTATCTCCGGTGCCAGTGGAAGGACATATTGCTATCTCTGAACGGCTTCTTTTTTCCCGCATTTCTTAAGTGACTGATGCACCTCGCGAGGACGCTGCCCTCGAGCCAGCTCGCACACCTACTTGTAGCTGTTGAGAAGGTCTGTGCAGGTGGCGTTGTTTTTGCAGGGTTGTGATAAACATTCATCAATTTCTTGTTGGCAGTACTCCCCCTCCCAGCCAGAGCGACACACACACTCATAACTCTGCGATACAAGAAAAAGGGAAACAATATTAGATTAACACTGGAAAGTAGTCACATTTCACATCTGCACTATGTAGAGTTAGCATTTTAGGTGGTTAGAATCGAATATTTAGGAGAGCAGTAGGCACATCTCACATGCAGGGACTGTTAATTAAGTTGTGACGGAGCAGACAGAGGGCATTTTGCCACTCATTTGTTTAGTTATTTATATTGGTTGCATTTTAAAAAACAAATGTTGCAATGCTTAATATACTTGATTTAATTCATCTCAATGTTCTTGAAAACATTGCGGAATAAAACCTCCTACTCGCACACACACACACACAAAAAAAAAGCTTTCCTGTGGAAATCTGTTTAAAGTGTGGAAGAGTCACGCTTGTCTTACATTTCCACATTACCGTGCTGATGTATTCCTCCTACCACCCACCCTCTGGACAGTATGCAAGCCTGTTTTTTTTCCATCACATTCAAGATACGATGATACAAAACCTTTATGAAGCGTACAGCATTACCACTGCATATTCTTTGAGGGGTATTTTCACAGCCAAGCAAACATGTAAAACACGTTGGATTTAGATTTGTCAGGTTGTTTTTTTCTTTTTACTCTGGAGCCAGTAAATGTGTTGTTAGTACTTTAAATTCAAAAAACGTTTTATACAAAGCTCAAACATTGCTAATCTTTTATATTCTTGCCTTTCCTCCATTCAAAACAGTACGCGGACCACTTGTCCTTTATTTCATCACTGCAATCGGCGCTAAAATAATGAATTGCAGCACGAGAGATTAATGTTTTTCTTCCATTACTTTCCAAGAAGCCATCTTAATTTAAATTCCTCTTTGCATACGTTATGAACGTAGTCATATGGTCAAAGGTTGTTTGGGATTTATCATTGCCAACACTCTGTCGAAAGGTCCCGGGTACTAGCGGTTGAATGCATGCTAATATTTATTTCATACACTGAAGGGGAGCCGTTAAACTTTGTCTGATATAATTTGTACACTGTAGGCCTTATGGTGGTGGGGGAAAATGCCGTCATCTCATGATAAATTAGATACCTCCAGGAGACTCCAATTCCTTACCCCTGGCAATAGAACATAATCTCATTTTTGCTGCTAAGTCACCTTCAGGGACTGCAATTCTCCAAAATAAGGTAAAGCTCTGTGGGACACAATGTTCAGAGAGAGAAATAGCTGCACTGTAAACAAGACTATGTGATGGGATTTCCAAAAAACGGCCCTATTTGAATAATGAACCGAGAAAAATGTAACGGTAAAACACGGTGACTAAAAAAATACCAGTGGAAATTTCATTATATTCCTCTTATCAGATCCCATCGTCTTCTTACACCGTGTCCTTTTGTCTTTGGACTTGAAGAGTTTAGTTTATCCCAGAAAATGAAAATTACACTACAGTGTTTTAACCAGCTTTTGCACAACAATAGGCTTCCATTGGTATATTGTTATTGTCTTAACACTTAGTTCTTCAAATCTTAATACTGATTTCATGAGAATTAAATTTGCTACAGAAACTTTATAAAAATTAATTTGTGCTTGCAGTGTGTTCTCATCTATCTTAACATTACTCCTCCAATGTAAGCCTTTTTTAAAACTCGGCTACACACATCATAAGTTACCAGAGGGAAAAAAAACAAGGCTAAATATATGGACTTTATCTATGACACATCTGTTTTACTACTGCAATCTGTTAGCAAAAAAGCAGCTGTTGGAAAAAGGCTCCTGGTACTCATTGCACAGTTAGCGAGCAGCATGCGGATCCCAAGGCCTTTCCGCAGCTGCAACATATCAATGTTATTGGCTTAAAAAACATCTGAATAAGTACAAGAATAGAGTTGTGCCTTCAAGACACAAGTTTTAAAAGTTCTGCTTTTTTATTTTTTTTTTTAAACTTAACTTCTGACATAAGCATTTTTTATTTCCCGTCAAGCCCACCCATGTGTTGCATAACCAGGACGTGGAGGTCTTTAATGGGGAATATGTCATGCTATAGATGTGCTTAGACAATGTAAAGTTATTAAACCTATTGAATATTTCTATGTTTTTTATGACTTACACTTTAACCATAACAATGAAGCTTTTTAAATAATTACTAATTATCGGGTATATGTCTTGTTTTGGACACATGATCACAACATATGTCCAAAACAACATTGGTTAAAAATAGAGACGCTATCATTACAAATGAGTGTTTTCCTTCTAGGGATACTTTGGTAATCCTTTGGTTATTATGTTACACTGGCTACAAGGCATAAATGGGACACTGTAATTGGCATAATTTTTCTATTATGAGATATAAATAATAATGGCCATCTATGGGACATAAGATATTAACAGTTCCCTACCTTATTTTCCCCCCAGACACCCAAAACAATATGAATCATGCTGGACCTGTAAACCAGATCACTGGCGAGCTGCTCTGGAGCACAAAGTTGTGTTGATGTAGTTTATTCGTTTTTAATAATGTGCCAATGTTCGAGTTACTGCACACTTGTTAATATTTACTGCAAAAGAAATGTTTTAAAACACCGAATGCACAGCAGCCATCAAAGGTAATATACAGTAACTAATGTGATTCATGTCTATCAATGTTTTATGGAGAGTTACCAACTGTGGCGATTTACAGGACTGGGCAATTCTGAAGCATAGGCTATAACATCACTCCATTATACTGCCTTGGAAAAATGTTTCTACTTACCAGATGGAGGTCCTTACATACTGAGTTGGTGCTGCACAAACTGTTCACGCAGTCATCAATGTCTTGCTCACATCTGAGCCCAGCATAACCGGGACTGCAAAGGCAGTAAAAGCCATCTACAACTAAAGGAAAAGCCGGAGCATAGTTACAGTACCTTGCATCATAAATTAATTCACTCAAATCTCAGTGGGTCCTACATCTCCACACAGGTAAGTGCTGATTATGAGCATAAAGCACAATGACTACTGTGATTCTATTTTTAAAGGGTATGACCATTAAATAAAGCTGTATCAGTAAGACCTGTTGCTGGCAAAGTCCAAACTGCCTTATGCCTTAGTCTGACAGTTTGACACTCTAACCAGCTTTAAATGAACCTGTCTGCGATGACCATTCAGTCCTCTTCTCGCCAGGTGCTTTCCTTGTCTCACCATATTTCTGCTCACTGAAAGCCTGAAAGCCTTGTCATTTGTTGCAACACCCTCAACATACTTGCAACACGCTGAATGATGGGGAAAGAGCGCAACAGAGGGAGAGGACCAATTTCAGTGGTATTCTTAATTCAGAAGCTACAAATGCGCCAATTTCTTCCATCAGAAGTTAGAATCTCCCATGGCTAATAATCCATTCCTTCCTCTCTTTATTTATTAATGATTTTAACCAGGGATGCATCATTCTGTTTCTCCAACACAACACTGGTACAAGCAGCCAGTGACAGAGGTAATTGCAGTTCTTACAGGAGTGAATTTATTACTTCCCCAGTCAGGGTCCCTGGATTCTTCATTATCCCAAAGATTTACCACGTAATCTATGCTGTCACTCTGTCTTGGTGCGTGTAGATGCTATTACTCTCATTAAATGCTGTAAGTCCTGGGTGGCAGCAGCATTACTCATCACTGCCACTGTGGCTATGCAGTGCTGTCCCTTGTGGCTGGCTGGCTGGCTGCGACTAAGCACTGGCCAATAGGTCCAAGAATCCAGCTTCACTAACCTAAGGTGAACTGGCTGCGCTCAACGTTGGCCAAGACAGTTTGTGGAGGGCTACTGTAGCACTGAGAGGACCGTGATCCACTGCCATCACGATTTTAGAAAAAGCATAAGCCAGTTCAAAACTGGACTGGAGAGCTGGCAGTTTTTAAGAATGCCGGGAAGGGTGGAAGAAACAAATATTTTGATGCTTTTTCAAAACTGGTAACTAAATTTATGGCAAAATCATGCAAATTCACAGTATAAAATAAATAAACCAACATTCATTGACTTATAATTATTTCTAATTTATTACTTTTCAGCACTTTTCTAATGATCAGTTAGTTTTTTAAATACTTAAGCTAGAGATGAAATGCACAGGAGTAACCATTCAAAATCATTCATTCAAAGTCATTTAATATCCATTATTCAAATTGTAGCGCAACATCGATGACTGATCTTCTCTGACACATCATATTAAGAAACTAATCAAGTGCACTCCAGTAAAAAATGTCCAGCTCCTCTCTTCAGATGAATGATTCTAACCACAACACCCATAATATCTACAATGGTGAAGCAAAAGAACTACCTATCAAACTGCAAGTGAGCAAAATCAAATAAGACACATAACATGGCATTTTAATGTCTGAATACACGCATGCAGCTTTGCTTCCGTCTTGTGTGTATGTCATTAAAATGTTGGGAAGACGTAAGCTGTTTCGTACCATCATAGCAGAAGCCATGAAGACAGGGGCTGGAGCTGCACTCATCCACATTGATTTCACAACGGGGACCAGTGAAGCCACGGCGACAGTGACAGCGGAAACCTAAAGGGAAATGGTCCTGATCCAACTCTTCCACACATACTGCTCCATTCTCGCAGGGATTACTGGCCTCACAGGGTAAGAACTCACAATTATGACCTGAGGAGAGGCAAAGAAATAAATAGCGGGGCCATCCAGCAGACAAGAATCTTGGTTAAAAACACAGTGCAAGAATAGATCTCAAGATTTAAAGTGTAAACCTCTATTATATGTTTCCTTGAACCTGCATATCCTATTCACAATAGAATTTAGAACACACACCAAATGTTAATCTAAGGAAATTTGCTAATTTAAGAAGAATCTTTCACTGACACCTTATACTGTAGATGATGCAATATTAAAAAGGCTGAAAATTATTTTGAAATTTTTCCACAACTTGTAGACAGTTTTTTACAGAATAGCAAACCCCTGAGTGTCTTTATATCTGAGAAACTCTGCCTCTCTTTTTATACGCAATCACATTACTGACCTAATTTATTGGATAATGTTCTTCCATGCCCTTTTCTAGCCTTTTGATCAAATTCAAAATAAGCCAATATTTTTCGTAAAATATTAAAATGCCTGAACATTTGATATGTTTTATATGGTCTGTTGCAGTCTTTTTTTATTTACATGTAAAGTAATGAACATTATGTAAAGTCTATGAACATTCAAGATGTTACTACAGTACATAACATATTTAAAAAAATAAATATTTATTTGTACTCATACAAAACAAGTTTTGTACAAAATTTCCTCTTTCAATGCAATAATGCTCCATGCTGATTTAAAACTAGCGATAAAAGCACACATGTGGCTACTTAACCCTCAATGTCATTGCTAATGTTCTATTGAATATTGCCATTTGCATCATGTTTGAGCAACTTAACAACTGCTTTGATTATGAAAACTGACAGAACTACACAGAAAAATGAAAGTGGATAAAAATCACTTTAGACAGATTGTGCATGTGGCTAATGTCTCCTGAGCTTACAGAAAGTAAAATAACATAATTATAAAAAGCCGTGCAGAAAATTAACCAGATCAGTGCAGATGATAAAAATGTTGCAAAACATGCAAAACTAGACAAAGCACGGTGGTGGTGCATCCTGCTGAGATCATTTCTGTAAAACAATCACATGAAGGAAATGAATGAAGCATTCAATGAATGGAGTTGTAGTCGAATCAGTTTCTTATTTGTCAGGAAACTGCTGAGTCCAAATGGTTTCTTATACCAAATCATATATAAGAAGCACTTTGGTCGAGCTAGCAGCTGGTTAGTTGGTTGATCCATGAATTATGAAAAAATCTGAAGTGTAGTTATGGCTATTTTAACTTTTTACACACAAATGTGGTGAAAATATTGATTTTGATATTACAAATGCTTCTAATAAAAGGTTCTTCTACTGTGACAGCTTCTCAGTTAGTAAGCATTTATTTATTTATTTATTTAGGACAGTGCATGGTAATGAACATAAATGTAAAAACAAATTACATGAATGTAAACATGCCAGATTATAGCCAAAGGCTAATTTCCATCTGTTGTCCTTAAACATAAAAAATAGACATAATAATTCATAAAAATTCATCATTCATTCATAATAAAAACTCCATCACCAAACTTACACATACACACCATTCTGTTCCCAAATAAAACATTAAAACTATACAACTCATACATGATCACACACTTGATTTGTCCATAACCAGTTTTTAAGCTTTGCCTTAAACAAATTGAAAGTCGAGCATTCTCTAATGGGTTGAGGAAGACTGTTCCACAGATGGCCACCCTGGACAGAGAGGACGTTCTGCCCAAATGCTGTCCGTCTGTGAGGTATAAACAAGTCTCCTCGGGTTGTAGCTCGAGTGGTCCTGTCTGAGCTTTCTTTGTGCCTAATGAACTGCTTTAGTGGTGGTGGAGCAAGGAGTGTAAGACTTTATATATTAAAACACTCTTTTAAGTTTCATTAAGTTATTGAAGTTCAGTAATTTATGTTTTTTAACACATGACAGTGGTGGTGGGAAGTTGGTTTTTGTCAAGTAGTTTTAAACTTCTTTTATAAATGTTTTCAATAGTTTTAAGTGTTGTTGGACAAGCAAGTGACCAGGACGTCAAACAATAGTCCATATGAGAGATGATCATTGAGTAAAAATAAGTTTTTGCAACTTTCATATTTAAATTATTACGTATATGGTTAAAATTTCGATTATTAAATTTAAGTACCTGGGACACTTTATTTATGTGACTCTTGAAGGATAATGTTGGGTCTAGAATGACCCCAAGATATTTAAATTCTGGTGCTAGATCAAGCTCTACTCCAACCAGGAATATGTTTGACTGCTTCAAGTTTAAGGGGCGTTTGGAAAAATACATACAGACAGTTTTTGAGGTGTTCAACATTAGGCATGAGTCCTCCAGCCAGCTATTCATTAATGCTAAAGCAGCTGTAAGATCTTTTGCCACCTGCTGGACACTGTTTGCTTGCGTATATATAACTGCATCATCCGCATACATTTGAGTAAATATATTTGGACAGACTTCAGGTAAGTTATTGATAAAAAGAGAGAACAATAAGGGCCCAAGAACAGATCCTTGAGGAACCCCTGTATCACAGTCTAAATATGGAGATTTAACCCCGTCCAACACCACACACTGTTTCCTGTGTGAGAGATATGAGGCAAACCACTGAAGAGCCTGACCGGAGATATTAAACTGAGTCAATCTGGACAACAATATCTGATGGTTTACAGAGTCGAAAGCCTTCTTCAGATCTAAAAATACAGCTCCAACATAGGGACTCTTGTCCAGCAAGCTCTTCAAGTTCTCCACTAACATACACAGGGCAGTATCTGTGGAGTGATGTGCCCGAAACCCAAACTGCAATGGATGTAATGAGGGTTGGGTGTTTTCTAGGTGAGCAGTGAGGAGTTTAACCACCCACTTCTCAGCTATTTTAGATAAGCATTTGGTAAACAGTAGTACAACTTTTCACCGATATATTAGTTTTCTTCTTCTTCTTCGTCAGTATGTTCCTTTGGAAAGAAGTGGCAGTGCTAAATTGTGCAATATTTAATCATTTCAGAATACTTTTTCATTGTACGGTACAAGTGGGTGAAATTAAAGCTCCACAAAGCCATGGCTTTCTTGATACACTGAATCACTTGAAATCCTCAGATATAAAGCGAGTTAATCATTCACCCTCTGAGAAATACTCTCAGAAATGGCTTTAGTCTTTGACTTCATGAACTGTATAATTCTTTCTGTGATAGTATAAAGGAGTAGTTTTGCACACTGATGCACACTGATGATGCAGAGTGGCCACTACCACACTGTACACTGAAGTGGTGTTACAAGGGTAATCAGTTGTACTTGTTTTTGACATTACTTTCTACACTGTAAAATGTAATTCTAGATGTTTGTTATTTCAACATATTATTCTATATCAGTTTGACGATAGATGACTGAAGTTGTTGTTATAACATAGAATTACAAGTTAAAAACGTCCCAATTACACCAAAAAAAGCTAACTTGAAAACTCATGTCCAGCTAAATCAGAAACTTATGTGAACTTGACAAAGTGGGTAAGTTGAGCACAGCAGGATTCAAAACTGCCTCACGTGACTGCTACCGAGGTGCATCATGGGGAATTGGCGGTTAACGACATGCTCACTTTACTTGGACGTTTTCTAATCGTCTTCTTTGGAATATGCTTTCAAGGTGAGTAACATTGGTTATAACTATAAGGAAAGAGAGCTACAAAAGTTGGAACATGTTTTGAATTTATGGCATGATGTGTGTTTTTCTCTTTTACCGAAATGTTTGCTTTAGCTAATGTAACTTTAGCCGACAAGCTCCAGCTTGTGTGTCATGACCAAACTTGACCTAATAAACTGACACATGGCCTTTTTTATGGGTTTAATGTGGCACTGACCAAATCACAAGTATTGTGCCGCTAGCTTTAAGGTTGTGCACTCAACCACTGTTGCGATATTAGCAAGCTAACTCAGCTAATTAATAAAGCTTATTTCATATTGTCTCTGTCCTTGTAAATTTCTTTCAAGTTCACAGGCTGTTGTATTTTGGTGGAAGTTCATTTTGGCAATATTTCCAATAACTGGCTGGGTTCAAAAAGAACTTTTTGGCAGGACTCCGATGCTTGTTGTCATCTGTTTACCCCTATGTAATCACTTAAGTTGTTATTAACTGCTGCATGCTAAGCTGCAAGAGTGCACTGAGGACTGAGACAAAATATGGTCTACAAACCAGCATTATATTAGTTTTTATCAGATAGTCCTCCAGTGTGCTTATTTTTGCTTTAATTCTATTGTGCAGTTATTTGTTACCCTGAAATGCTTTATGCTTAACAACAGCTCACTATTTTAACTTATTTTTGAACTCTTGTGATCAGTATGACTAGATTGTGTGGGTTTCCATACTAAAAGAGCTGTAGTGATAAAATAATTGGCATCAGAGACACTGATTTTTGGCATGGTATACTGCAGAAGTTTGTTTTTTTTTTGCATAATTTACCTTTTAATTAAACTGCATTCCCTGTATTGTAACAAAACTAATATTGTTTATATGTCAGAAAATTAGCAAACATGAATAAATGGCGAAAACAATATAATTATAACATATATTTTTATTTTACTTATTTTAGGTCTGTGAAGCCAAACTTGATGCTGGGGATTTATTTTTGTCAGTGGAGTCAAATGGTAAGTTACAATTTGTGCATTTTGTCATACTGGAAACACCACAGATTATATTGTAACTTAATAGCTCTGTAGAACAAATGATATAAAGATTGTAGTGTCAGGGTACTTCTTAAGAAGTAATATGGCACTATTGATGATCACATGCAGGTGGCATAAACTAAATATTCAGACATGCTACCAACAAATGATTCATTAACAAAAGCAATGGAGCAGACTGTTTAGGTTCTTGTGGTTGTAATAACATCCATAACTGCAAGTTTGTCATTAATTTATTTTCACAGGTCTAGATGATCACATCTGTCTTTGTCATTTAAATGAGGTGGACTTGCAAACTTTGCGCTCTTTTGGGTAAATTGCTGTCCACTACATATACACAGAATGTGCACAGTATTTCAGATCTAAAAAGGGAGTATGTAATGGACTTGCTGGCTTTAATGTAAAAAGCCTGTTGTGTAACTTTAATGAGGCAGTTGGACTAAAACAGTATTGCTCATCAAGGTAAACATCTGAGGAATAAGGAAACTGTTACTTGTCCTTTTACTCAGTGTTCTTTTAATCGCACGTTTACTAAAGTTTTACATCACATAAGTCATTTTCACAATCATTCTACTTTAAAAGATTTCGAGACAGAGCTTATTGTTCTCTGAACTTCCTTGTTTGCTGAACGGCAGGTAAAGTGCATCTTTTTGTTTGTTTGCTTTTGTGTGTTTGTGTTTTCTCTAATGGGCCTCAGATGACTGCTTAAATTTGGGTCTCAAAGAATCTTTTTTTTATTCTGCCTGTACTCTCCACCCCTCTTCTTCTATTGCTCAGGTTGAAGCAGAATTTGCCCGTCTTACATCTGTTGACCTGAAAGGGTTCCTTTTTGCTGTGCTTGACCATTATGGAGAGGTTCGTGGAGCTGTACAAAATCAAGAGCGGCATAGGAGGGCTAACTAGGCTCATAAAATGCTTCAATGATGATGTAAGTGTTCAACTGCGAAATCTAATCCTTTGTTTAAGTTTTAGGTTATCCAGTTCAACTGATGAACTCATTGAAAGAAAGCTGATAAGTAAAGTCTGTGATCATATTTCACAACCGGACATTTAGTGTGGTAACTTTTACAGAATCTGTGTATATTGGTGGTAGGTTGGATATCATATTCTACTTGAATGTCCTGTTAAGCCTGATTCAAAATCTCCAATGATAATCATATATTGATGGAATTATGTATCAAAAAGCTGTGAATTTGGAGCTGTCTACATGCTTCATAAACACTGTTTAAAAAGTGTTTTGTTTTCTTTTTGACTTCTTTGACCAGAGCCCTACACAAAGGAAGAGGACAGAGGACCTCATTTTCTAAAGGAAGATCCTCACACACTTTCAAGACTGTGAAGGTTAGCATTGTTTCTTTTAGTAAATTTAATAATGACAGCACCACAGTGGATTTTAATGAAACATATGGCATCTATGAAACAATAGATGCCATATGATAACATGTGTACTTTTTCCTCACCAAATGTATTATTACAAGATCTTTGACACTGGAGTTGGTCTGGGTTTCAGAGAAACTAACTGGCAAGCTAGCATTGATATTATTAGTGTCTTGTGTTTATTCATGTCTTCACCAGGGTCTTTGACATTTCGCTGCTGTACTGTTCACTTCAGCTTTACGTTTGATTTCTCACATTGTAGATTGTAATGGCAGAGATATTAGGATATTTAAGGGGCTGCAGTGGCTGCTACAGCTGTGGGGGCAATACTTTGGTGAAATGTCCTGGACCCTGGAAAAGAGACTGTGTAGACTGGGTAAGCAATTAAAGGTTACTGGCCGAGAGTCATTGGGCAGCTGGGTAAAGGTGGATGTTGATATTCAGTGCCAATTATGCAACCTGTTCAGCCACGTCTATATGCTCTTTTTCATGCTGTTAATATAGGGGGAAAATAAACTTTAATCAATAAACTGATTAAAGAAGCATTGTCTATGGAGCCATAATCTGATCCTGTAGTGTAGCTGCAGTTTGCACATTTCATGTATTCTCAGCCAGATTTGGTTTAGAGCACAGCCAATATTTAGCATAAGTAGATTTAAATTCACACACTGGTGATGGCAAGCTACATTGTAGCCACAGCCGCCCTGGGCGCACTGACAGAGGCGAGGCTGCCGGACACTGGCACCACCGGGCCCTCTGACCACCACCAGTAGGCAACAGGTGAAGTGTCTTGCCCAAGGACACAACAACTGAAACTGTCGGAGCCGGGGCTCGAACCGGCAACCTTCCAATTATAAGGCTAACTGTCAACTCTTGAGTCACGATTCAGTCATCCACCCATGTGTGTGAATGACTGAATGTAAAGCACTTTGGAGTCCTTAGGGGACTAGTAAAGCGCTATACAAATACAGGCCATTTACCATTTAAATTGAAAATTTTGTTTGAATTCTGCAATTGAAGACATGCTCAGTTATTTATGAACATGGTCTTTGTTTAAAGCAAGAAATGGATTTGTAACATGGGGTGCATATCTCATTCTGAAAAACTTTAACAACTAATAAGTGTTACCCAAAGCCAATCACCATCATCCAAAGCATCAGTATGGCTCTTCTTTGAAAGACATGAATTCTTAAGCACAAAGAATGTTGTGTAATTGTAATTGTGTAATTTTTTTTTTTTTTTTTTTTTGTCTTTGAACCCTTTTATAGCCGACAGGTATTGAAGACACGTTTTCTAAGAGGATGAAAGTTGGCATTGCGATGGTGAAAGAAGAAGACATCATCGATGTGTTGGTTGTCCTTGAGGCGGCAGTAATCCTGTCTAATCTGAGGATGTCTCAAGTGCCATTTCCATGCTGATGGGCCTTCTTTTTGCCCTCAACATAGACTATCCAAAGGAACTTAAGGACATCTTTGAAGCCATTCAGAACATCCTAATGAACATTGGTGGAAGGCAGTGCATCTCACTAGTGCATGGTCTAAGAAACAGACTCTTGCAGAAAGCCATGCAGAACTGTAATTGTATGTTCCTTAGTGTTAAGGACAGTTTTTATTTTACTGTTTGTTTTTTTTATTCTTGCAAGTTCTCATTCTCACTTTTGTATGTCACTAAATGACTACACTTTACATTCCAGATTAGACAATTACTCATTTGTTCATGGTTTAAGAAACTTATGTGAACAACAATATAATGGTGGACTCTGCAGATGCTTATCTCATGCAAGTCAGTAGTTTTTCCTTTGTTTTGCAATTGAGCAGACTCAAACTGATGTTTCTGAAATATCCATCTTATCAAATGTTTCAGAAGCATGCACTCATTTTCAGAGATATTGGTTCTGTGGAATTTGTTGCAATTGTAAACGAAGACAAATACAAGAGTTTGATGTCTTAGTTGTTATAAACTGATCTTTACTGTCACTTATCAAAGGTTTTGTACTATTTTAATATTTCAAGTTTTATGCTAACAGGTGTGACTGAGCACAATGAAGTTTAAAAATTTTGTAAATGTAAAGAATAACTTTTCTAAAATAGCAAGTGTCCCGTTGATACATTACATTAATGCAGACTTTATGTTGTTACTTCACAAGAATCACTACTGCTCCTAGAGTATTGGTCAGAATTTAATCTTCACCCAAACTGGGCTCAAGACCAAGTTCAAATTTATTGTTTCACAGGGAGCAGCCTTTGAGTTTTGATGGATTGTGAGCCTGATGAGCTACGTCACTGATTTTTCTGTTTCTCAGATGACTAAGATGGCACAATAAATGGTGAATGTTGGGTGCTCATGAGTAATTGTCTTGTCATGTTCTTAAAACAAACTTATGTACTATACTTGTATGAAATGATCAGATAGACTTTAATGGAATCTGTGGGGTTTTATTTTTTTTTTCTGTAAACAACAGAAAATTTATTTAAAGGAATGTAGATATTTAAACCTGAGATCTAAGATAAACCTAACAGGTAGTTTTGCTGAAATGGATGTTAGAAAGCTAAAAAAAACAAAACAAAACTTAAGATGTTTAATACACATTTTCTTTACATCCAGTCAATCAACTCTGATAATTAAAATGAAACTGATTTACAAGTTCACTCAGCTACCTTAAGGAACTCAGTTAATTAATAAACTTAAATCAACTTAGCTAACAAATTATGTTAGTTAAGCTAAAATAGATTCCTAAGTTAAAAGAACTACTAAAGTATTTGAATTAACTAAAAAACCCAAGTCAACTGAACTAGGACAAGAGTTTAAACAATAGATTATTTTAATTTAGCTGAAAGGGTTTTCCCAAGTAAAGATGACAATTAAAGGAGTTGAACTGACTAACAAATCTCAGTCAACTAAACTAAGACGAAAGTTTAGACAACATGTGATTTTTCATTAAGATAACAATTGGTTGTGTTATAAGAACAAACTCTATTTCTTGACTTAACTTAAAATTTTAAGGCAGCCCTGTACCTGATATTTTTAAGTTGAAACAACAAGTTATATTTTACAGTGTACAGTTCTTTGAATCACACTGGAACACTTTCATTTTCATCAGAGCTCAGAATTTTTCTCCTTATGTTGTCAATATGTCATTGAAGTGCCTTTTTTAGGAGTCATTTTCTTCTGGGGACTCTGCTGTAAATCCCAAATTTGTGAAATACTGCCCTGACTCTTGTCCTTCCAGGATGATCTCACAGCCAATGAGCTCATTAGATCTGTCAAAGTGGTTGTTGGGTTTTACTGAGGTCCTTCTCGACTGGCTGCCTGAATTTTTAGGATGAATTGCTAAAAAGAGTCTGACTAAGTAAATGTTTTCTCTTTTTTTTTCTTTTTTTGTCAAACATAATGAAGTTTTACTGTTTTATGTTTTTGAGAAATCCCAGTTTTAGAAATGTATCACGCACAGTCAGCAGTGCATCTCTTATAAGACCAGCATGTCGATTAATAATATATTAAAAACTAAAATATTTACCAGAATGGGATTTAAACCCAGCTGTGCCAAAATTCAACATAAAAAAGTTTTTTTTTTTCGTCGTTATGCTGGTATAATTATCTCATCTTTTCTCATTCATTTATGTGGGGATAGTATAGTATCAATAATCAAATGTGAAAATTACTTTTTAACATATTTATTGATTTATTTGAGAAAATGAAATGACTGAGTGAATGAATTCACCATGATAAAAAATACCATGATGCCGTTATGCATCTGACAACCAGTCATGGATAAAAGTACTAGGCTGTCATGTAAACCCATGCCATGAAGCTCAGCACAGTTTCTATGCTGATGTTAATTCCAGAGGTTTGGAATATGTGGTCTGACACTTTTTATATGTAAAAAATGAACAATGCAGTTTAACATAGTTAACTGATGCGCTGCATGTAGAGTTACAGCTATTGCTAATTTTCAACCCTTGTTTCTTTGTTGGACTTTTGCATTCACAATACACAAACAAAATTACAACACTCAATTACATAAAACCATAACACACTATGATTACAAAATTATGAAGAATTCAGTGTAAAACATAACGTTAAAAAAAACACAAGAAATTATTAGAACCCAGGCTCTGGGCTCTTTACAACCCAAACTTTCACAGATATTTTCAAAAGTAGACTGCGTGGCTACGTCCCTGATTTTATGAGACTTAAAACACCTGAATCCACAGATAAAGAGGTGTGACTCATTGCTTTTGTCTAAATTGTGCATTTGTTGCATAATGACCAGCAAAAGGTGTCTGCAGACATAAAAGTATCGCGTCACAGCAAAGTTAATATTAAAGGTTTTGGTTACAGAATTTTGTCTCTTCAACACTTATCCAAATATTTGTGTAAAATGTATTAAAATTTATTTGTTAACAAAAGAAATTGGTGACACTTTAATAGTAAATTGAATGACTTAACCTTTAGTTTTGTTTTTATTTGGTTCAGTTTAGTTTTTTGTTTGTTTCTTTACTGCACAATGAAATTGTAATTCTTAATTTTTCCCAATAAGTTTTCAGTAAACACATATTAAAATGATTATAAAGTTATTGTAAAGTTGTATCTAATATTTGAAAATGGTTTATAAATGTTGTGTAAACTATCTAGAGCCATTTGGATAATATTAAGTTATTATTATTATGAAGTTAAAACAGTTATTAGTTTACAGAGTGTTTCAGTAGGCAGGTGGCGTGGCATTGACATAAAACACAACAGTGAGCCTAAAGTCTCATGGTCATGCCCTATTTCACTGTTTTCTCATATTTATTTGCACTTTGCACTAGCTGTTGTGGTTAGGGTTAAAAAAAACACCAAGTTAAAGAGTTTTAGGACATGTGAGAATAAAGATGTCACATGGCTGGGGGAAGCATCAACCGTGGCTTATACCTGCCTAGTTATTCAAGAGTTCTTTATTTAACTACAGATTAAGAATAAAGACTTACTAATTTTGTTGAGACATGTGAAGTTAGTTCAGACAGGTGAAAATAATAGTATGTGAATTTAATTAACTTTGCTTTTTGTCCCCATTCCCTCAGTGCTCATTACCTTTAAATGGAGCCACACACTGGCAGAAGTAATTACCAGGCTGGTCAATGCAAGTGGCTCCATTCTTGCAGGGAGATGAAGCACACTCATCAATGTCGAGTTCACATGTTGTACCTTTGACGGGAAAGAACACAACTTGATAAATATGCTGTGCCGAAGAGTGATCGACATAAACATTCAGTAATTCAACCAATTAAAAATGACCTTTTCTGTATTATTATCGATGCTGTATGGCATGTTCTTGCTGTTACTTTACATCAATCTTTCATCTGATTAAGAAAAGCAAATCGAATGTGGATAAACAACATGTACCTGCAATATCTGGGGTTTTAGCATTCTTTAGGGGGAGGGGATATTGCGGACCTCAATGCTACACACACAGAGAATGAAAGAACTGCTAAACAGAGCTATAATACCATAAAGGGTTTCCTGCTGTGCTGCAGCAAGGTAGCTGGAGCAGCAATAACATCCTCTTTCTATTTTACATATCATTTGTCAACATGCAAAAAAAAGAAAAAGAAAAAAGTTTTAAATGCATAATCCTTAAGAATTTTAGAAAGAAGAGAAATCAGCTCCTTTGTGCGTGTAAGATTTCACAGGATTGAGCACTGCACCACTTCTATTTTTGGGTCTGCATTGTGAATCCTGCTCTGTGAGAATTATTACCAAATTGCTAGGAAACAGTTCAAAAGCCATTGTTGTGGTTGACCTTTAAGTTTGGAAGTCTTACCTGCGGTTTAATCTACAGTCAACTTTGCACTATAAACAGTGAGCATCGTAGCATCACATGTAAAGCAAAAAGTACTACAGGAGAACGTAACAGTGCTCTAGTGAATACTGCTGACTAAACATGACCATTTTACACCTAAATACAACAAAGCAGGGGAATGACTATGGCTGTAGATTCATGTTCACATGTTAGTGCCGAGTCTGAACTATAAACTGTTAGCATAAACGTATCTACAGTGCTTCATAGCCCAAAATCTGTTGCAGATTTAGTACTTCTTAAACCTCAGAGACATGATCACGTCCACAACCCCCATTTTTGTGAAGTTTTATTGCTTCTCTGTTTATTTGTATTGGAAAACTATTCACACATTATGCAAAATAATAAATAATAAAGGATGTCACATCACACATTACAGAAGTATTCACATAAAGTGCATTCACTAACCTGCAAAGCCAGACATACAGAGACATCCGTAGGCATGAACTAGGTCAACACACGTGGCATTGTGCAGGCAGGGAGAGGACATGCACTCGTCTATGTTCACTTCACAGTAGATGCCTATAATGTCAACAAGCAGCAGCAGTCACAAATGGTCAAAAAGTGCCATACAGCACAGATTCGACTGAAGGAAAGAATAATGCTTTATTTGGCATGAAAGTTAAATGTGTATATGTATATATTCATATGTATGCTCAACAGGTCATCTTGACTATGCCTACATACTTGCATTAACAAACATGAGCAGGTCTATGTAATAAAATGATTGATCTGTACACACACATTCTATAGAATACAGACTATTCTCTTGCTGTTCTGTCCTTGTTTTTTGCTCAAAATAGAGAGCAGATTAGCAGCAAACTAACCAAGCAGCAAGATGATTTTTTTCCTTCACTATCGCTGTTTCACACATTTACTCTCTGTAAGCTTTAGAGGAGGCTGTTACATAGTGTGAAATGCCAAAATGATAACGGGTCTTTGAATTACACCAACATTCCATGTAATTACAGTGTACTGTTTGTGCTGCACTTGTAACACTATAAACAATAGAGCTTGTTTTTTAACCTCATCCCCTCCTTTGTGGATCTTTTCTAAAGATTTGCATGATGGAAGCATTAACACATCGGATTAGTCTTGCTGCCCATAGTGATGGTCAGTTTTCCCAGAAATAATTATCTAAGTGATCTCTCTTTAACACAGTCAAGACATCCAAAGTTGTTGTCCTGTAATTAATGCTACATAACATGTTATTAAAGCAGATTTGCTAAGACATATGTTCTATTATATTCTGGGAATTTATTCTAATTTTGGTGACTCAATTATGTCTTTAATTACAAACAGAAAATAACACTTTCAAGTCAGTATTTGGTAAAATTTATGAAGTTTCCTCTAGATTTAAGTTCAGAAAACCCATGAAATGTCAAGATCAAAGCCTTTTAGATTTTATTTAGATAAACATGGACATCTTATGAGTTTATGAACCCCTTATTATGCTAATGACAATACCAAACAAACATGTCTACTTTGCACAGATGTATTAAATAATCGGTGAAAAATTTAATGGCAGTATTGAAGTTCTCAGAAGGATAAACATCCTCTGGCTCTCCTCTGACGACACAGACTACATTTTTATACCTATGATTAGCAAGAGTGTAGTTATGTTAAAGTAAACACTACCTTTGTTTATTTTACTCAACACTTATGTTAAAAATAGCCTCATCTTGAGGCATCAAATCCAAAGATATTTGTTTCCAAAAATCCAAAAATTACATTTACAGCAAGTACACAATTTTAGCACTACAATTTACACTTATTGTATTACCTGTTTAAGGAAACATTTTTCAAGAGCTATGGCTATAAGACATTAAATACAGTCAGTGAAACTTCAGAAGCACCATATCCAGCCTCGAGCCTGTAAAGGTGTATGCACTTTAAGATCATTTTCATACTTCAGCTGTGGGCAATAAACTCTTAACACTTTGATTTTTCTCGAAATTGGATCACAAATCAAACTGCTAGCACTGTTTAATAAATATTTGAAAACATGCATTTTAAGGAAGCTGTAAATATATAGTAATAAAACAGAACAAGAATAAAATACATATATGTATATTAAATTTATATGATCTTACATTCATGGCATTGTGTTGAAAAACAAACATACATTTTCCGTGTTGCATTAACAATAAATTACATAATATATGGATATTACATATTCACCATGCTTTCTAATCATTGTAGACATATTCAAGTTATTTTGAGTGACTCTTGCTCAGTTTTATTTACATAGGTCACACATATAAGTTTGAGCAGTCATGGTAAGAAGCATATAAAATACCTGAGATCCCAGGGGGACACTGGCAGCTGAATGAGTTGAGCTCATCTACGCAGGAGCCTCCATTGCGACAAGGCTGGCTGAGACATTCATTCACTTCAATCTCACAGTTATTTCCTAAGAAAATATAAAAGAAGGACTGCATGTTGACAAATTGCTTCTGTGAATAAAATGCCACTTTAACTCACAAAGAATAACTTCAAGATAGCTTTCACTTACCAATAAATCCTGGTGCACAGAAGCAATTGTAGCCGTTCAAAGTGACTTTACAAATGCTCAGGACTCCACATGGCTCTTTTTCACAGTCATCAATGTTTATCTCACAAAACTGGCCTGTTAAACCTGTGGAAAAAGGGCACGATGTTCTATGGGATCTCTCATTTGTACATTGCATTTCCTTAAAGTTATCCCTTTAGGATGCTTGATAACATACCCCTTTTTAAAAATCTCTGAAAGTTATATGGTTTATCTCTATAACTGGAGAAAATGACAAAATGTACACTGATTGTATTGTTAAGGAAAAACAAAAATGTAAATATGGAATTTTGGACTCTGAAACAGTGTTTTGGGGACTTTTCTGCACATATTTTATCGTGCAAGGTTGCACATGTGCACACATGAGCAAGATAAGCTGATACCATAACACAGCAATGCATAGTACCCACAATGGTTTGGAAGAAGAAGCCTGCAAGGAAGCAAATGTTAATAACAGAGCAGGGTTAAATAAAATTCCAAAATGTCTTTGTGTTTCATGTTAAGGGAAGAGATGCGGTTATTGTTGCAGTGTTATAGGAGAAATAATTAATGAAAACATAAGCCTTTTTACAAGAAAACCCCAAAGTGCACCTTTTAAGCATAAAATCAACATGCATTAAAAATGTAAGATGTTTGTCATGTTTGGTTTGAGGCTTTTTATAACTACAATTTTCTTCTGTTTTTTTTACTGGTTTTACTTTCAAATGAAAACACAGCACTTCATACAAGCAATGAACACTCAGTGCCTTCCACACTGTTCACTTAAAGCTACGAAAGAACTTCTTAGAGAAGGAAAGTAGTTATTTGTGCTGTTGTAGGTAGACGAGAGATGATTGCTAATGAAATCGTTTTAGCATTTCTAAACAATTTGCAAAGATTGTCCTATTTTATTAACATTTTACTAAGTACCAGAATTATCAGTGTAATCTGGAGGCTGTTGACAACAAAGTCAGTTTAAATGTTTGTTATAATAATTCTTTGTGGCCACTGCTGGTACAGTAAGTGCAGCTATTGTTAATGACTGGAATTTCTGATATGAAATATTTAATGTTATAATAATGGATGTGCTTACTTGTATTTTATCAAAGGGATACATTGCTAAAGGAAGACTTGTGGAGTCTACGTGGGCAAAGAGGAATCCTAAACGTCATCACTGCTTTGAAGTCAGCTCACAACCTGATGAACTGAGCCTTGACTTACACATTTCATAAGACTGTTACGTGTTGTTGCTTAAGGCCAAAGAGATTAGACTCCCACAGAGAAGAAAGCTGAACAAGTGAAAGGCTCAAACTGGGAGTGTGTCTGCTATATACATGATTCATTCAAGGAAATGCCGCCACCTGAAACAAGCCCCTGCAGAGTGATGAACCCACCTGGTAAACAATCACACTTGAACCCTCCTGATAGATCGACACACGCTGAACCATGTTGACACAGGCCATCAACGCAGTGGTTTATAGGTGTTTTGCAGTGCCGCCCAGTGTACCCATGTTGACACACACATCTATAAGTATTTTCCAGCTTTTCACAGAGGATAGTTCCCTCGGGGTCGCAGGGATTTGACACACATTGGCTTACCGATGAGGAGCAATCTTTGCCAAGGTATCCTGTAAGAGGTGGGATCAAAGGCATGATTGATGCTATGTGCTGTGTACAGTAAGCTGTTCCACATCTGTCAAAAATCATGAATTGTGATTTCATGTAAATATCTCATTGCCAGGATTTTGAGTCCTTGGTGATTTACATAATTCAACCAGTCAGCGTATAAATCACTAAAGCCAAAGAGAGACTTCAGAAATAGTACAGAAAAACATACAGTCAGCCTTTTCACCAATCTGAATATGTGTATATTGGCTTCTAATGATATTCAATTAGTGGTAAAGTATGTGTTGATTATTCCACAGCAAACTACAACGCTGATATGTTTTAATGTGCACTAATGATTGAAGTTACAAAAGGGACTAGGCGTCTAGTTAAGCGATGCTCAGTGTGGCTATATCGATTAAATAACTTAATACTATTTTTTATGAAGCCCACTGTTCAACATTTATAGATTAATGACTGGAGCAATGAGTACGTCTGATCAATATGTCAAAACAAAGATTAAATAAATGTATGCCACTCTGCTGTTTAAAAAGGCTCGTTCAATACCTGCTGGACAAATGCACTGCATTTCCCCAGTCAAGCTGTAGGAGCAGGTTCCTCCATTTTTGCAGATGTCTGGTGTACATGGAGAGTCGGACAATGAACAATTTTTACCTGAAAAGGTAAACATTGTTAACAAGATTGTTAATTTATCTAGATAATGACGAACGATAGGACTGGAAACATACAGACACGTCTCAACAAGGTGACACACAAATGAATTTGACTGTAGCGAGGAAAGACCATTAAAGTGAGATGTGTGTGTTTTAGTAATGAAGTCAGTAGGGGAGATACTGCTGTATAATTGCTATATCTTTGCACTTTTAGTGTCTATCAAGTTTTTTCTCACCGCTGAAAGCACACATAGTTTATTGAAAAATATGTTTGGATTTTCTTTGTTAAACATATATGGGTTCGAATGAAAGTTTCATTAATATCTTAATTTTAAAAAACTAAATGAACATGTATTAGTTAGGGAAATTACCCAAAGCAATTTAAATGTTTGCACTTTGTCAAATTCACTGTATATATCATGGTGCTTATTAAGAGGATAAAGTGCTGTTTTGGAATTCTGTAACCCATGTTCTATATGTAGATACATTTTCCTATACTCAGCTTATACATGATGATTTTTAATTATCAATTAGATACACTCTTACATTAGTAAAGCCAGATATTTTAATGGTTATAGCTGTTTAACATTCATTGAACTAGGCTATGTTCATCAAGGCCCACTATGAAAATGATAACACAGATAACTCGCCAGCAAAGCCCGCAGGACAGATGCACTCATAGTCTGCAACCAGGTCAATACATGTGGAGTTATTGGTGCAGTATCCATGGACACATTCATCATAGTTGATTTCACAGTTCAGCCCCTTAAGTCCTCGTATGGAAAGAAAAGCAAAAATCTCACATCAGATATGGTGTGTGAATGTCAGTAAACACCAGACTTGAAAAGATACTAATTACCAATAAATTACACCCCAAAGCAATTTATAGCTTTCATCTAATTTTACATGACTTTTTCCACAAGTTAACAAGATAAAGAATACACTGTGCCACAGTCTGTATTTGAAGGAATAAGATGTATTTTTTCACTCTGTGTGCTTACCTGATTATGATTTTTTTTCATGGTGGTTAATTCTGAGTTATCTCAGTACATTTGATATTTAAAAAATAAAAGGTTGAAGTCATCATGTAAAAGTGAATGCTGCCAATTTCTGACATTTTAGTCCCTCATAAATATATTCCACCATGTGGTCACGCTACAAAATGACTATCATTAGCACTGTCACACACTGCAGCTACAGGAGCCCCATGACTAATGCTTGGCTATCAGCACCATCGGTGCAGGTCAAATTCTCATCATTTCTCAAACTGACCATGGAACCAATTTCCACCTCTCTCCAAGTCATAAAATTTGACAATTATCCCGACTTCATTAAAAATGCATAACAGGCTTCACCCACAATCACAGATTAATCAGAGGTATGTCTCACAGGTAAGATGTCAACCGGACCAAGAAATTACAGGAAAAATAGGTGTGATTTATTTCTTTTACACTAATGACACACGCGACAATTTCTGATTGAATGATTTTATGTGATCGGAGAAATCTAAGCAAATTCTTGCTAACCTTGAACTGCAAACCAGGAGATTAAAAATGTTTAACTGAATATTATCCCGAGTAAAGCTAGCAGTCAGCTTTGTATGGTTAAAAATCGGCTGTTGGTGAGAGTACCTTTACACAGATTTTAATTGAATTCTGCTCTTAGCTCTATTAGCTTCATTTCAATTTTGCACAAAATTCTACCCTGACAAAGGAGATAGGGAACAATAATCTCATGTAGTTGTGCTGGAATTGAGTCCTTGCAGATTCCGTGAAGGCCTGTGTGGATAACACTAGTTATTTAATTTTTGTTCAGGACAGATTCAATATATCTAAAAGAGTCTGCGCTGCACTGCAATGCACAAGAATTCCACTGTTCACTTGAAAGCAATAAACTTACTGAATGTACCGTGCATTCTTCTGACATACTGAAAAGATTTTTTGTGCAGAGGAGAGGAATCTGGAGGGGGTGGTTCAATTCATTTCATGCATTAATGAGCTCATAAGATGAGAATTTTGGAGAAACTGTTGTAAGGTAGATAAAAATATGTGTTGCAATTGCTAAAATTATTCAAGATACAGTAAATTATTACAGATGTTTTGATTCCTGAAATTAAAACTGAAGTAGATATCACTGTGAAATTAGAGCTCGGCTACTTTAAAAAAGGCAGAAGTGACAAAGCAATTAAGAAAAACTCTTTACCACATTCAACTCTGTTTAAACAAAGTATTATGTCTTACAGTAAGTATCAGTCTACAGTAAAGTACACAAATGGTACCCTCATTTTGTCTTCTGGATACTTTTATAAGAGTTTTCCTTGTAGCAAAAAATAAAAAGCCTCGCTTCGTGAATCACTTGAATCACAGCTGCAGTGGAAATAAGTCAATGTCTTTTCATC
Organism: Oreochromis aureus; assembly: GCF_013358895.1. Taxonomy (NCBI): domain Eukaryota; kingdom Metazoa; phylum Chordata; class Actinopteri; order Cichliformes; family Cichlidae; genus Oreochromis; species Oreochromis aureus. The sequence goes on along the minus strand of NC_052954.1, from coordinate 15,181,290 downwards.
TCTGCTTGCCCATTTATCCCTAAGAATAAGAAAACGACCTCCAAATGGAAAAAAGAAAAGAATGTAAAAGTGTTTCTGAATAGCTATTTCATTTAAACCATGGTTATAACTTTAGGGCTGCAATTGCTTGACTGCCCACTTAAAAACCAACAAAGTCTGAATTAGCTATATAATCATATTATCTTGACTATTGGGACATATAATTGCATTACAACTTACCCTCTGAGCACAAGCACTGATACATGTCAATGCCATCCACGCAAATGCCACCATTCTGACATGGGTTTGACTCGCACTCATTAAGATTTACTTCACAAAATGACCCTCCAAACCCTGCAGCACATGTAGAAAGAAAGAAAGAAAAAAAAGCGTTAGTGAAATCCTTTTCGCCTGGTTTTATTTCTCAGTCAATTAGGATCAGCATGACTTTGTTTTCACAAACAAAAGCTGGTTTTCAAAGCTCGTATTGATTCAAAGAACTTGCTGGGCACATGCAGACTCAGCTCACTGGATCATTTAATCATGTTTAATAAGAGGCAGTCATTGCCCTTCTGATTTATTACATTAAACAAGCCAAATCCAGTGATTTTTAAGATCAAAGTCAATCAATACACAAAGAGAACCACATAAAACAAATAACATGCATCAGTGCACACATGTAAGCACACTCACGCGGGCCATTACAGAAAGGAAACATGCCAGTGTTTTAAGCACATTATTTCTTTTGCTACACAAGCTGTGTGTGGGTTAATGTCCCACTTATCTGTCACAGAGTAGTTGTTTGAGTGTACACAATGTTCCACACACAGTTATCCAAATGTAACGGTCTGAAGATGCCCTTCACAATTAGAAATTTAGCTAAGATTAAAAGGACACGGAATCTGTCTTACTGCAGGAAAAGAAGTTTATAAGTTTGCACAATAAAAGTCACAGGGTTATAATAAAGAGAAGCAGAAGAAAACAAACCCAGCTGCTGTGTTCTATAATCCTGAGTTAAATAACTTCATTCACTAAACTCTCGTAATGTAATGCCAGTGCAAAATGAAACATTTCCCAATCAACTTTCATATTTTATTCATATAGAAATTACACATTTGCATGCAAAATCGACCAATCTGAGTTCATTCTCAGACCACGGATGGGTGTGCTTTAGCGTATGTACTAAATATTAGGTCAAAAAGTTGGCAGCGTGGGATAGTGAGTATGGTGAGGGGCATGAGTAACATGTTTTACAACACCTTAGGCTCAACAGCATTAGATAATATGGATGCCAAGACTGTCGACAAGAAATATCTAAACAAAACAGCATCTCACAGCTTGCCCTTGAGAAGTGTTTTAGGGAGAGCAGCTAACTGCAGGTTGCTTGCATTTACATAAGAAATCACTCACAATCCTTCACTGTGACATCTGCCGAGCATAAATGCAACGGGGGTAATGAAGTTACGGTTATTGATTAGGTTACATGGACTTTTATGTAACAACCATTCGTTTGGAGAGATAGTAGTGCTGCTGAGGACTAGTGTTGGCTGAATTATGACTGGTATGGCTAGCAAATGTTTATTATTCCAAGTACCCTAACTGCATCCAGAAGAAAAAAAAACTGCATGATTCCCCCTGTGTGTACTCACACAGTACCACACTCACACACGCTACTGACTTGCAAGTCTCTGAAGCCTGGATAACCCTGGCAAGCTTCAGAGTATCTTAGAGATCAAGCCCCTTCCACTTACTCTTGTCTTATCCCTGTCACTTCTGGCAGCGACATGCTGTGATAACAGTGACATCCACATGGAAGGGAATCCAAGAGATTTGACTGACACACAAACAAAATTAAGTTGTTTTTTTTAAGAAACTGTGACATTATCCTTTGAAAATCAGCATTTTTTATCAGACTGTTTGGAACTTAAAAAACATAATGCATCAGCGTAGGTGCAAATTTGAATATATGGTCTAAAAGAAGAACTTTCTTAGTGCAGTAAAGTAAGGCATGAAGTGATGATCTTCAGTCTTCAGATAACTGACATTTATTAAGCTTAATTTACGGTGCATCGTCTACTAGTGAATCAGTGAAGACAATTTCATTTTTATGCAATTTTTTTCACTGTAATTGGACCAATAAGCAGGCAGACAGATTTGTGTGCTTACTTTTAACCTGTTAAAAGACTTGCTCACCTCTTTCACATGTGCAAGAGAAATTCTGTCCATCCTTGGTCTCGGTGCATTTTAATGTATGTTCACTGCACATTCCAAATGAGCAAAGGTCAATATCCACAGAGCAATCTTTCCCCTTGAACCCTGAAACAGATTTAACAATGCAAAAGCAAAAATCAGCAAAACCTTGAGGAATCAAGGCACAAGCATTGAATACATAAACACACAAAATCCAACACACCTTTATGGCTGTATGTTTTATTAGATAAAGACAGCTTTTATTCAGCAGATTAATGGACGTATTGATTTTTCTCCTTGCAATCTACCTGCTATGCAGTATGCTAATTGAGTGAATCATTGACAGGGACCTACCGCACTGGACTGATCTATATCACATTATCTACCCCTACACACGCACATCTGCATGTCACTGATAGATACCTCTGTCAATGTCTAGTGCTGCAAATAAAGCACAGACAGATTTGGAGACTGATATGCATTAAACATTTCCAAAAATAGATAAACATGAATGGGAAGAGTCTTAAAATAGGTCACCTTTTAATATGGGCCCAACTAATATGGAGTAATACTGAAAAAATGTGATAGTGCTAGTCTAGACATATTTCCATCGCAAATATCTGTGTGAAGTTGCCGTCAGTTCTCTTGGATTGTGTAATGCATGTAAAGCTAGAAGTGGACTTCACTTTCTTTAGACTGTAACCTGAATCCAGACCAGCTTACTTTCCACCAGCACATCTATCCAGATATTTGATGACCTTCCAACTACCCTTTTTCCCATTAAATTATGTATTGCCTTGGCTAGTTAATGGACAGCTATTGCCTCCAACAGAGTGTTTCAGAAGTGTTTAATAACCAATTGTGCATGCAGTTCACTCTGAGGTTAATGTTGCATGAAGGAATGTCACATTTACAGTGTCACCATCTCCAAGTGGGACTCCCTATCCTCTCTGACACCTACTAGTGGCTCAGTCCTCAGATGAATTAACAAAAATTATAAAAAATTGGGGAAAAAATTTGTTATTTCTTCTGGTTTCAAAATTCATACCCACAAGATATTCTAATGAAACACGCATTTACATTGAGTAGTTCATCACCTCCAACAAATCGGTTTTGGGTTTAGCCTTCGTTAATGATCTGCTTGTTAGGTAACATGGTACAGTACCAACTATACTCTCTGGCCACATTGTTAGGTATAACTGTTCAGAGCTATGTAATTAGCCAATCAATTACATGGTAAGAATTCAATGCATTTAGGAGCGTAGACATAGTCAAGAAGAGCTGCTGAACATCAAATCGAACATCAGAATCGAGAATAAAGGTGTATTAAATGACTTTGAACATGGCAAAGAGAATGGTCCAAAAAAGTGCGGCAGTTCTCTTGGTGAAAGTGCCTTGTTCATGTCAGAGGACAGAGGTGAATGGCCAGGCTGCCAGGACAGGCAAAGTCACCCAAAGAACCATGCATTAGAACCAAGGTATGCAGAAGATCCTCACTGAGCACACAATCCACTGGGACCCACTCCTGTGAGCTGATAACGGGAAACTGAGGCTACAATTCATACGGTGTGAACTGCCCTGTTTGTTAAGTGTCAGTTTCTGTTCAGACATTCAAATGATAGGGTCAGAGTTTAGTATAAGCATGGACCCATTTTTGCCTTGTAGGCAGTTGTGTAGGGAATATTTTCTTGACTGGGCCCCTTAGTACCAACTGATGATCTTTAAATGCAACAGCCTATTTGAGTTCTATTGCTGACCACATCCATCCCTTCATGGTCACAATGTTTACATCTTCTAATGGCTATTTCAAGCAGCATAACACATCATGTCAAAAAGCTCAAATCATCTCAAACTGTTTTCTTGAATGAGTTTGTTGTATTTAAATGTCACAGACATTAGATTTAAATCCAATAGGACCTATCAGATCTTTTAGAATGGGAGACTTAGGCCATGGATGTGCAGCCAACAAATCTGTAGCAGTTGTGTGATGCTATAATGGTTTAATGTAAATATGGACCAAAATCTATGAAGGATATTTCCTTTCTGAATCTCTGCCACAAAGATCTAAGGGACTTCTGAAAGCAAAAGAGGATCCGAGGTACTAGCAAGGTACATCCAACAAAGTGGCCACTGAGTGCATACACAATTCAATTCAGGTAATCTGCCATAACACCATTTAGCCTTTAGTTCATGTTAGGTGTTAATAATGCAACTAGCTGCATCTGTATGAATCAGTTTAGGTCTTGCACATTTACACCTTAGTTTATTTTACAACATTCTCAACTCCTTGGAATTTGGTGCATTTTTTTTTTTAATTGGAACAGCGAGACGTCAGTGCTGTGTTGCAATATTATTTTGGTATTTCTTCTTAACTAAAATATTATATCTTCAGAATGTGGGAAGTTGCCGACTTAAACAAGTATCATCTTCACAGAACTTGGGAATCCCCCAGGAAATCCAGCTGCGATCAACAACTGAGCACAACTGCCAATCAGTGTGTGTGTTTACCCATCCAGATGCAGCTTAAACTTTTTTTTCTGTCTCTAAAACAACACATTTATAAGACTGGGCAGTCTTGATTGAATAATCTTTAAAACTTTTCTAATCTAATTCTGTTTCATATACATTTGAAAAAAAAAAATACTGCCACCCAATTCAAGCAAAACTGGAAAACACATATATGATGGACTGTAGCTCCAAACAAGACAAGGTGGCAGGAATGGGCTTGAACACAGACAGGAGATCTTGTCTGATTCTTTCTGTGTGCTTTTTGTAGTAGGAAGCATGTATATTTGACAGATTATTTATCTAATTAAATTTCTCACAGGATAAAGTGATCAAAAGCACCTGTCTGTAAATCCGTCAGTGAAATTATAACCGTAATGGAACCATTACTCACACATTGGTGTTCTGTTTTTGCCAAAATCTAATTTGAGAAAAAGGCAGAAAATAATAAGATCAGATTATTTACAGTGATGCATTTTTTAATATCCATAAGGCCATAAAATACACAGGCGTTGTTTCAAGTTACTTTTAATTCAACTACATGTGTTTATTTATTTGTTTATTCAGCGCCTTGAGGCAACTGTGGTTGGGATTTGGTGCTTAAAAAAAATTGAACCAAAATGACTTGAATTGCATATTGTATACAACTCTTCTACTATTTTATATATTAAGAAAAAAATGGGCAAAATGACCTACTGCTCGACACCAAAGTGTTTTTTCTTGTCCGGTCAGCACCTATGTTTTGTGGGATTTACTGTCAAATATTTGTCTGTAAATCCTGTTTTGTAGATTGTGGTTGTTTGCAGTTCAATGTGACATTGGACGTGTTATGCCAAGCGGCCTGGCTGTGGCATTCTGATGTGCGCAATCAAGTAATGAATCAGTATTTTATTACCACTGCTCTCGAAGGACTACAACACCTCCCTCTCTCATGGACTGATTATGGACCCTTCTTATAACATTTGTTATAAATAGATGCTAAATGTGGAAAACCTGATTAAAGAACAAGCTCACAACTACAGTAAGCAGAAGCTGAATTACTGTATATGTGGACAAATCAGTGTTTTACAAAACAGGAAAGGCCGTATCTTTTTTCTGGGTTGACCGGCAATCAGTTTCAACCGTGGTTATAAAAAGTAAATTATTTTATTTTATTAGTTATTTTTTGCAACCCCAATCCGCAATACCAATTTATTACTAGTTGCCTCAGGTAGAACCTTTTTCTTGCATTGAAACTTTCTGAAGAACAAAGGTATCTGGTATCTTTGTGCATTTTAAACAAAAAAGTGAGAAGCAAACAAAGAAGTTGGATGTAACTGCAAGAAATCAACTTTTCAGCTATTCCCATGGTAAACGATACAGAAAATTAATAGCATGATATTTTTATAAACATACTTAGTTATACACAAGTAGACGGTACTTACCAGTTGGACAGTGACAAATGAAGTCATTTATCAGATCCATACATGAACCTCCATTTAGACAAGGCTGCGACCAGCAATCATTTACATTTTCAGAGCAGATCCTTCCTGCAGGTTATGGGGGGTGGGGGGTTATTCAATATTACAGGACAAAAACAACACTTTAAATATGTATCTACCACAGATGTGACTGTCAGCCTGCCAGTTTAACAATTATTCCAGTGAAGTCCAACATGTGACTCATATTTGCAACCAGAACAACAATCAGGACATATGCAGTACAAATTTCTGCTTATTGTCCTCGAATCACATCAATAAACCAGCACCTGGTTTATTGAAGATGTGATTTTATTTCATGAGGCAGCTGATTACTTCTGATTCTAGCGGCTCAAAACGTGATTGAATGATTATGTGTTCAGCATGTTGCTGCTTGCGTGAATGCATAAATGCTGTAGCCCTGGTTTTAGTATCCTCAGGGCAAGAGTTAGGAACGGAATTGATTAAAGATTTTTACTGACAAATTTAAAGCTCTGCCAGGTCTGGCCTCTGGCAATATTTCAGACCTCTTAGTTCTCCATGAGCCAGAGAGCTCAGAGAACTAACAGCCCGACATCCTCGGGCACTGCTCGTCTATCTGCACGGCTGTCTATACCAAAGGTAATTGTACTTTCACCATCATGACCCCATACACTGATAGGCAATCCGTTAATCATGCACTGTAAGGTACTCAGATAATTAAAGTATCTGCTGACTGTACCTCCACATACATTCTCTACTAGATATTGTATACCTGCTTTAGTAGTAAACCAGCCCCTTTAGCCAAACTACCTGATTACACTTTAATTCACCACTGTTTACACATTCACATCACTTGTAAATCAGGTTGGTACTGAATAAGTAATAGGTGAAGTAGTTTTAAAATTTAAATATAAAAACCCACCAGGTGATTTTTTGTTTGTTTATCTCTTTATGCAAATAATTCGGGGACCACAGTGATGTATACTCTGAGAGCTGTTAGAGTGTTCAGATTATAAAACCACATAAAACCACTGATGCGATATTCTTAATCTCTCGTATTGCTCTTTAGATACAGGTGATCCAACCGAATGTCAAACTAGCAAATGATGCAGTGAACGACGGTCAAGTTAAGGTTGATGTTTTCACACAGGAGTTTAGCTGCTCCTCTCTATTGACCTACCACAGCAGCTGCACCATCAGTTGCAAAGCCAATAAGCCATGCACGTAGCATTTCTTCAGATGCCCCTTAACAGCAAGGGTTTCTAACAGCAGTATGTGAGACAGCAGCCCCAGTGCACAAGTGCAATTCAACAACTTGAAATGAGAAGCTGCAAATCTCTCCTTTGTAGGGAATTCTGATGTAGGTGATCAGGCGTGTGTTTGACACTCTGTAGGAGTATTTCTAGGATTTTTCCTCACACTCCGAATCTTTTTCATTTTCGTTATTTAGCTAACGGTTGTTTTCACTCTGCAGTGCTTGGGCGATATAATGAAAAGTTGGAATGGAACAGGATACACGTGGGATAAAGGTAATTCGGTGAAGGTGGCAAGATGTAGACCATATATAGATAAAGTCATGTGGGGGGAAAAGATTAAGAAAACTCAAAGAAGTCCTGTGAAAAAGTAAGTACATCATTTGAGGCAACTTTATTAGGCAACTTTATTAAAGCTGAAGTTTTGGCAGTTTGCTGGTCTTGTTAACACAAAGCTGCAGAAATGGCTGATTCTTTGATTAAGTGATTCTTTTCTTTCTGCCACAGATTTGCTGATGTGCTTGGGATCACTGCCCTGTTGTCTGCATGAGCCAATTTCTGTCAAGCTTTGGGTCTCGGACAGATGGCCTCACATTTGACTCTAGAATACCCTGGAATACAGAGGAGTTCATTGTCAACTCAATGACTGGAAAGTGCCCAAGTCCCTTGGCTACAAAACAAGTCCAATTCATGACCCTTCCACCACCGTGCTGACAGTTGGTAAGAGATGTTAGTGCTGATATGTGTTTGGTTATCAGCACAAATGTCCACTTTGGACTTAAAATGTACTGCCATGTTCTCTTTGGAGAAAAGAGGCATTGTCCTGTAAAACCTTACAAACAAGCTGTAATCACTCAGTCTTTTTCTTATTGTACTGTCGTTAACTTCAATATTATAAATGCAAATTAAGACCTGCAGAATCTGAGATGTAGCTCTTGCAGTTTCTCTAAGCATTGCATAATCTTACCTTAGGGGTAATTTGTTTAGACACCCACACTCCTGGGAAGATTGTGACATTAGCACACCTGAACGGTCCAGAAAAGCGAAAGCCAAACCTTCTATTATTATAGAGGTGTTCACACTTACTAATGATCAGTCAGTCAAATGCATTTCCTCCTCATCGCCTTGCTGTTACTTACCATCTTAATTTCCATGGATGCAGTAAGGGTGCACTTAGTTTTTCACAGGACTGCAAAAATTTCTCCTTAACATGACTGCATATAAAATTTTAATTTCATTGCTTTACTCATTAAAAATTATGATAAACTTGCTAATTATATGTTCCATAATTAACATTTGCACACTAAAAACTGCTCCAGAATCTCATATTCCTGTCACTGGTACTATTAATGACTGTAAACAGCACTTCATTCACATCAGATGGTCTCATACCCTCAAATCCTGGGGGACAGTGGCACCGATAATCACTGATTAGGTCCACACAGGTGGCACCATTTAAACAAGGGAGGCTGTGGCACTCATTTGTTTCCACTTCGCAAAGCGGTCCTTCGAATCCAAGCATGCAACGGCAGGTGAAGTTATACTGCTGGTCCAGACAAAAACCATGTTCAGAGCAGCGGTGGTCAACACAGTAATCAATGTCCTCTTCACAGTAGATGCCCGTGTATCCTCTAGGACAAAGGCAGCTAGCAACAGATCAAAGAGAATCTCTTAATAGTGTATAGAGTTAGAAGAATTCTTTCAAGCCTGAAGGAAAAGAACAGTAAATGTAACAGCTTTTACAATCATTGACATTCTGGTGGCAGAACAGCCCCAAGACCATCAGGATTTGAACACTAACCTGTAACCATCAATCTCATCCATACAAGTGCCTCCATTTTGACACCCATGTTCAATACAGTCGTTGACATTTATGCGGCAGTCCTGCCCAGACCATCCAGGGGTACAGATGCATCGGTAAGCACTGCTGTTATTTAACACACAGCGTCCTCCAAAGGCACAAGGCTGTTGATTGGAAATAGATTTTTTTAGATACACACATCATGAAACCACACATGCAAAAAGGAAACTCTTTTATTTTGTATGATGTTTTACATGGGGCTGAGCTTATTCAGATTAAAGAAAATATAACCATCTTTTTTCCCCTAATCATTTCTTGCCCCTGGATCCCTGAAAATGAGCTTCATTAAAACCACATGACAAAGTCATGAATACCGATTCATGCTTTATACTGGGGTCACTCGGGATTCCATGTAGCAGCTACATGTCATACAAGACAAGATCAATGGTCACTGAAGGCTAAACCTCCCAAGAGGAAAAAAAAATACACCTGCTAGCACGTGGATGCGTGTATGCCACCGGGGAAAAACAAAGGGGCAGAGGAAGAGCTTGCTTGTGCAAAGGTCTATAATACAGGCATCATGGCACTTCTGTACAAGGGCCAACACAAGCATTGCTACACAGTGAGCGATCATCTCCATCTGTCATCTGAAGCACTTTCTCTGTTTATGTTAGGCTGCTTAAAAAAATACACACATACATAATATACACATACAAACATACACATCTAAGTCAGGTGGCCTTTTCAGTTCTGTAAATGTGCCCACATTGTTCATGCCAAACACAATCCAAAAACCTGCCAAAGACAATTCCAGCGTTGCTTTCCTCCAACATAATTTCTTATGTACTATATATGGAAACTGCATTTTTTAAAAATCAAACATTTACTACACTGTTAACATTATTCTGTTCTGCTTTTTATTGTTTTTATTTTCCACACAGCGAAAAATTTCATTTGATTTTTCTGTTAAGAATTTAATAAAAACTTTCTTGCCGTTAAAGCTGATTGATATTTCGCAGCTGCAACATCAGATGATTGCTGTGTTTAGGGATTATCATTTAGTGTCAATCTTCTATTTATAAAAGAAAACCATTATGAAAGAACAGTCAACATTTCAGAAAAAATACTGACTCTCTGAAACCCACACCTTTTAGTTTGTCGAGATATGTTGCAGTTATATCCAAAACTTTGTCTAGCATAAAAAAATGAAACAAAGCCACAAAATAATATAACCGAGAACTGAGCTTATTTATATTTGCAGACAGTAGACGAGGACAAAAAGCACGTCAAGATTTTTTTTACACACCTGAAGGTGCTGAGGACAGGGTACACAGCAGATATACTCAAGCCCATCAGGGAGATCCAAACACTCAGTATTTGGTGGACATGTGTTGTTGGACAGGGCACAAGCATCTATGTCAACTTCACAACTCTTTCCTTGAAAACCTGCAAGAAAAGATGTAATACATGCAATCTGACTCGAGCAATGCTGGACCACAAAAAACAGAAGTCCTGAAATCAGTGCCACTAGTCTGTATCTAATTTAAGTCATGGAATTAAGGCTGCTCCTCTATATATTTAAGAAACAAGGGCAAAACTGACCCAATTGTGGGTCAGCTGGAGGATTGGCCCCATTTTGAAGCACAGTCGATGATGCTCAGTGTCCTCCACCCCCCCATGTGCCTTCTGAATTTTTAATTTAAACCTGAACACTAGTAATGCGCTTTCATTTCCTCCTCTTTTTTGCTCTGTTGAGAGAAATGTATATCTGTATACTTTACTTTGTGGCTGATAAAAAAGGTTTACTGTATCACAGCAGACCTTTTTCCTACAAGAAACATTTGTTGAGTAATAAGGAATAATATCTGACGTTTGCTGTGCAAGATGATACAAGATGATACCCTTTAAGTATATTTGAAGCAAGTGAATACTGCATTACTTTGACATTACACATGTGCTGTTCTATTATGTTTAAACAATATAATATAGACAAAAGTAGGATGTGCTTTAAAAAAAGGTCACAGTTACAGTGGCTTATAATTTCAGCCATGTACCCAGACTTTTCTTAGTACTCTGGTCCAGCTGTCTGTGGGCTATTTTTTCACATGGCAGGACTCCCTTCACCATAAGAAGATGCAGCAGATGAGGCATATGAGCGGAAGAGGCTTAGGTTTACTGAGATAACAGATGAGATTTAGCAGCAACGCTGGAAAGCCAGGGTATGCCCTGTGGAATTTTGTTACCATGGATCTGCGGCCACATCTAGTACCAGTTTACTCAGGGAGTTAGGGATTCATGATCAGGGATTATGGCAGGCTGCGGAGGCAGTTTCAGAGGCTGCGGAAAAGAACAACTAATGGGAACGGCGGAAAAGAAAAGACAACAGCTTGTGTGCAAAGTATGGATATCTCATATTAAAAATAGGAGATAGAGGAAAATATGTGCGTTACGTAAGCTGTCAAACAACACTATAGCGGCTCTGTAATCATCTTACATGTTTAAGAGCTTTTTGGATTAGGCCTACATTGTGCAATATTGACATAGTGTTGATATCAACAGTAAAAGGGGAATTACGGCTATCGGAGGCAGATATTTTAAACATGTTTGTCCCTAAATATTCAGACCGGCCGGTGTAGATGGGTACAGTCTTGCTCGGCCCACAGAGCAGGTGTAACGGGGGTGGGACACGGTAACTGTTGAGCCCTATAGGGTGTCATGGGTGCAATTCAACTTGACATCTGTGGTGGGAGGTTCCCACTCAGTCCAAACAATGATATAACCATCAGCCCATCCCTCTCTGCTCAGACACTACAGTAATCCCCCGAAAAGGACAGTCATGTCTAAAGCTAAAGAAAAATACAACTCTAAGTAGTGCTCATAGGATTTTTTTCTGCTTTTTTTAATTGGTGGTCAGAGAATGAAATTAAGGATTCTCATTAAGACTACCAGCGTGGTGGAGACTAGGATGAACCTCACTGTGCTGTGTTCTCCCATATTTAAGAAATTCATATTTGTTAACATAGTTTCATTATGCTTTAAAGGTTTGATGCAAGGGTCAGTAATTGTGTCTTTTATAGTAACAGTAGAAGCAATAATTTAATTGACAAAATTCTAATAATAATGATCTAATGCGTGCAGTACACTAAACGGCCACCTCATTAGTTACACCTTGCTGTACTGGGCTGGACCTCTTTTTGCCTTCAAAACTGCCTTAATCCTTTGTGGCATAGTTTCACAAGGCGCTGGAAACCATTCCTCAATAATTTGAGCCATACTGATATTAAGATGTGATGCGAGTGGAGGCCATTTGAGAATAGAGAACTCCTGTAGGAAGCAGCCATCAGTAGATGGTATGCTGTGGTCAAAAACGGATAGACATGGCCAGCAACAATAGTGTTTAAACAATGCTCAATTGGTATTAAGATGGCCCAAAGTCTAATAAGAAAATATCACCTAAAACCATTACAACATGTGGTTTATGGAAAAATTCTACTAACTAAGTGATGCAGCAGAAATTGAGACACATCAGATATGTTAAAAATATTCTGCTGTTCATTTCTGACAGTCCATCCATGCTATCTGTAGTCTCAGTTTCCTGTACTTAGAGGAGTGGCACCCAGTGTGGTCTCCTGCTGTTGTGTTTAAGTTTGGTATGTTGTGTTCAGAGATGCTCTTTTGGTTAGTTGGTGGTTTTGGCTTGGTACAACCTTTGGTCATAATGAGCGGTTACTTGAGTTACTGCTGGCCTTCTATCAGCTCAAAGCATTCAGGTCATTCTAATCTAACAACAACGAGGTATTTTCACTCAGAGAACTGCTGCTCAGTGGAAAGTTCCACTGTTTTGGACCATTCTCTCGAAACCCTAGAGAGAGTAATGTGGGAAAATCTCAGTAGATCAGCAGTTTCGGAAATAATCAGACCAGCTCGTCTGGCACTAACAACCATGCCAACTTCAAAGTCACTGAAATCACCTTTGTTCTCCATTGCTCAGTTTGGACTTTCTTGACCATATTTACATGCCTAAATGCATCGAGCTGCTGATTGACTAATTAGATATTTGCGTCAATAAGCATTTGAATACCTTTAGTTAATTCAGTGTATATATGAAGCTTTTTATGGTTAGGGTATGTGGTTATGTTCATCGCATACATGTGCTTCTACAAGTTCCACCAGTTTGTGTGTGGTCATTAAAAAGTAAATAAAAGGTGTTCTGCTCTTCAACACCTCTAAAAGAATAAGTCGTGTAGGAAATGGATGAATGAATAATACTCCAAGCTACTGTATCATTCACAGTCTTAGACAATGGGGAGTTGTACCTTTGATACTTCAAGGACTGGCAGTTCATCAGTTGCTAAAAATACAATGCCACCTCTGAATGTCACCTTAAATTGTGACTCTAATGTGGCTTGCTTCAGCAACTGATGAGGCGAACAGACTCTGTGACCTGTGTGTCATTAACACTGGTGCTGTGCTTTAATGTTTAATTGAACAAGAGTGAACAAACAGAGTTTCATTACCATGAGTGTTACATTTCCCCCAAGAGTCTACAACAGCTAAAAATAACAGTAGCAAATTCTTGCGAGAAAAACGTCACCTGGACACAAAGATGCTCTGCCCACCATGTCTCGGGTCTGTATATGCAGTGAAATGTTCCAGTAAAGTGGGCAAAAGCAACTGCCAGACACAGAAACTGTGCCGTGCCAACAACAGAAAGCTCCCGTGAGTCGTCCATCAGTTACCATTCAGTGAATGTAAATTCAGACTCAGCCGGTGAGGCACAATAAGCAATTACAGAAAAATTATATTAATGTGAATTTCAGAGTATAATATTTGAGCATTGCAGTTCCATTCATGAGCTCTGGCAATGAGTTTGGTATTTTTTCTCAGCTGTCAATCACAGGCCAAGAGTGTAAACTGATCCTGCAAATAAGGTGACAAAGATGCTGGCTGTGCCTTGTTTCCTCTATCTGGCTCAGCAGAGCATGTTGTGATCAGTCGCATGCTGTGACTACTATAAACAAGGAGATTAATAAAATAAAAACATAGCACTTGGAAAAAAATAAGTATCTTTGTAAGCAGGATATAACTAAAAATATATACATATGTATATTTTCATGTGATAAAAGAAGTCATGCTAAATTCAGCCTAATTTCTTTGGTTGGGATGTGTCACAGCCCAGAGACCCTGCTGGCAAAAGTTAATCACCTTCGGTTCCCAGGTAAGCTCCCTGGTGGGGGACAGAACTCCCATAGGGGTGAGGTTGGTGGTACAAAAGCGTGAAAAAGGTTGAGGGAACGTGATATATACAGGTATAATTAAAAAAAAATACACAAACAACATTTTGCTGATGGTGTTATGATAATCTTTTTTCCCACTAACTTTCAACGTGTTTTTTTTTGATTATTAATGATTATAGCCAAATGCTAATACCGATACATCGGCGCAAAAGAGACAGGAGAAACACCCTTCAACCATGTTATGACTGTTGATTTTGCACAGTTTGTCCAGCAGGGGGCAACTTCCATGTTGGCAACACCTGTTTGGAACTTGAGTGTAAATGACTAATCTACGATTTTTTTATGACAATACACCATGATTACTTTTAAACTGTACTGTTATACTATCTTAGTCAGGATTTCTAAAATCACAACACATAACAAACTTTGAAAGGTGAAGTCTGTTCATCTTTCAAGTTATACAGAAAATATATCAGCTAATATATCAGATTTTTTTAAATCACCAAAGATCTGTATCAGTGTTAAAAATCCTATTTTGAGTTGTTTTTGATGGTGATCGTGCAGACTACCTTGATGATTAGGGAGACACATGAAAAGAGGCACCAGTAAATCTGATTTTAAACAGGTAACAATAAATACATAACTATATATATATATATACATATTTTTAAAGTGACTTCACCCCAAACGTGATGTTTAATTCCTTTTTTTCTTTTTTTGGACCTGCAAGTTATACTTTGTAACTCCATATCATTTGGGAAGTTACACAACATCATGGCCTCATTTATGCCTCAATCCAGAGTGTCGACATGATCAATGTCTCTGGCTCATCCCACCAGAACCACCAAATGGCGTGCTTTCTCGAGCCAAGGATACAGTAAACATAAATTACCTACATCTTTACTACAATAAGGTCTAGTTTTGGATGTAGCACATACCTGTAGGACATTGGCAACTGTAGTCTCCTAGCAAGTCACAGCACTTGCCATTGTGCTGACAAGGTCTGGAGTCACACTCATTGATCTCAGTCTCACAGTTTGTTCCTGGGGAAAGAGGTTTTAGATGTAATAAGCAGCATTATATATCGCCACACTATTTTCACACAGTCCCGACCTCTGCACCCCAACATATTACAGTTCATCTTTCGTGTGAATTGTTAAAATGCAGCACTCTTTTCCTGAATGAGTCAGCCTAGCATAAGACTGAAAGCAGGGGGATACTGCTAACCTGCTTCTGTCTAAAAACACACTAATTAATGCATATTTACAGTGTTTGCTCTGTGGAAAAAAAGTAAAAACCCCGACTAGGGGCTTATGTGCTGCTCTATTTTTTCAACTCGGCATTGACAACCGGGAGTCTTGTTATCACTGTGACTGTGCCAGACAGATGCTGGTGGGCAGATGTGTTTTTTTGTTTGTTTGTTTATTTGTTTATTTGTTTTTTTTATGCTAAGCTGGATTAATTGGCTGCTGGCTTTAGCTTCAGACTTAGTGTACAGATATGACAATAATATCAATCTTCTCTTTAGACCTTCGGCAAGAAAATGAATGAGCAAATTTCCCCCCAATTTTTTTAAAGAGTTGCCTGAAACTGTTTTAAACCATTTCTGCTGAAATAATAATTAGGTTGCAAACATTCACCTATTAAGATGCTCTAGGAGTCAAGTGGTGAGGCCAAGTACATGCACAAGAGAAAACAGGCGCTTGATAGCATGGGCTCAGTTTCTTGTTAAGAAAATGGACATTTAATGACAAGCTCTGTCTGAAAAAAAGCAGATGATGTGTGGGACGGAGGTTGCCTTAGAAGAGATTTGCTTGGTGCTCAGCTGCCTCAGCAGCTGCTAGTTCCACTGCTGTGATTGGGGGTGGATGCTTTCCCGTGCAGGTTATTAATTTAAAAAGTCCTGTCATCAATAACAGAGGTGCAATGACATGTAGTGAAAGTCCCTCCTTGACAGCGGCAACCTCGTGCTACGGCACAAACACTATGATTGATAACATCTGCACGGCTGATGGTACAGGTCATTATATATAAAAAAAATGCTATGCAGTGCAACAGCAAATTATACAAATTTGTCCTACTAAAATCTGGAAAACAGCTAAAATCCTGTCTGGCTGTAAGTAAAATCAATTATACAGCTTTTTAATGAATATTTAATGATGTGGATTGTTGAGATTTATAGGACAAAAAATAGTGTTATCCAATATATAGCAACTGTTTCAAAAAATGTAAAAATTAAAAAAAAATATCCACATTTCACAGTTTTCTAAATGCACAGTCCTGAATCTTTTGGAGATTCTGAACTTTTTCAATATAATAAAAAAAATACTAGCATCTAACCTTATAGTTAATTAAAAATACATAAGAGTCCACATAAATGTGAAAAATAAAGCTTTCCACAAGGAAACCTGGATGCCGGGGTTGAGTAATGTATCCTAAGTTATAATCTATGATGAGTACAGTGGGATTTCAGGGCGAAGCTTGAAATTAAATTGGGCTTCCTATCCTGCATGGGTAGAAATTCCAGTGCAAAAGTCCTGAGATGCCAGAAAATGATGAATTCTATCAGTCACTAAGAAGTGCCATGGTGTAAGAGACAATTTTCCATTACTGAAGTGGCAACAGATTTCAGCTTTGAACGGGGAGGGGGGCGAAACGTGTTCATGTAGTGCTATGTAAGGGCTTATCTGACTGACAGCTGAGTGTGTCAGGACTTAAGGCTAGATTGTGAAACGTGCTATAGGCCAAAACCTGAGTGCACCGGATTGGAAAAAAATCACATGTGCTGGCTGTTTAAGTAATAAAACAACAGAGGAACAATTCAGAGCTGTACCATTACAACCATTACAGTAAACGCAATGTTTGGCAGTGATGACAATCTGTGTCATTCCATTTTTGTGTCGATGAACGTCTTAAATAATGTAACTAGGTCTAAACAGAGCTGTGTATATTTTGTATCACTGTGATGGTTTGCTAATCATATAAAAGCATGATACAGTGAACCGAGAAATGCAACCGAAAAAGAGATGAAAAGAGTCTTTCTTTCTTCGGCAGATTGAACTGTTTAGATAAACAATTCTTCAAACATGATCTTCTGCTATGGAGTACAATGGCAGCTGTGACCGAGATAAAGAATACAACTTCTAATCACATTTTGTCTGTCTCTGTGAATTTGCTCAACCTTTTTAAGCATGGTAAATAAAAAAGGGTTAATCTTCTTTCCTACAACTGCTCCTTTTGTTTTTTCGTGCCTCTGCATTGTTTATTCAACCACTGTCGCTGATAGCTTAACAAGTTTCGCCCATGTTCCGAGCTGGCAGCTAATTAGGAAGCAGTTTGCCAGATTACTTGGATTAAACGCAATCAGCAGCAGGCCGTAGAAATGTCGAGCAGGCGAGGCCGCTGATAAATAAGCTTCAAGGTAAAACAAATACAAAAGTCATATCACAAATATTACTGGATTTTGCTTTAAATCTGTGCTTGGCTTGTGATTCACCACCAATCCCTGGCCTGAATTAGATATCATAGTATTAATTTCCACTTGGGAGACAAGAACACTTATGCTCTTAGCGGTAGTTGCTAGTTTTGTGCTTCTCTAGACAAAGTGAAAAAGTTTTCCCTCTAGGCTACGTCAGGTAGTGCAGCAGATTGAGAACAAATGGTACTAATACTACTACCACAAATATAAAATGTACAGGTCACCCCAGGGATGTTTTCTTTGTTTTTTATTTTTGTTCTCCTCCCCGAGGAGGTCAGAGGTCAGCTATGGAACAGCAGCCCTTGAGCCAGCTGTGGTTCGGTCTTTTGAGATATTAATCAAATCAGATTCTTGAAAAAGAAATTACAGCATTAGACGTCTATAACAGAACTACAATGTTAACCCTGCTATGTGCCAAGGCAGGGGGACTGTTTCGAGATTGTATCATGGAAGCTGCGTGGATATTAGCATATGGCTGATTTATGGATTTACATTTTTAAAATGTTCCACAGAAAGATCAAGAACATATTCTCATGAGGTTTGTTTGTGTTTGGGGATCTAGCTATGGATTTAAGGTTGAGTTAACATTGTGTGTCTACAAATATGTAACATGACTGACTGATGTCTGAACTCTTCATGAACACCTTGACCACGTTTGTATGTCTTTTTCTGTTAGCTATGCATAATGCATTGTTTCTATGACAAAGTGACAGTGGAGAATAGATTTCCCTTTCAAAGCGGTTTATGCAACATAAAATTTTAATGGACACTTGCCAGTTAATGAGAAAAAAACAACAAAAACAGAAGAAAAAAAACATTTTCTGTCACTATAGACGACATTCAAGCATGATACCAGTTATGTACTTTTAATGGAATACATGAACATCTCATAAGTTCTTTATGGATTTTATGCCTTTTGCTTTAAACCACCAACAAAAGTCAAAATGTATAATTTATGATTTGCTCTTAGCATGAAAGCTCCATGTCAAATGTCTTGCATGTGGACTGCGGATTCGCCGTCTTAAAACAGTAAAATATTCCGAAAATGACAGCACTCCGTGGCTTTGTGTGTGTCTTGACTTTAGCTGGTGCTTATATAACAAGATGTCAAGAAATGTCAACAGCATGTATCTGTCAGCCTCTGCCAGTTTTACAACAGATTTTCCCCAAACATTAAGGTTAAGGAATCAGTCATTCCTCATCCCATAACCGGCATTCCACAACTGTGTGTACAAATTAGCCCATATCCTGAGACATGTTGCCAGGAGACAGATGGACAGACTCACTGAAAAGGAACAAAAAGAGATAATAAAACAAAGATATCTCACCTGTAAAGCCAAGCGGACATTTGCAGGTGTACTGAGGGGGAGATGTTGGCTGATTTGTTGCAATGCATGTTGCCCCATTCAAACAGCTGTTTGGCTTTATCTGACAGGCATCACCCACATATTGACAATATTCTCCAACCCAACCTGGGGCACAAACACACTGCAGGAATGCAGAAAATTATTCATAAGATCAGTGATAGAGTAAAGTATACATCAACCTATAACAAAATGTATCATACAGAGCACACTGTATTAGAGAGAAATCATTGAATCGTGCACATTTTGAGCCTGGAGAGGAATGAATAAATCACAGCTTCAAATAAATTTCAGTTCACCAAAAACTACTTCGAGAGATATTGAAGATGGTTTAATTGGCTTTGAGACGTTTCCAACCTCAAGATTTCTACCATCACCACAATATAATGGAGACGAATATAATTTTTGACAGTCAGAACACAGCGAACAGCTTTAAATAAAAATTCACAGTACTTTTTTTTTGCCTTTTCATTAACGCAAATTCAATTATGCAGTTGTGAAGACTAAAATCCTGGATGGACAATAAGAAGAATCTGATCCAAATAGGCTAAAACAGGGTTTCTTTCTAAATGTTTCTTTGTCACAAACACGAGGTGTTACAAAGAGAAAAAACACAAACACTACTCTCTATAGCATTAAAACGATTGTATGTGATCTCTAGTTGTGCATATGGAGCTTCTACATGACACACTAACCAATTTATTACTACCCACAGTAAATATTTATTCACATTAAAACCCCAAAAGTCACAAAAATATAAGAAAATATTAAAAGAAAAACTTGCACTTGCAGTTAGCAACAATTTTTGACTATGTCTGACCAAAAGTGCACCAACATAAAGCATCTAAAAGTAGATCGTAGATAAAGAACCCTATCAGTGGTCTAATGGAACAAGACTGATGGAGAATAATTAGGAGCTATGGGGCATTACAGAGCACTCTCAGGTGTTGTAAAAAATGCAGACATTTGACAAGACTGAGAAACTGGGAGGCAAATTAGACCAGGACCTGTCAGTCTGAACAAAGCTTCCACATATACACCGGGATTTAATGACTTAGAATTGGATTACTGCTTTCTGTAGACACAACTACCACTGATGTTTCTGTAATTCTCTTTGTGTTCATTGTCACATAGACAACATTAGAAAAAAACCCAAACATTTAAACATGTTTAAACCAGGTCTTATCTCTGTATTTGTACTGCATGCACTTTATATTCAGGGACAACTGTAAGAATATCACGCAATCATTGCCATTCTGAAGCATTCATCATTAAAATCAATCCAGTGCATAACTGTTGCATCATTAAAGCAGATTTTATAGTCTAAAAACGAATACTCGCTAACAAAGAAGCCACACACCAAACAGATTCACAGAAAGGTCAACATGCTCAAATTTCTGAAAAGTGCAAAAGGTTACAATACACCATTTAGACCAATATTACTCTGGAAATGATCAAATGCAATAACGGAGAATGGACCACTCCCATGTTTTTATCACAAGAAAGATTAAAAAAAAAATCTTACTACCGAAACAGAACATTTATTTTATGAATCATAACTACACTTATGAATGAGTTCACGCTGTGTCGACTCTGTATGTGTCATGAGTCATATTTCGTGGGCTTTATTGCATTTCATTATGACTGAAACATTGAATTACTTACCTGATATCCGCCAATTACACTCAAGCACAATCCCTCATTTAGGCAGCTGATATTGAGCAGACTGCAGTAGTCAATTATTTCTTCACAATTCTTCCCAGAAAACCCACTCAGACATCTGTTGAGAGGCGGTCAGTGTCATCAAAATCAATTCACCTTGAGCTTTAAGCACTAACAAGCAATGCTGTGTTGTTTCTTTATACGAGATTTCTGGGATTCTAATTCAGTTTTCCGCATGATCTGATTCTGATAAAGACACGGGCGTGCCGCTAATCAGGTTACCATTTTTTACCCATTTTCTGAAATGGGTGATGTTAGCATATCATTACCAAATCAAGCTCTAATGTGAATCAAATGAACTATACTGTATAATATGCCAAATATACACTTCCCTATATTTGTATTATATTTGGTTCTTATTTAGTCAAATTTTTTGTGTGAGAGTTTTTATCTGATAAACAAATTAAACCAGTTTATCTGTTTTGTGGTCTGGTACAGTTTAATATCTGGATATCTTGAAAGATGGCAGATGCAAAACAAATGAAATGAATGGCATGAAATGGAAACGTTTTCATAGGAAAAGCATTTAAGTCTCTGTTTCAACTCTCAACAATGACTTCCTAGAGCTTTTAAGACAACTTTAAATCCTGCTCACATCAAAAGGTGGAAAAAAAATCTAATTTTTATTCATTCTCAGAGGGAGACGCATTCATAAGAAACGCGAATCATCTTCAGGAAGAGACTATGATGTTCCCATTATTAGATCTCCCTCTTACCTGCAGATGTAATCATTTCCCCTGGACACACAGGTGGAATTGTTCAAACATGGTGATGGACTACACAGGCTGTTCTGCCTCGTGCACGCTGTGGCCACACTACCATCTGCACAGACACATTCAGAGCCCTGCATGGAAGAAGCAATACAACCTAGATCACCTGCAAGCCTGGGATAGGACACTTACATTACACAAAAGGTACATTAGATTTCCAAGTGTAGGAACACGGAACATTATCAATAAAAGAGCAAATCACCGTAGTGATAAAAATGGGCCTTCATTGAGTCACAGTTATATTTGCTACAGACTTCTACACTTTCATTAAATATAATCTAAATAAATAATAGGTTTTACATTCGTTTTAATATGATTTTTAGATATGAGAGGCTAACAAATGTTAATGTTCTTGTAATTCAAAGTTAAACAGATTATGCTTCCAGAAAAAAATATATATGTCAAGCAGCAGCAATAATGTGCATTATGTTGATAAATGTCCCTTTTAGTCTTCTCTGCTCGGGTATCCTTAGGTGGGTCTCGAAAATGTGTAGTGCACTTGGCAAACTGTAATGAACAAAACAAAGGTCGTAGAGAAAGACAATTAGACCACTGCTGTATTTTCCCCAGAGTATCCTCTAGAGCATTAGAAACACTACCACCTCTGCAAAATGTATGAGTACACTAGCATTTCCTGTGAAAGGTGCAAATTGCAGCAGGCATCCAATTACAAAAAGGTTCTGATGAGAGCCATTTCAAACTGGCACTTAAATATAGACTGGGTCATTCAATCAAAATGTTAGAGAAAGCAGACACCCTTTCCCACAGCTCATCTTCACCAGGAAACATTAATTGCTCCTGGAGCTTTTAGAATGAAGGCATTTGATCTCGCTTCAAGACACTATTAATTTTCATGTGCCATTTCTTGTTTACGTCCCACTGAGGGAAAATAAATAAGGGAAATAAAGTCCTCACGCGATCCCCTGCAGTGCACATTTGTTCCTCCTGACATGGGTACGACTTGCAATCGAAGTTAACTCGAGATTCGCAGCAGAGGCCCGCAAATCGTTCCGGACAATGACAAACAAATCCTGTGGGACTCTCTTCACATGTACCACCATTTCTACATGGATTTGGGTCACAGGAGGCTTTCCTCTTCTCACACGGTGGGCCTGCAAAACCAGCAAAATAGATTACTGCACTTTTATTTAGAAACTATACTGCGTCTACTGGCGTTCTTAGCATAGCATGAATTGAACTATTCTGTATACTCTTGAACCTCAAATATTAAACATGGAAATTAACAAGCATGGAATGACTTCAAAGAATTTTCATGCCAGAAATGAAATGCAGATGTGATTTAGAATCCAAGAATGAAGGGATGACTGACAGGTTTAATCATTTACACAGGATAGTGGCATGTGTAGGGCCATTTCCTGGCACTATGCATGCATAACATTAAAAAGATGCTCCCACAAATAAACTTGATGCAAGACTGACTGTACACAGAGTCACCGTGTCTTGTTATCCTGTATTTAACTGATGATTTACTATCCTAAATTGGTAGGATGACGTTCCCACCAAAGCCAAAACAATGAGTCAAAAGTAAAACTCTCAAATCATTCAGACATGAAAAATCACAAACTAGCAGTATAATAACAGCTGTCACTTAAGTTGTTTAGCTCTACATGTAGTTTACAGCAGTCTTGTGTCTGTACAGAGTAAAATAATAATTTTATATCATATTCACCTCAGGGAAACCAAACCCGCAGCGCCAAACACAAATTATTGGGAACCGTTCACCTAAAAATCCATTTTTTTTCCTGAAAGCTATAAAGATGGAGTCGATTGCATCGCCTCCTCTTGTTTTTTTTTTCCCGTTTAGCCCGCATGATGGAGAACTGCCTCAGTCTCAGGGTAATATGCTTCCTGCTGTGTGTGTGTATTTAAATTTGTGCTTGTGCCATACAGCGCCGCTGCCATCCCATTAAATCAGTCCACACAGCACACACAGCATTTACATCACGAGCGTAAACAGGAATAGTAGTTGTTTGATAACACTGTAAAAAAGCCTCACTCGTAATATAATTAAATGTGGGATAAACCTGAGCTAATTAAAAGCGGTCTGGTTTTTATGAGGATAAAAAATGTGAGGAAAATATCTGGTCTGTGATTATTCCTGACAGTTTCTCCATGTTTGAGTGAGGAAACAGACATTTCTATTGTGGAAGTATCTTCCTAAGACTAGTAGTCACAGTAATACTCGGCACAGTAGCTGCCAAATGATCTATGAACACTGAATTGTATAAACTGAGAAGCCTAATGCATGAGGCCAATAGTTATATGTGTATGTGGTTTATGCCACATAGGTTTGTAATTTTATTATTATTGTTGTTTTATTTATTATTATTCATTTTTATTATTTTTAGTTTCTATTATTGCAGTTTTTAACATTTTGTGATATGCCGATTATTGCAATGACACATACTGTGATTTATCACCTTTTTTCACCTGCAATTTATATCCTCAAAGTTAAACTATGACAATATCTGTGTTATCCAATAAGATAAAGCTATTGCACCTATTATTACTTTTTCTTATGTTGTTGCTGCAAACCTGACATAAATGTTTTCATTATATGGAATGGGGTCAAGTTCACAGTTAAATGTAATATTTCTAAAAATACAGCAATTACCTGTAATATACTGCTTACAATCACACATCTGTTGCTGTCTATATAGGCAGAAGTTCACATTTAACAAAAAATCATATTTGACTATTACATTTGTGCTCAGCAACCCTCCTGTTTTATTGAAATATAACCAGAATACAACCAGCTGGCAGCCAAAGATTGATTCAGACTGATGGCAACATGTTAGGAATATGCCTACATTTATAAATTAGATGGCAATTATTTACAAAACTTCAGTCAGTGATTGCAGTCAGTCAAAGTCTTTCTACAACTGTTTGTAGAAAGGCTCCTTTCTATCAGGCGTCCTGGTGTGTTGGATGATTTTTTTGTGTTTGTTTGTTTTTGGCTGCTGTGATTTAATCTAAGTTTGCTCAGCTAATGTTACCTCAGGATGGCGGTGCATGAGATGAACCCTGTAGTTCGTAGTATTTTCAGAGTATTTTAACTTATTTAATTAAATATCAATATTTGGTGCCCTTCTATCAATATAATATTGTCACACAAAATCTTACAGTAAACTGCTGTATCGATTTTTATTAATGCATGGTAAATGTCCTGGAACAGTTTTATACTATAGCTCAAATACTATTTTATTTTTAATATTATCTTCTTATATTTCACTGTTCTCATATAATGTTTTAAAAAGTATACAAGTTTATTCATTAAATCCTGCTGTATTATTCAATATTTTTATGCGCACAACACAGTGTTGTTTTTTTTTATTATTTATACATCATTGGATATGCACCAAATTAAAGTTAACAAAGATTTATAACTGATAAACATGCAGTTTACTAAGTAGCGAGCGCTACAGCTTTAAGCATATGGTAAGCATTTTCTTAGATAAAGTAATTTTGACCTAAGCTCTAGCCAGCAGTTTAATTTCACAACTGTGAACTTAACCAGGGACAAAGTAATGCTGCAGTGATATTGTGCACAAAGGATAAAATTAGACTGAAATCACTGCAAGGTCAAGGTGAATAAATTTTGATGTTATTCCCTTGTGAGGTTTTTTTTTCTTTCTCACATGATGCCTACACATTTATCTTTCTAGTGACTTCTTTTTTTTTTTTGCATATTTTCTTTAATCCCCCTGCTGATACAAGTGCTCATGTCCCAGAGGCTCCTCCTAGCCTCCTCTGTGGGCATCAATCTTACTGTGCCCAACTTCAGAGTTTGCTTTTTGCTTCAGCTCATTTTACATCAGAAATTGAGTTTTCAGAACTGGTCCACTCAAAGCTGCACCTCTATAAACTGCTTTCCCATAGAATTTCCATCTGTCACATGTATTAATGAAGCATAATAATGATAATTCCCTCTGTAAAATGCTAACAATGTTAGTTAACACCAACGATGGTTTATATATTTATTACAGTCATTTACAGTTGTGCTCTCATCTCAAATGCCATTGTTTCTGCAGTGATTTTGAATTGCATCCATCTAATATGCATAAAACACCAGCATGTCAATGCCTAATTAAAACAGTTTAACAAGGCTAATGACTGCATATATACACCAAATTAAACTTTCAAAACTTGGCTTTATTACCAACAAGATTTTAGAAACAATTAACACTGTATTCCAAATGAAAATTGTCTTATAAAGATGGTAATACTTAACAACAAATGCCCTAGAGGTAGAGTAGAAGAGAGTCAAATCAAAAGAAAATCTCATTTGAAACATCCCATGAGTTTGGCTCATTATTCTCTGCGCATAGACTTTGGCCTGTGAGGGCAGCCAGCACTGGAGCAGCCACTAACTTCCACTTGATTAATGAGCCAACTGCAGCAGGGAGGTAAAGGAAGCACGAGCTCTACAGAACTCCCAAGAAGCTGATGGGACACCAAGACACCATGACTGTGCGAAAGCACCCAGTGGAGTCTGCTTATTTGAGGGAGCAGCAGCAATTAAAGCAAATTACAAGAAGCTGCAAAAGCAGTCAGAGCATGTAAGTCCACAATTTGTTTCTGATGGAAATTATAGGAATTATCTATTTGAATTCAAACAAGGGCAGATGTTTTCTTTAATAGGGCCAACTATTTGGTTTTAACAAATGTAAGTAGCTGGTGATCATTATACTGTCATCACTGACAGCTTGGGTTAAAAGGCTTGCAAAATGCTTCTTTTAAATGAAACAAAACAAAAGCAAAAAACAGCTAACACAAAAATCATTTGACTCTTTTTTTTTTTTTCTTTTTACTAGTTTCACTCCCAATGCTGTAGTTAGAGAAAAAAGTAACATTTCAAAGAGCAATTCAGACTTGAATAAAAGGAAAATATGATAAAGTTCATGTGAACCAAAGTCTAGTCCACCGGTGTTGCGTTAAGGAACTAACATAAGTATAATGTCCTCTACCTGATCAAAAATATTCAGTACTCAATTCAGCAGGTATCTGGCATTCACTACCAACAAGGGGATGAAGGCAAAGTGATAATTTCCTCTTTCAAAGATTTTGAAAATTATCCTGTAATCTTGCTACAGTAATCTTTTTCTCTTTTAAATCTTCAGAGCCATTTCATAAAACATCCAAGAATACCTTTTAAAATGACTTTTTTTTTTCTCCTTCTATTGTATGGCCTTAATAATCTCTTGTTATAAAGAAAAAAGAATATGCCAGACAGTACTGGAAGTAACCTTGAAACAACATCTCTAAAATAATAAGCTGAAAGCATGGGCTGGACTCGAAAGGCAAAGCTGTGACACTTCAAGAATGCTGCCAGGACAAATTGTGCTCCAAACAAAACAATGAATCAATGTGAAAAGCCACTTGGAGATTTTACTCCAGAAAGTTCATTGCAGGCTTGATTTTTATAGCAGAGAGTGATATCGAGGGCAGCCCGAGGAGCATCTAGGTCTTGTAACCATTTGTGTGTGATAACGATTGACCCGACTGTACAAAAATACAGCGGATGAGGCTAAATAATGAGTGAATCACTAATGTGCCATACATCTTCGCCACAGCAAAAGTCCCACTCAGCGCCTATACATGAGCGTCCAGCACTGTCTCTGAAGTGGATGGTCTTGGCTGGCAGTGAAAAATGTGTCACAATGCTCTTTGATTTTCTTTTGTAAGTGATTCTTACAGACGGGGATCAGCTACTTTAACCCTCAGCCTAAATATAATATAACCATGCAATTTGTCTCTGTGAATATGAGCACAGCAGAAGCAAAGTGATGGATTTCCAAATAACTATATCCAGTTCTCAGATGTATATTAATTCTGCCCTTTCTGTGTATCAACTTTACATCACGTGTGTTGTTTCTGTTGTGACCTAAAAAAGTGACGCGTTCGTTTTATCCTGAACTTGGAAGCCTGATGTGTGCCACCTGTAAACTGTAATTATAAATACTATCATAAATGGGACTTATTCTTCAAATAACGAGCACTGAATAATATTCGTTCTTATCTTTACGCGCTCAGCAGAAACAATACACTATAAATTACATTTTACCTGATTGCTGTAAACCTTTATTTTATTATCTCCGGCACGCTCCGTTAGCTAGCAGTATAGCCCAGGCCCTTTAGAGCGGCACATCACTGGTTGTAATATGAGGTATTTGATTTGAAGTGGCCCCTTCATATATTATGATGACAAATATAACATCGAGTGGGATCAAGTTTATAGCCCACAAGGAAATGCTGATCTTTTTATGATTTATGATGATTTGAAGATAGCCCTCCTGTTTGAGGGAAATTACATGGTTCTGGGAGGTGAGGGAAAAAACTCTTTCCATTGTGCTTTGTATACAGAATTGCAGTAAACTGTGTGATTTGCCTGGCAGTGATTAAAACTGTGACATGCTGTTTAAAGAGCAGCTCTTCATTGTTACTGAGCCAGACAGTCCATCTACGTTATATAAACAGCCGTCTAAAATAAGAGATGCTTACCGGAGAAACCAGTGTCACAGATGCATTTGAAGGATGCAGGTGATATTTGAAGGCATGTCCCATTTTCACAGATGCTGTCACAGTTTGCTTTCCCAATGATTTCAGAGCAGTTAACCCCTAAAACAAACAGCCCATTAGATGATTATTCACAGAGGACCAGACAGAAAAAAACAGTAGATGAGCAGAATTAAGTTTGCTTGCATGCGCAGAGGTCTAATGCCTTTTATTTTAATTTTGTTAAGGAAAAAAGTCATTACTGTAGATTATTCAGCAAGGAGCTTAAGAAGGAAGTCATCTGGAGCACAAGCGATGTAAAAATTAATTCTGTTTGCATTAAATGAGAGTGTCAGAGGGTTATGGTGAAAAACATTAACTTGATGTGTTCAATAAATCCATAATTCAGAAGCTGCTTTTGCATTCTTTCAGCACATGAGTATGTCTCTCATAAACACTTCGACAAACTTTGATTTTGTAGCAAATGCAACATGTTACAGCCACAAGTGATGTATAGGACTATTTTTAGATGCTCTGACCTAGCCCTTATTCAAACAATTACGAGAACTCAATAAATGGGATCAGTGACATTTGTGCTCACCTGTAAAATGTGGAGGACACAGACATTTATATGTTCTGTAGTGTGGATCTGTGGATCCATTGCTCAAACAGACTCCTTTGTTTTCACAGGGGTTATCCAAACAAGCATCAAACTTTTCACAAAACCTCCCGGAATACTTGTGGTGACATCGACAGTGGAATGCACTCTCTCCGACTCCTGTTTGACAGACACCGTTCCCCGAACAAAGTCGAAGCATCGGGGAACTCCGACAAAGTTGGGTTTTAACTGTGACGTTCAGCCTCAAACCTAGCGTGCACAGCTGTGTGTCTCCTTCGTGCAGCGCAATAAAATAACGGTGACCCGGCATGAGCCACCTCGCGTCGACTTGCTCTCTTTCATTTATGTTGTGAGGGAAGAGAAACTGATCTTCTCTCTGTCCAGTTGCAGAACAGCTTTCAAAGTTATCTTTTGACACATTTAGGAGTTTGATGCCATATGACTTGAGTGTTTCATCAGCAGACATCAGCAGTTTGTCTCCATGTTGTAGCTGAAGTGGGCATATCTGTGGGAAGTTGAAAGGCTGCTCACTTGACTCGTCTCCCCGCTGGGAATCCCAACACTCAGAAACACTCCTGCAGATGTTCCCTATTAGAGTCCAATTCATTTGGATTGTGTGTTTTTTAAGGTGCCATTCGGTTGAAGCTTGCCTGTTGCAAAGTATTTGGCAGTGGATCATATGAATGGCCACAAAAATGAGACTCACGTGAAACAATGACGATCTCATGTCTCCTCTTTCTTTGTATTTAATCCAAATCAGTTTGGGACTTTTAAGATCAACTTCATGTGATGCTTTACTCCAAAGTCCACCAAAGTAGCAATCGCCTGAAGAAAACAAAGAGATTTTTTCAAACATGTTTTACGGCTACACACTGTTGCTGCTTAAAACTTTATCCAGAGCACTAGAAGTGACTGAGCCCACGCTGTTATTATGAAGATTTCATTTTACAATAACACCACAGACTTATGGCTTCTGCGAGGGTAGCAGGAGCTGTCATAATCATATGCAGTGCTGCTGACCACCAAGTGTGTCACAGCAGCCTCAGCCTCCCGGAGGTTTCTACAGAGAGTGACAATGTCAGATAAAATATTCTCTCTCCCCTGCTGGTGCCTGATACCTCAGTGTCAGGCAGCGAGATGAGTTAAAGCAGACAGCATTGTCTTCCTCCCTCAGGCCTTTTTCATACGTGTGCGCCAGATAAAACAACAAAGTAGAGAAGCCTCGCTGCAAGAAAAACTCTGCTTCTTGATCAGCTCACAAGGGCTGATATGAATAACTGCATGGCGATAAGTAATAAAACGCTGAATATGGAACACCAATATCAATAGAAGAGGGAGTGATAAAATGAATGAGATTGCAAGTATTGTCTTGGGGGTTCTGTGGGGACCCAGAAGACTTCATTTACACCAGATGAGGATGACTATTGTGTTTCACCGAACAAATTGGAAACCTGTCGGCTGATTTGTGAGAAAAAAATATTGAATTAAAATTTTAATAAAAGAGGACAAAATGTGGGATAGGTTTAGTGATTGCAGAATAATAATTGCCAGCACCTGTGCAATCACCATTTACATGTAGTTATCCGTTTTTTAATTAACTTTTATTTAAAGTTCTTCAGTATTTTTACATTGACAATGAATCAAAGGAGATTAGATCAGATATGAAAGGATTCATTCATAGCAACAGAGCAACCCTTTATTTTTTCAGCATTTTGATGTTTTCTATCTGGTGTGAGCGGTGCTGGTGAAGAGCCAGTCCTGCTTCAGTGCCTTTTGAGAATAAGCCTACACTTCAAAAAGTATGAAACCCGTACATTAGAGTTCTATAGCAGAAGTTGTGGTCCTTGTGTGCGGGGGGGAAAAAATGTGACAGATGTGATCCTTCTCCATAGTTACAGTAGTTCCAATTTTGGGTCTGGCAATTTTGTGATGCCAAAAAAAGTGGCCAGACAGACGAGACACTGATGCGCTGTAAAAAGATGTCATTTTGGCAGTCTGTTGGTTTTAGTGTAAAAGCACCAAAAAACACATGATTGAGATTCTTGCCAGAATATTGTAACTATACTGTAAAACAAAGCACCTCACAAACTTCTCATAATTATAAAACAGGAGAAAAAAAATCAATGAATTTCATTATGAGATAATAAAAAAAAGCTCTTAAAAAACTCAATATATATTCAAAGAAATTTAATTTGTACATTAAACCTTTTTTTTGAAAAGGAAAGACTTTGAGCAGATCTGTTTACATAATAGTCATGCCAGGAATATTGAGCTGCTAGTGGAACTAATGATTCAAGTTCTTGTAAAAGCAAGTTTTAGGTATTTACGTGGAAGTTTTTATAATACACAAAGGAATCCTGGTTCGAGACTGGACGGAGACACAAATCCCTAAAAGGGTTGGGTCAGGAAATGAACAAGCAAGTTGCCAAAAGTAGGTTTTTTCATTTTCATCTAAATTAACTTTAAATGGCCACTGGGACATAAAAAAAAAAACAACGGCTGTATAGAATCATCAGTCAATCTGTTTAAAAATTGCTTAAAAAGGGGTAATTTTTAAAAAGCCTTTTTTCCCCTGGAATCAATGGCAGCCAACCAATAGGTACAGAAGCAGGACCTCCCGTAAGTTGAAAACAAGAAGACATAAAGCACCTGTTCTACCATAGCTGGACTGGGCATCGGGCATACCGGGCATTTGCCCGGTGGGCCGCTGGCGATTTTTTGTTTTTACAGGCTGATGGATTTATTTTTTTTTTTTTTAGGAAGGGTATATATAATGAAAGGTGTTGGATTGGCCAATTGGTCATGATCGACTCTGGGCTGGACCAATTACAGCCGAGGAGGCCGGATGCACCCTCCCCCTTGTTTAGCAATCTTATAGACGAACTAAAGAAAATGGAGAACAAAAAAAGGAAAGGAGGTGTTCATGAAAATATCACTAAATCTGTCATTTATTAATTTTAATATTAATTAATGATCATGTCTCACCTCTAGTGTTCTTGGTCTTAATTTAAGGTTTTTCCTATAGGATTGACAGATCACGTGACTCTCGCGCATTGCATGCCGGGAACTCGAGGCAAAACAATCCAAGTACTGCATCAAATGCAAGCATTTGCAGCACCGCAAAACGTTCATTCTCCGGTTCCAATACCTTCTTGGTTTTTCTTTGCCGCACAAAAAAGTAATGTACAAAACTAAGGAGAACAATGCCGGTCCGTACAAAGACAGACTCGACGAAAAGGCAAAGAAAAGATACGAGGAAAAAAATCAAAGGAGTGAAAGGGTCAGACCCTTACGAGCACACAGAGTGGACAAAAGACGTCAGCGTGCTGCCCAACTTTCACCACGCTCAGATTTATAATTATACGGTTCTTGGGTGAGTGCATACACTCATGAAGTTTTAGTAACTTGAAGTCACTGCAACAAGCCCAGGTACAGTTTACCAACGGATGGGTACAGGACCTTGAAATGCACCGTGTAGAACGAAAGACCATCGTACAAACAAAGGTAAGTTTACCAGTCTCACAAATCGTTGTCATAAATACACATTCGTTAACCGTTTATTAATAGGACCTTTGAGCTCAACGGTAATTAATTAGTAGTGGAAATAATTTCTGGTAGGCATTACAGAAATGTAGCAGTGACAATAATATTGTATGCTGTAATGCACTGGGCAATTAGTGATACAAAACAACTGTTTTATCCTGTGAATAAAAGTATATGTTTTTGTCAATGTACCATGGTAATAACAGAAGCGAAACGCAATATTGTGTCAGGACAATTCACTATTTATGCACAATAAATAAAGGAGCATAGCAGCTACAATTTCTGTTCAGCGCAAGACTTGCTTGTAACCTATATCACCAATTATGTTATGAAAAAAAATGACGTATTAACTACTACAAAACACTGACCTTTGTGGAAATGCTTGGAGCAGACTAACATGTGAGCTGGAGTGTTCTGGGAAGTTTTATTTGGTCTTTGAATGGCTGCAATCCAGTCCATCCATCACCTCTTTGTTACTTCGGAAACATGGCTCGAACAATTTCTCTTCAACGACGTAATCCGTCGGCTTCCCGTGGCTGTCATGCGACCGGCTATTGCAGTTAATAATACAACAGCTTCTTGCCATTTTTTGTGTTTCTTTTTATCGCTGTGTAACTGAGTTCAATTGAAAGCCTGCGTGCGCTAGTGCCGCTTGCCTCAAGTTCCCATAATCCTTTGCGGTTTTACCCCTGAATGACGTCACATTTTCAATCTCTATCCTGGTGGGCCGGTCTCTAGTCAAAATGCCCGGGCCGATTTTTTGTCCCAGTCCAGCCCTGTGTTCTACCATGGAAAGTGTCTTGAGAACACAGATTGGTGCCATTGCAATAAAATCAAAACAATTGCCATTGCAAAATATTCTTTTCTTTTGACATTTTTCCATTGTCACATTTATTAATATAACCACAGTAAGAACAA
Source organism: Oreochromis aureus (assembly GCF_013358895.1). Classification (NCBI taxonomy): domain Eukaryota; kingdom Metazoa; phylum Chordata; class Actinopteri; order Cichliformes; family Cichlidae; genus Oreochromis; species Oreochromis aureus. Next base: position 15,147,956 of record NC_052954.1, on the reverse strand, counting down.
AACTCTAATCCACACTCGAGTTTAATCCTTGATTAGATGAAACTGTGGATTTGGAGAATCGTCAAGCCTGCTGCTCTTGGCTTACAGGTTGTAAAAGTATGTTAATTATCCCCGTCGCAAGCCTACAAAGTTTCAAAAGACACGTGAAGATATGGAATTTCTTATATTGGTTTTTAAAAAGTGGCTAACAAACAACTTTAATTAGTTAGAGCATAAAAAACAAATGAATTTTTAAATATATGAAAACATGATAACAAAATTGTTAATAAAACTGGAAATCAGAGTTTCATTTAGATAGTACAATACAAAAGTACAGAGCAAACCCTAAATTCTTTACAATTTGATTCCATGGAGTCAAACTTTCTTTAATTTTTAAAGTGGTCTGAAGAAACAGCTTTCCAGGCTTCTTAATGATCTTTTAAAGGTTTTCTTTGGCTGCTTCATTCATTCACAGTCCTGGGGTGTGATGAATCTAAATTTTAAAAAATTGGTTCAAATCAAAATCAATATATACTGTAAAACACATCGGTTCTGTCGTGGTTTGGTTTGGCTACATGTCCGCCAGTGGTGTTTGGAATGGAATTATGAATGCAGAAAAGAACCATCAGATTTTAATATCCACCATATAGCATCTTTAAAGCCTCTGATTAGCAGCAGCTTTGTTTTTCAGCATGGCAATGCTCTCAATCACACTGCCAGTGCAGTAAAAGCATTCCTGTCATGTCAATCAGTCATGGATTGCCCTCCCAGAGCCTGAACCTCAACAGTATTGAAGCAATGATGGAATCATCTTGACAAAGAACAGAACAAAACGCAGCTGACATCCAAAGAAGAGTTCTGAGTTTCCTTTAAAAACTATTCCTGAAGACTACCTGTACTTAAAGAAATTACAAAAAAGCCTAAGAGAGTTAATACAATTGGTCATACAAAGTACTGACTTTCAAATTCCTTAGAATTGTACAAACTTTTTTTCCCCTTAAATACAGAGTACTGTAAATTATCCACAACAACCAAATGACAACAACCTTGAAACTACCAAAAACAGCACAACACCAGAATCTAATACTGTGTCACTGTAGGGTGTTTTTGTCTATTAGTAGTAGCACAGTAGTGGCAGCTATATTTACTGCTATCAGTTGCCTGTAACCAGTAATGTGATTTAGGCAAGAGGTCAGGATGTACTGTATACACTGAATAGAAATTGGACTTTCACAGTATCAGCTACAATTCAATAATGCACTGCGTAATGCTGTATGCTGTGGTACACTTGTTTATATCTCAACTACCACATAATAACAAGACCCAAGTCACCCCAACAGCCTCACCATGAATTGTCCCAAAGTTGGAGTGAAATGAAGACCACCTTATACCACCATGCATGTGGCAGTAAATCGACAACATCAACAAGCAGAATGAGTAAAAAGATAACAGAAGGCACACTAAGGCCAGGAAAGACTATTCATTTTCCACATTTCCACTGGAATTCAGCAAGAATACAATAAGCAAGTAAGCCAAACGATTGCAATCAGCACATTTGTTTCAATACCAAATTACTATCATAACTCATAATACAGTGAGAAGCTGTTTAAACCATAGGTATTTGCACAGTAAACTTCATTTAGACTCTAAATGACATTTATCCATCTTGGTTCATATCTGATTCTAAATCCATCTAAAATTGCATTCGACACTCATTCATACCTCCACAGCAATCTATAGTGTTTGGCCTCCACTTAAATAAACAGACCAAAAGGTTCTCTGGGATATTAAGAGGCCTTAAAGGTATTGATCAATTAGGATTAAACTGTGGGCCACACAGTGAAATGGTTCAGCTAATAAGGGCCATGGGGTCAGAAGCAAGGTAATGCTTGTGGGGGTCAACTAATTGTCTCAAACAGCCTCCTGCTATCATTGCACTTTAGTTCACCCCACAATTTAGGATGCCAATCACGCAGGTGTGTAGAGGGCAATGGATCAAGGGAGCTGTGTAAATCCTCGCTTGACTGATGACTGAGAGAGACATGAGGAGGACACAACGAATTATCACATCATACTGGTAGGTTACATGTCAATTGCTGTCTGTCACAGGTTACAATAGCTGATACGGTGATTGAAAGAAAATTAATCTACAAAATATTTTAATAATCAGCTCCCTTTTTTCTTAAATAAATGGTTTAGGCAACTTAAATGTGAAGATTACTGAATGAAGGACATTTTCCCCTATTAATGTCACTTTCTCGACCAAATGACTCAATCGCGAAAGAGATCAGGAGCTTACTCGGTAATAAATAGTCAATAAAGCGCTGCAGCTTAGATGAAGATAAGATCTGGATCAAATAGGACATTTGACATAACAAAGCTCAGTTTGATCAGAAACTAGGCCACATCTGAAAACATTTGCTAACTTGCCAACTAATGAGAAAGATTACATTTTCTTGTTTTCTTCACAAGTAGCAAAGTTTGGCTCATTAAGCTGTCAGCACGATGCACAGACAGTGATGAAGATGGTGGTTAGTGACTGAGGCGCAATTGCTAGTTACAGTACAATGGCACTTCTGCAAGAACGAGGACGCACAGGTGTAAGTTGAGGCAAACATTGTTGAGATAAATAGTGTAAGCATCCTTGTATATGGTAATTTCTCATTATCATTTCCTCAGAACTTTTCACAGCCTGGCAGCTGCAGTGACTGAATGCTGATGGTGTTTGCTATTGTGCTGTATTGAGTGTACTTTTTACTTTTTTCCCCTCGCTGCATAGGGACTGGAGATGACTTATCGGAAGTTTATATTTGTACGGCATATTAAATTAAGTTGAATTAAATTAGAATTCAAGTTGTAAGCCTCCCACATTGATGAAATCTGCTGCTGTTCTGTCATAACATGTCCCTCAGGATCATCATAACAAAGAAAGGGTCTTTTGCAAATCTCTGTGCCACAGTGAATCTGCTGAAATTATTAAATCAGAAGGCGAAAGCAAATCATCTCTCAATTTATCACCACACATGAGGTATGCGATGAGATGAACTTCATGACCGGCATTACAGACTTGTAGGCTTTTATCAACTTGACAATATTTGGTAGAGCATCATTTGTCATCAGCATACCAATTCATTCTAAAAGCTTCCCGAGTGAACAATACAAAACAAAAAAAAAAAACAACAGAAAAATTCTGGAACAGATATTTTACCTGAGAAAGTCTGACTGTGAAGTAAACACAGACTTTAAATCAGCTGGCACAGAACTCATTTCTCTGTCCACTCACTGTTAAATTCACTTTTGACAACACTGTGGTGATGGATTTGGTAGATGATGTCCCATTTCAGAGTAGGTTAGAGCAGAAAAAGGTCAACTGCCACCATCATTAAGTGGGTTCGAACAAAGACCGGCTCCTGAACATATTTACAAAGCCAAAACGCTTCAGCTACAAAATAATAATAAGAAGAAAACGATCTTTGGTTGTTATTTATAACCTTCAAACTGATACAAATCAGCTTTATTACTATATCAGCAGCGGGATGTCTCTGAAACAGCAGTGAACCACCAGCAGGCTACTGGCCACAGCCGCTGCTGGACTGATCGTTTGTGCGCCCTGGGTAGATGTGTGGATCACCACTAATCACTTATAACAATGATGAGCATCCAGGCCTAAAGCCCCCTGAAAATTAACCCGCACATCAATTTTCTTACTCTAAATGAGGTGATTGCTGCCAAAGGCAAAACCAATTTTCACTCAAATTTCAGGTCTGTTTCCTGAATCATGTAAAGTAATACTGAGAAGACAAGTCATTCAGTTTTGGCCTGTATCTTATAAAAGTGCATGGGAAATTAAACTTCACAGACACCTATTTTTTTGTTCTTTCTGTGCTCTCTAAAACCTTAAACAACATTTAAAAGAAGCAAAACTACAGAATGTTTTCAGGTCTGTAATATCTCAAACCATGGGTTAAATTAGGCCAAAGCCAGCAGCACAACAGCTTTGCCAGCTTGAAATGAATTGCTCTTTTTTTTGTTTGTTTTAGGCACTACCTTTATCAGTCACCAGCCCCCCTGTATAGTCTACAGTGTTTCCTGTTTATTTGGGGCTCTGGAGGAGAACCTAAATAAGTTAAGGCTGTGAGTTTTTGTTTGTTTGTAACACTTGTGCAGTGCTTTGGGGATTTGCAGTATATACACTTTCTGCCACGCAGAGCCCTAAGAGCTCTGCATGAAGGAAATACTGCAGGCACGTCTGTGAGGCAGCTTGGTTATCATGATCCAGAATATGTGGCACACCTGCAGACCAGAAAATTGCTTTGGAGAGTTTTGTTTATTTAGTTATTTTTATCCATAGTTTTTCTTGTTTTTCCTGTTTGTTCTGAGTCACCTATATAGAGCTTGTGGCATGCTAATGTTAGGTGTGGATGCTGGAGGTCAAGCAAACACTCTTCTCCATCTCCACCAACTCTTCTCTTAGAAACTTCACACGAGTGTACAGTATACCTAAGAAAGTGTATTTTCCCCTAAACAACAGATTTGTGTTTTAAATTTTATACAACGAGTAGTTTCATGTTTATCAGTTTTTTAATCACCAGAAAAACATGTTTTGGTTTCATTTTACCTAAATAAGCAAGGCCAAATCATCAAATCATCTCAATGGTAGCATATATAGCGCTCTAAAATCTACAAGCATTGCTCAGCATTGATTGGCTCTTCACAAATGTGCAAGTTATCCATGCCATGAGCACTGATGTACCCTCACACCAAACCATGCAGAGCTAATAAACTCATCTTTAACCTAGAGAAAGAATCATTCATAACTTACAAAAAAGGGTTTTTTAATTTTATTTCCACTCAATACTTCTTAAATGAACTTGGGCCCCAGAAAAGCCAATTGCCTTCTGAATCTTGCTCATATGCAGTTCGACTGGTTTTAACTCGTTATAGCTCATATCCGTGCAGCTATATACTGTTAACTGCCAGTATAGTTTTTATTAGCACTGCTGAGCCAGCCAGGGATTTCCACTAGAGTCACTTAAGGTTTTAATGTGATTCTCCTATTCAGTATTGGTTTTGACACTGTCCCCTGTGCACACAGATTCCATGAAACTTTTAATATAATCCCATGTAGATGATGAAATCCCCAAATTCTTTGCAATTTTAAAATAGAAAAGAAACTCTTACATGTTGAACTATTTGCTTGTGCATTTTTTTTAGTGCGAGGGAAAAAAAAAAAAGAAGAAAACTGAGTTCTAACATTGGATGTATTGTTTATTTTTTAATTAAATGTGGGTTTACTATTTGTGGGTTTACAGCGGAGCATCTGCCTTCATCTCACGCTATCCCTAGCATCCTCCTCTGTCACACCAACCCTCAGCATGTCTCCTTCGCTACCTGCATCAACTTCCTTTGTGGCTTTCCTCTTTTCCTGCTGCCTAGCAGCTACATATTCAAGATCCTCTGTCCAGTAAATCCGCTATCCCAGACTATCTCAGCCTTGTCTCTCTTTGTCTCCAAAGTGCTCGACCTGAGCTGTCCCTCTGATACTCTCATTTCTAATCCCCTCCACTCTGGTCACTCCCAGCTTATTGTATTTATTGATCATTTGTTTATTTCAGTTACATCTATTTAAATATCTTTTTTTTTAATTCTTGATTTAGATCCCCATCTGCACGCAGATCCAAAATTTACCATAACCGGTGATTTGTGAACAATTTTCATAACTACATGACTCATTTGAACTAAAATAAAAGTCAGACCAATTTCTCCTAATTTACAGACACTGAATTTTTTTTTACACTAACAATGACAATAATAACTGTGCACACTACTACAACCTATACCAGTCTTAAGAGTTTGAGAAGTTTTAAAAAGTTATTATAATGCAAAGATGAAAGACGCTACATTAACTAGATTGAACTACAGCTTAGCATTAAATGTAGCCAACGCGTCCCTCTGCCCCCATCCTGCAACTGCTAGGCCCAGGATTTACTATGGACGGCTAATCTTACTAGTAGGGAGTTCACATGGACCATCTGCTGCATGCAGAAAAGGTGCAGCAGACACCTCTCTGCTGACTTGCAATTAACGCCGTTTCATCGTGTGTGCCGGTGGGATATATGCTCACCATTAAGTCGCAAAGGTGTTCCGCCCTGGGACGGTGACTTGTAACATCATTCTGGAGAATTTGCTAGTCAGAGGTGAGATGTGTATCTCCGTGGGGAATAAGACAGCTGAGCCGTCTAAGCGGACACCGGGGGAAACACGTTGCTAAGGAAATGTGATCAGAAGCTGCGGGCTGAAGGCGTGCCTGTCTGCTGAGGAGATGGCCCTCTGTGGCAGGGCAGGGCGGGGATACGGGGCTGCTTGATTGATTATTTAATTAGGCTTAACTAAATATTCATTAGCGAGGCGAGTCATTATCTTGTGTAAACAATTGAACCTCTCCTACAAAATGAAAATGGTTTTTATATAGCCTATTACCTGAGAGGTGAAAAAAAACCCAAAAAAAACAAAACAAAATTGACTGGGGTCTCTCAAAGCCTAGCTATAATTGATCCTCTGCAGGTCTGGATTAGGAACGCGTTTAATAAGAACTAAAACTCCAGAACTGTTGTTTCGTGCATCTGGTTGCCTAGCAGGGTAAACGAATTACTGTAGCACTTTGTCATGCATGAGCTACTTCAATTGCTTGGGCTGATGTGAAGATTACACTAGACTATCATAATGCAACAATTCAGAATGTGAATAGCTTTATCAGCTTTTAATTTTTGCACCGGATTATTGGGAACATTTTTTAGGAAATGCATTTCCTTTCTTGATGAGAGTGAGAGGAAGATTGATTTCATGTAGAGCTTTGTGATTAGTATTTGCATAATAAAAAGAAGCAACAACGGCTATAGCCTGGCCTGTCCGCAGTACTGAACAGTTTCTATCATCGCCTCTGTTCAATGCACATCAACTGCTTCAGGAATGGTTATTGGCTGTGTCTTTGTGCAGCAACTTCCTGGAATTGTCACCGCGACTAGATTGGCCGGAAGTCAGGGGGAAAACTCCTCAAGGGTACGTTTGGTACCATTTCACAGCTCACTTCTTTTTTACATCCTCTTCCATCTAACGCTCACAGAAACACAGACGCACATAAGCAGCAGGAGGGTACATCCATATTGTGTTTATATCATATTTAATATTTATTTGCAGAGGGAATGTTTTGACAGCTTGTGTATGATTTTGTTTTTCGTTTTTCCTTCAATGACCTACATCCTGCTTGCTGTACAGGTATATTCACACCACAGAGCTATACTGCAATCAGTCTTCTGCTGGTTGTTGCTGAAAACAGTATAAGCAAGGGGTTAAGTGCCTTGCTCCAGGGCATTTTGGCAGTGGCTGCTGAGGGAGAGAGGAGAGTGTTTGCCATTTTACATTCCAACCCTGATTCCTCCAGCTGGCCAGCGACTCTCCATCCATTAGCTTGTCACTGGTTTATTTCTGTTCTGTGACCAGGAAACATACCTGCATCCCAATAAATACAATGTAGTTCCTCAAAGATCCTCCACTGTTATTTACGTTGGCACCAAGGCGTTGCTGATGTAACCAATTATGGTGACGAGTTTTACGCAATGGGAAATAATGTTGCAATATCTGGGACCGCAGAAAACTGCAAACCATTTTTTTTCTAGCAATAGAAACAATTTAAACCACATTTTTGTTATTATTTCCCCATGTCATTTTATTGCAGTAATAAAGAGAACATGTCTTCGACCCATTTCTAAGCTCCACTAGGTGAGAAACTGAGGGAGATGACAGATATTTTCATAAAGGTCACTCTCTTCTCTTTCACCTTACTTTTCTTGATGGTTTGCTCACAGTAGTATTCTCAGCACACTTCACTCCTTGCAAGCTCCTTCTGTGGTGTGTCCTCCACACTCCTCCTCTGCTAGCCACAGGCCTTTGCCCTACAGAAGCTCTTCAGATCATCACATCAGTAGTCAGTTTCAAGTAATTTCAGGATCAATTTTTAAGATGGCTGTTCTTATCAAAATACATCAGTGTGAAGCACCTATCTGACCTTAAGAGTTGACATATTCTATCTCCTATGCTTATCTTGGTGAAAGACATTTAAGTTCTCAAATTTGGTTTGCTTCCCCACTGTGACTAGATTAACGAGCTGCCCTTTTGCTTGTAGCATCAGCCATATTTTCTGCAGCTTTAGGTAGCTTCATTATATACAGAAATATTGACCTTCAGCGCTTTTTATGAGAATGTATAACAGGGAAAAGCAAGCATTTATCTATATAGCCCTGCAAACTATTCTCATCATTCCATATCTTCCAGTACTGTTCCAAGTCCATGCTGGTATTTTGGCTCTTTGATATGAAGTGAATATTCTACATTTGAGTCTTGCTTTTTCACTAAATTCACTTTGTAACAATAACATTAATTACACAGTCATTATAATAAATGACTGTAAAGCTGTGTAATTTGCATCATGCCGCCCTGTAATCTGGGGTTAAAGTGGTCTAGAATGGCATTCTGGCACCTTCAGTTAATAAGCAACTAAATCTAATAGGCAGGTTAATGCATATTACTTTTGAATTAGTTATTTTTTTCTGTTGCAGCCTGGTGTTGCTTCCAGTAACTGGATGGAGATACTTGCTCAGTAATAACAAAATAATGACATCCCCAGGCTTACAACTTTTTCCACACTGCTTTTTCCTTCTTATCCTTGTGATGCATTCGTGGGGCAGATGTAAAATTCCTGCACTATTTCATCGGCCTAGATGAGATGAGAGATTATTTTCAATGGTAACGCTATATCATTTTAGCATTTTTAAATCAAGCATTAGGTCTATACAGTAAGTGTTTCTGAATTATCGCAACTAACTAGTCAAATACAAATTTTGTATTATTCAAAGGTTGCATGAAAATACTGAGAAGTTTAATGGGTAGTATTTTCATGCAACCCTAAATCCAGTCACCAAATTCTAGCTTTTCTAATGGCTTACTACCCCTTACTGTCCAGGGGTTGGAAATCAGCAATAACTTGTGAAACATCTGCTTAATTCTTTTCACACTGAGTTGGCTAAATCCACAAATCTAATCTGTAGGTATGCCAACACTGATAACCTCTCTGAAACCCTACAACATAATCTAAGCAGTAACCTCATTGGAAACGTATCTACGTGCTGTGTCGACATAGCTGGCAGCTGTTTTGATCGGCCTGGTTTTTGAATTTATCAGTAAGAGAATAACGGTCATTGCCTTAATATAATGACAAATGTCAGCAAATTCCTACAGGGAGGTTCTAGGTCCTAGCATTTTATTTGTTTCTGTCATGGCTGGCACCAGATATAAAACACCGGGACAAGACCACAGTGGAATTAACACATAAAACATGACACAAAAGGATGAATGCTGCTAACAGCATCAGCCACCAAAGAAAGTCTAAAGCAAAGAAAATCTGCTGGAACTCACAAAACAAGTTGCAACTTATTTCTAAGCAATTTTTCTCTCCACACTGCACCGCTACACCCAATCTTAGAGTTCCTGCACCTGCCAAATGCCACTTTAAACCCTGCCTGTAATGTATGTATGTCTTGGGTTTGTAATTCTCAGTATCACCGAACAAGGAAATTAGTTTTTGTTGTTGTTGTTTGTTTTGTTTTTTTTTAATGTAGTGGTTCATCCATTTCCAGTATTAGTACACCAAGAAAGTTTAAGTGACACAGAAAGCCAGAAAATGTACTTTAAATCCACAGTGATTCAAGAGCTTCAGTGGAATTTATACACATTAAGCCAACTGCAGCAATCACTTTTAAAGGAATTGAACGGAAGTTAAACAATAATTGATTAGCAATCATTTGGGGTAGTTTTTAGTACCTTGCTGTAGGTTAGAAAGTCTGTGGGCTTGATGCACTTTACTACAGTAAGTGCTGACTCAACAACTTGTTAATCAAGCCTGCAGTTATGCACACACAGTCAGCTGCATGGAGCCCGCTGAGAAATACTTGGATCCCTCTTGAATATAGATATAATTAGATTGTTGCACAAGATCTTGCTGGCTGAATTATCAGCCAAGCCACACGCTGCATGTTCACTAAACAGAATGTAGTGAAGGATGCAAAACGACATCAGTGGGATATAAAAAACACACAAACTCCAGTTTGACATTCAAAAGTTAAAACACTTTACTTGGTTAAAGATGGTCAGATAACATTCTGCACTTCCAATATTGTCAGCCATTAACTCTAACTAGCCGTATAAATGTAAAAACAGACCCAAATAGTCGACATTTGAAGAACTTCCTGCCCAGAATGTCAAAAAAGAACCCAGAAAAGTGAAAATAATGAATCTAGACAGACATTACTAAAATGTCACAGAAAAACACTCAAGTATTAATTACTGATTCACAGGCCAAATGCCATGTTGTAATTGCCTCAAAACTTAAATGTTTAAGGTGCTAAACTAAAAAGTTATATTTCATAATTTTTTCCCTGAGAACTGCAGATATTAATCAACATTTACATGTGGCAGCAGTTATTCTGCTGCCTCTGAGTTATGTGACCTTTTCCACTTTCTCAACTGCATACCGCAGTGCCTCCTGAGGTAAATGCTGTTGTACTGTATGTAGCATATGCTCATTTAATAAAAATGCAATATATTATCCTGCAATTCCCCAAATTGACCTACAAAGATTGTATTCCCATCAGGCTTGGGGGCAGAAAATATGTATAAAATGAGTAATTGCTGCAAATGGAAGGAATGAATCTGTGTTTACACAGTTACGAAAATCCTAATAGGCACACAGCAAACACATATACTCACAAATACTGTAGAAGTGGGCAGCGTTGCCTTAAGCATCGCTTGTGATTGGTAAACAGAAGAAACATAAACATATACAAATGCAGAATATGAAATATGAGAAGAACCACAAACAAGCATATTTTTTCTGGCATTTCTGTATGTAATTTTGGGCATTTGTAGTTTCCATGTCATTTTTACAAGTAATCAATCTTAAGTAGTCTAAAAAAACATGAATTGTTATCCCAGATTGTGCTTTGCTGTTTGACTGATTACTCCGGACTCAGTTGATAGAGTAGAGAGGGCGCTTGAAACAAGGACACTGCCATATTTTTTCCTCTCTACCTCCGGGATTTAAATATTAAACATAAAGGATGGCAGATTATTATCCCTGTCACCTTGCCTTAAGCAATGATATTCTGTCTTAACAGTGCCATACAGTACCTGCTGTGTCACATATTGGTGGGATTACTCTGAAAAAGAAAAGAAACTGTCTGAAGCATGCAAGTTAGGGGACCAAAATTTGCTCCACTGGGATTGGCTTATTTACTGTTATAATCTTTGGTTACAGTTTAAAGTATTCAGAGGACCTCTTTAGTGAAAAATATCATTGTGCTTAATATTTATACATAATAGAAAATCATATTTAGATGTTTTGGTGTAAAATGGCTTTTTAAGTCTTTGCTTTGTTGTAATGTCCCCATTTAAAGCGTTACATTCTGATGAGGCCATAATGATCTTTCAGCACCACAAAGCAACAGAGTAACAAGCACAGAACTTTTAATATTTATTTAACATGTCTTGCTGCAGGAGGATAAAAAAGTTTCCAACATGGTGTTAAAATTCAAAAATAATGGATTTCGAGAGAGCATTTATCAGAACTGAACATTTAATATATATTAAAAAACAGGGATCCATTGATTTATCAGCAGAACAGCTCTTATTTTCCCTGTTGACTATCATAAGCCTATCAGCCAATAAGATGAAATTCACTGGTGGCAATTTTGTTGTCCATGAATTCAGGCTCCAACCTTATAATTTTGTATGATGGCATATTTGTTCATTTAATGATACAGTGATGCCTAAAATGCATCTTGACCACCCAGTTAAAAAATAAGTGAACAAGTTCCTTTGTGAAATCAACATAAAAATAGGATAGAAAGTACAAGCACTGTATCTAACTTCTGATTGGGTGGCCAGCCTACACCATGTGTCCAAATCGCCCACTGCCAAATCTCTCTTCTCTGTTTGTTCAAGGAAAGCACAGAACTCTGAAGCAGGCCTAACCCAACAGCACCACACTGAATGAACTGTAATGGCTCAGACTGCACACACAGCACCACTGCTTGTAAAAAATACACAATACACAAATATAGTACAGTAAAAGCTCAAATGTATGTACAAACTAGCACATTTTTTATTAGTATTTTTAACATTAGTTTATGTCAGAGAACCACAATATCTGGCGAAATCAACACTGGATGCCTGAGATCCTCGAGTCTTCGGGCGACACTGCATTAAAAACAGCCAAACCTCTTCTACAATGGACTGAGGCAGAGAGGAAAACTGTTCTGTGATCAGGACAATTGAAATGGTAAAAGTATTTCTGGAAAACATGAGTGCTGTGTCCTCCAGGCTAAAGAGGAAAGGGACCATCCCAGCTTTTTATCAGCATTCAGTTCAATAGCCTGCATCGCTGATGGTATGGAGCTGCCTCAGTGCCTGCGGAATTGGCACCTTGCACATCTGGAAAGGCACCAGCAATGCTGAAAGGTATATACAGATTTCAGAGCAACATATGATCATTCAGACAATGTCTTTTTCATGGAAGGCCTTGCATATTTAGGAAGACAGTGCTAAACTGCAAACTGTATCTATTACCTATTCATAGTAGAAAAGTCTAGATGTTGAACTGGCCTGCCTGCCGTCCAGACATTTGGTGCATTATGAAGTGATGAATATAATAAAGATGGACCAGGAATGTTAAGCATGTAGAATTCTATATCAGGCACGAATGGGACAACATTCCTCACCCAAATGTCCAGCAGCTGGTCTCCCAGATGTTTATGGACTGTTGTTAAAAGATGAGGGACGCTGCACAGTTGTAAACATTGCATTATCCCAAATTTTTTAGATTTGTTGCTTCCATCGAAAAAAAAAAACGTGACATTATCTCAGTTTAAATGTATGACATATTTTCTATAATCTATTGTGAATAAAATATGAGTTCAGGAGATGCACGCCTTGGAGTTGCACCAGTTCTTGTTCCTAGATTATAGGAACTATAAAATCTAGAGTTATAGCTATACCTTCCTCTTGTTTTCCCCATTTCCTTCTGCTGCCATAATATAGCATGCTCTAGGTATTCCTGGAGTGATCACTTGCTGAAAGATTTTAAACCAACAAGAGAAAAGAACAACAAAACATCAGTATCAGCACAGAATCTTAATATCGGTGCAACTGATCGACTTGCAGTTTAGTACTACTTGTAGGGTTAACTAGTTTATATTCTAGTGGTTTAGGGTATGATTTTAATTAAAATGGGAAAAAAATGGAAAATTATCAAATGCAGTGTCTTGAACACATCAAGATATGCTGCTGAAATACAAAGAAAAAAGGCTCCAACAACAAAGCACAGCTCTGCCACACAGCTGTGAGAAAATGATGATAAAATCAATGCTCAGAGGTCATTCTACTTAGAGCCAGTGAAAAACATGCTTGTGAGCACTGGGAATAGAGAGCAAAACTGCACAATGGAAGGAGGGTTACAATATTTACACAAAGCTGGGTTTATCCTGTTCTCAAAAAGCTACCACCAAAGAATGGCATCGTGTACCTGTATTTCATGCATTTTTAAAAACAACAACAACAACAACATCAACAACAAATTCAGACTTGCAGCCTACATTTCACGTTGTGCATTTCTGACATGCCAACACAGTACATTTCCAGCAGGAAGAGCTCATACCATTTACTTATTTTCAATAGCTCGTTTCCATGACAACATTATCAAAATTCTGTTGCTGGCATCTCTCTGCTTTACTGGAGGTGGGTATGACATACCAGGGACCATTCAATCCACCCAACATTTTAAATATGAAGCATTTAAAACACATTATTTTACCCAGAATACAGAGTTATTTTGCAGATACACACAGCATTCACAAGTTCAAAGCTACTTTAATAGCTTCTTTTGACTTGTGTGTCTGGGAGCAGAAATGTAACTCCAAAGCAGCTTTAAAGCTATAGCAGTTTTCAAAAGAAAAAACTGGGTTATCTTAAATTCCACAATAGGATACTGTAGAAGAGATATAGAGACTTAACTGCTGTGACCATAAATAGACTCAGATGTGTAATATTCGGAACCACTTCAGCAAAAACTTGTTTTCCCAAACTTTATTCAACGAGCTGGCTGATGGATTTCACGCTAGTTTAAGGAAAGCTACAGAGTCAGAGGCATCATATTACAAGTATCAAACTTTGTAGTGTCCTAAGAGAGCTATGTGAAATCCTCAAAGCCGGCAAAACATAAATCATCACAGAAGACATATCAGTTACTGCTCTCTACACTCACATGAAAGTCTCAGTTGATGCTGGGAAAATCAGTGAAGTAAAAATGTCACTACCTGTCTATACTGGTGTGCTTTCTGGCTGTATCCTCAAAGTCTCCCCACACCTTCGCCGATCCAATCATTTGGATCCATGCTTCGTGACACACAAAGGAAAACTACTGTACCCCAGTTTCCTTGACAGTGTCTTATTTTATAAAACCCACCTAACGAAATGTATGCCACATTAAATAAGCAAAAATGATACAAAATCAAAATATCTGATCAAAGTTGCAAAATGAGCGATGAATTTATAAATGTAGAGGAAACACTTTTGTTAGATGTTCACTTCAATTGAATTAAATTTCTAAGAAATGTTGTTTCACCATTAGGAAATACACTGCCTCTATTCCTCTTTTCTTCCTGTATTCAAATAAACAACCCTGGCCTTATTTTGGCCTTGGCTTTAGCTTTTTATTTATTTCATTTTGACATCAGCTGTAGCTGAAACACTTTCTATAATGGAATTCACTGCAACAAAAGAGGCACGCTGACAGACACCCACAAACCTCAAACCAGCTCTTTGGCTGCAATTACACTGATACAGTAGATATTTCATGTGATGTTTAAGCAGCTATTCTATTTACTTTTCTCCTTTACTTGTGCATTGCACTTGAACTCCTACAAGTAAGCCTGGAGTTTTCCACTTCCAAAATGTTATAAAATATGTAGTCAATCGACATCCTGTGTTGTTATCATGGGAAGATTTTTTTTAGCTGTTGCCAACATTGCTTATTCATCTTTAGTGAGTGGTATTTTGGAGTAAGTGATGCTCTGAGGAGATCATTTATTCAGCTGTGAAGTATTTTAGATATACACGTTGCACAGCTTACCATTGCAGCTTTTGAAGTAAACTCAGATAAGTGGGAGAAATGAAAGCAAGGAAACGTGTGGTTTTTAGCATTTTAAAGGCATCATTCATTACAGCAGGTCAGTTTTACATCATATAGCCTACTTAAAGCGATCACTGCTATGTTTTGTTTTCTTTAAATGTATAAAAAAACACAATTCCATCCATCCATCCATCCATCCATCCATCCATCCATCCATCCATCCATCCATCCATCCATCCATCCATCCATCCTCTTGCACGTATCTAATTCAAGATAGCGGTTGGGTTGGCCCTATCCAAACTGTCATAGTGCAAGAAGCTGGACAGGTTGCCAATCTATGGTAGCAAATTGCAAATACAAATTGCAATTATTAGCTACATTAAATAGTTCTGTAATTAACCACTTTTACTTCATGGCATGTCAAGTCTGCAACAGTCAGTAGTATTACGGTAGAACTCTGCAAAACATTCATTCTTTAGGGTAAAAGATTTACATGGAAATAACAGCACAGGAAAGGCAGGTGGAAAATAGCAGTTAATTCCAATGGTTTGTAAATCTTTGCTTCAAACAGTTATTGGGTGGTATTTACATTTCCAAACATCACCCTGAGGTCTTGTCAGACTTTACCTGAATATAGAAAACATATCCAGAGATGTTTAAATAACATCAGATTTCATTTTAAATTTATCATCTACAGGTTAGTTTGGAAACTTCTTGCAGATATGTCAAGAAGTCATACTTTCACATATTTGAGCTTGTCTAATAGCATTTCTCCTCTGATGTAAAAGACTAAATGAATCAGCCTTTGAAGTGTTCCATATATTTAATACCATCCATAAGCAAATATCCCTGATATGTTGATCATGACCTGCACACCTAATACTCCAATTCCAATTCAGATTCTCTTATGAATATTAATTCGTAGAACTCATTAGCAGTGAGTGCTCTGATACACATGAAATACATTTTCTTTCAAGCTTTTTTATTAAAAGGAAAAAGAGTAATTGAAGCCAAATAGTAGTCATAGGATTGGAGGAAAAGGATCAAGCACATCCTCCTTTTGACCTAGTTATCAGTCGACTTGGCCTCCCTCCAACTGAATCATTACATTTGTGGCGTGATCTGAACCAAACGCCACTACTGTCCATTACCCACAGGTGTCTTCAAGTCACTTCTGACTTTGCTCAGTCTGGCTGTAATTCCCTTGATATATTATCGGATGGTAATTGGATGGGGAGTAGCCATGACTCAGAGAGGCCTGAACATGAATCAAGTTGGACAGAGCATATCTTTGTACCCAGTGACACCTAAGAGGTCATTGCTTTTGGAGTCTAGAAGCATAGTTTTCTTTTTGATGGCTAATGACTGAACTAAAAACATTTTTAGTGTCGTGCTATTATGCCGTAATAGCTGAATATACAAGAGGAAAATGCAGCAGCATTTTTTCTTTTTAGTTCACCCTGACCTAATGCCAAATAAGTTTGTTTGTTACTGTATTTTTATGTTAGATATTTGTGTGAAAAAGAATTACACTTCTTGGTCTATTACCACTTTGGGAAACAAAATAAATTCGCTCTAACAAGGCTGTGGTCATTTGTGTGTGGATTGTCATTTTTATCAGACACCACAAGCCCGATTTATGGCAATAGGAAGCCATATCACTTGCTTTTCTGCATACTGAGATTTAATAAGGTAATACAAGATGTGACATGTGGGACTCCAAACAATAACACAGTAAGGCAATGTCAACAAAACCACCTCACACACAAAAATCCCAAGATCAGCGCTTGTATTTCAGAATAGGATGGGCAGAGTATTGGGTGGCTATGCTCACATCTCTAAAGAGGCTTTGAAACTGGAGTGCATTGCATTGTCCCTGCTGCATCCAGTACTCAGCCCTTGGTTATTCAACCAGGTGCATGGACTGGATCAACTGTGCATTTGTGAGGCTGTCCGCTTTGGAGGTTCCCTTAGTCAGCAGCCTGGTTCCTTAGATGTAATATCCTGTTTCTATACCGTGTGCTGCAGGTTATTTGTTATATTTCCCCTGGCACTTCATACAATATGCTGTTCAAATGGAGCTGTGCCTTTGGAGTAACACACCAATTTACAGTTCACTTTAAATACATAACAAAATAGTCTGTAAAATTAGAGGTCAGTGGTTAAGAGATGACGCTCCTGCACTGATATTTTCTGACTAATCGACATGATGCAAAATGTTGCAAATTTATTTCAACTTTGTGAAGCACTTGTGGTGCTTCAGTCTGTTCTACATCACTGTTACACGGAAATACTACATGGTGCATTTCCATCCTCAGTATTCTGTATAATTCCTAATAAACCATGCAAGGTAAAACTGTAAACAAGAAATAATACACTCGTGTACAGTGTTTTTTTCATATCTCTTGCTCTCTACATTTTTCTGCCACATTGTGCCATATTTTGTGCAGTGTAGTGTAATTCCCTGGAGACACGTATCTGCATTTGAAATGTGAATTACTTAATGCATGTCATTAGTTTTATATGCACCACACTCTCTGTAATGCTATCAGTAAAATAAAATCAATAACATTAACTCATTTGCATCTCCTTAAGACTTAATATGGTTAATCAAGAGATATGAATCTCAATTTCGACATTTTAACCCACACAGTAATCATTTCAGAACTATGGGAACAGAAACAAAGTAATTTTATAATGTTTTGAAATGCCATCATTTTGACCCATTTACCCATCAGACTTTATTTGCACAGACAGCAACATTCTCTGCGTTTGTGCTTGGAGGAAGAGATTTAGCCTGCTCATTGCATAATCATTTCTTTCTCCTTTGCTTGCTATACTTAGCAAGTAACCTGACATGCCTCACCAACAAGGCCCACAGACACCTCCATCCTCATCCAATGTTTTCCAAGGACTTTTTCCTTTGATGTATGAAGACCCGGTATTGTTAACACTGGGAAAGTGTGTCTAGCATGCTAATACTGCAGATATTTATTTGTACAGCAGTGTTTCAGTAGCCCCTTTCTCCTTGCTGCCTGTGTTGAAGGTTAGATTCTGAATCTTGCTGTATTTAATATGTTTCCATTTTCCTTTAATGTTCTCCACAGAATGTATGCACCATCTTCAATAAATATTATTGGCCCATATATTTTACCTTTGTGCTTTAGAGCTGTTAAGTGATTTCTATAGCTTTAATTCCATGTATATATTATATTATATTATATTATATTATATTATATTATATTATATTATATTATATTATATTATATTATATTATATTATATTATATTATATTATGCCTAATTACTTTCTTCTTCTTTTTCTTCTTCTTCTTCTTCTTCTTCTTCTTATTATTAAAGACACACACCAAATAGCTACAAGGATTATGTGCCTATAGTCGGCATAATTTGTCATAAGATTTTTCTATTCCTGACATAAAAAAATTGAGTACGAGACCCTCTTGGAAACTGTTTACTCCAAACAGACCTTTTGACCGAAGTAACTGTTGCTACAGTATATCACTGGGATTCACACCTGTCTCTGAACTTCACCTGTTAAGTTACGTGACAACATCGTGAAATGGCTGTGTTCTTGTTGTGTGGATAGAATCAGTTCACACACAGACAAACATAAAAACACATGTCAATGTATCAAATAACTTTGTGGTAGTTCCTGCTACAGTATGTGTCCCTATCGCCACACTTTGCCAATATACAGGACTGTGCAAAAGTCTTGAGTCACCGGTTATTTATTTGTATTTTGCTGGGAAAATAGGAAATAAGTGCAATGATTTACTGTGCAACCATTCATAGAAATGCAGTAAATGGGGCAACAACACCATTTGTATAATTCGATCAAGCATGAAAGTCAATATTTGGTTTCGCCACCTTTCTTCTTCAGCACAGCTTGAACTCTTTTAGGCGAGCTTTCTTGTAATTTCTTTAGGTAGGCTTGTGGAAAAGTTCTTTCAGCTTCTTGAAGGATATTCAAAGCTCTTCTTTGGATTTTGGCTGCCTTTTTTGTCTCAGTTAAGATGATCCTACACTACTTCAATAACTGTGAAGTCTAGGCTGAACATAACTTAAGTTTCTTTGTGTGTTTTTCTATCCAGGTATGCTTTTAAGGCATTGGCAGTGTGTTTGAGAGCTTTGTCATGCTGAAAAATGAAGGTTTTGCCAATCAGAGGCTTTCCAGATGGTACTGTAAGGTGGTTCAAAATGCGACAGTACATTTCTGCATAAATGATGAATGACGATCATCAATTTTGACAAAATCCCCAACATCAGTGACTGGAGGGCCAATCCATGACAGGGCCTCCGCCATGTTTTACAGACCTTCACTGTTGTGCCTCCTGTCACATCACCAAATGATAAAATGGGTTCAGGACAAACAGGCACACAAAATAAAACCTGCCAAAGTATCTAAACAAACACCACAGTGACAGAAGTTTTTCTTTCAGGCTTTCTGGCAGAAAATTATTTCCACTTTTCAATCATGGTTTGGTTAGTATTAAGTATCAAAACAATTTGGTTAATTTTTGGAAAATTAAATAAAAATAATGAGCCAAAATACATCCTTTCAACAACGTCATAGCTTGTCAGACAGAAAGCTTTGAAAGAAAACGTTTCCCTGTGACACTAAAACAAAGACAGACGCTCAGTGTGGAAACAATACCAACCTCACTGTCAAAGCTGGTAATAATACCGGTTACACTATTGCAGCTGATACAAACAAGCAAAGCAAAGTAAAGCAGAGAAGGCAAACAAATAAAATGTCAAGTCCAAATTGATGACCAGGAAAGGCGAAGGAACAAGCCTCACTGCAGACTGCAAACTGCAAACTGCAAACTGAGTGTCAAATATAAAAGCATTGTGTTGAATTTTAACAGATGTCATTTTTTGTATGCTTTAATTTGGAAAATGCTCCTCTGGTGCCGGCAAATGGAGCTCTGCTACATTAAACCCCCTCGCAAGACAAAGTGATGTGAGGTATTGTGCTGGCTATGTTCTTTCAAGCAGGCAGGTTTTGCCAGGTATGAATGCAGTAACAATGCCAACCATACACACACACACACACACACACACACACACACACACACACACACACACACACACACACACACACACACACACACAACTCATTTTGGAGGTATGCACATCCCTAACTGGATTATAGGGCTTGTAAATGCTGTAAAATGACTGCCAATGAAATATGCAGTATATTTGTAAGTATAGAAAGTATAAGTAAGTGTCCATGACACATGAAGACAAAGTAATCATAGAAGTCTTTTTCCTGGATAAAATAATCATATTTTCAATATTGCTGCTGACCCTTAACTCTAGATCTTACAATATGGCAAGTTCAAATGTTGCTGGAACACATGAGCAGCTCTTTATTCGCTAAAGGCCATTTGAGAGTACGTGCAAGAGTGTTTTGTGAACTTGGGAAAGGGAAATTTGATTGTGTCTATCGGGTTATGTGTTGCTGGTCCTTTGGTAGTATGGATTATCGGGCCCATTGTTATGAACCATTGGGGCAACTGTAGTGAGACTTTTGTTCGCATTGTCGGCAGAGCTGTTCCAAGTGTCCCCAGTGGGCACTGAACAGCTCCACGGCTGTGCTTTCTAACTGACTCTCTTCTTTTTGCAGATGATGTGGTTCTGCTGGTTTCATCAGACCAGTTCACACTGGTGTGGTTTGCAGCGACGTGTTAAACAGCAGGAATGTGAATAAGCACATCCCAGTCTAATGCCATGGTTCTCAGCTGGAAAAGGTTTCAGTGTCTACTCCAGGTCGCTGAGATGTTGATGCCTGAAGTTGAGTTGAGTTTTACGGGTTTGCTCATGAGAGAGCAGTAGACTGGATTGGCAGATAGATGGGGGAAGAGTTGATAGTATTGTGGACACTGTACCAATTTATTATGGTGAAGAGAGAGCTGAGCAGGAAAGCAAAGTCACCTACTGTAACCTACAGTATGATCATTAGCTCTGGATAGTGACTAAAACAGTGAAACTGTAGATACAAATAGCAGAAATCTACTTCTACTTGTCTGGGCTTTACTTATGGGGTGAGAAGCTCATTCATTTGAGAGCATCTTTCTCCAGCCAGTCGAAGTGGTTTGGGCTTTTGACCATGATGCCTCATAGGCACCTCCTAGGTGAAGTGTTTTAGGCATGCTACAAGGGCAGAAGACTTGGGACACCTTGGGGAGATTATATTTCTTGAGGTCTAGGCATCTCTTTCATCCGATTTTTGATATTTGCAAAGCAGAAAAGGCGAATAGTCATCTACAATAAATGATATATTAGTACCTTGAAAAAAATCCAACCTAATGCACAGAGCCTTTGGCACTAATATGTAGTAACTGAGGTTAAGTTGTCGGTAGCCTCAACATTTTCCTCCAATCAAACTCTAGCCATTTATTTTAAGCTATTAAATGTCAATATGAGTTGACCAAACAGGTTACTTGCTGTAAGGTTAGGGTGAAATAACTGATTTTACTGAAAATGTTATCTTTTAATGATACCTCTTCCTACCCTGAATGCAGGAAAGTTTATTGCAAAATGGAAGAAAAAAAGATTTAAGTTTTATTAGGTCCAGTTCTAATTGTGCTCTGAAATCACAGTGATTCAACCATAAGGGCATGTTTTGAAAGCTTTTTAACCCTCTACACTAATGGTAGGATGAGCACTCAGACATAGCTACCATCTTATGAAATACACAGACAACATACTCCCACTCACTCTGCTCCCAGAGTCTGTGCTCTGCAGAAAAATATCTCCTGCCCCACGCTGCCAGTTTGAACTGCTCCCACTGGGTTTCTGTCTTTGCCATACCGAGTGGACAACAGATAGACATCGAGCCTCCTTCCTGCCGCAGGCCTTCCGGCTACTAAACCGAACTGGACAACAACAATAACTCATGCAGCTAATGTAGAAACAGCTTCTGCCTACCAGTAGTAGCTGAATAAATGCGTTTACTGTTATGCCCAATGCCTTCATATGTTTGTAGTCTAGGTGGATGTGAAGCACTCTGCCCTGAAACACCTACCCATATGACATGGAAAAATACAACAAATATTGAATATAATTACACTACGGTGAGCAGACTTGTATTGAAGCAAAATGAATGAACTTTAAACACAAAGATCTTTGATGATTTAATAATGCCCTATAGTTTAAAAAAAATCTTATTTCCATTGTTACTTATAGAGATATAGATATAGAGACACAAAATAGTGTTGACGTCTGAATGTTTCAGCACTGCATTTGTAATTCAGAGCAATAACACGTTTAAGTCCTGAATGTTGCTGACAGTGACACAAAGCAATCTGGTGTCATTACATAAAAACAAAATTGTCTTGTTTGCACAAATGCATAATAATAATGAGGAATTTTTTGCAGGGAGTAGAGAAGACAGGGGACAGGAGGGGGGCAGAACAAAGGGATCTGTTTTATAGACTACTCGATAAGAGCTTTAAACCAAATAATGATAAACATTGATTTAACTGCATTAGGTTGCTCCTGTGTCTGCAAATGATCTCATCAAACACCCACTTCTGATGAGCATGTAGGTGAATTATGATGGACTGTGAAGTAAGTTTGATTATAGCATTATTCCTCAAATTGTTTTATACTAAAAACTGGGTTAAATACTGAGTTAGTCATTTTTGATAAGGATTGTGCATTCTCATGCTAATTATTATTTTCATATTATTAATTATATTTGTAATAAAATTGTTATCGTAATTGTAACAAACATACAGTTGGGGTCAGAAGTTTACATTCATCGTGAGCATGAATGTCATGGTAATTTGGGGCTTTTAATGATTTCTTTGAACTGTTCTTTTTCCAGGGTGAAATGAAGGTACAGCATACATCTTTAATGACTTTTAGAAACAAAAATCTGGTGCACAAGTCTAAGCTTATTTTGGATTTCCTCTAATCTACTTAGGGTTAGAATTACACATATAGGCTAAAATGTGCACATGCTTGCTGTGCTGGACAGTTTTCTTACATTTAAAAGTCTCACTTTTACTCCTCCAAACATTGGTCATGTAGCTAAATCCAGAAGGCATTTGGTTTGTCCATGTGGGAAGCTGCAAATTTCAATCGAACTTGAAGGTGTCTATTTTGGAGCAGGGGCTTCTTTCTTGGTCGGCAGTCTATTAGATCTGTTAGTGGACAGTGACGCTGGTGCTCCAGCAGTTTCTGGCTCATGGGAGACTCGAGCCTTGGTGGTTCCTGAGTTCTTCTGAAAAATTCTAACCAATTTCATCTCAGGGTGACAGTTTGGGTATTCTTTCAGACCTTTTGTGACACATCTGCATAATTTGTACTTATTCACAATTGTTTGAAACGATGATCCTGGAATCTGCAGTTGTTTAGAAATGACTCCCAGAGACCTTCCCATCTTGTGTAAATCTATAATTCTCCTTCTTAGATCGTCACTGAGCTCCTTGGACTTTCCCACTGTTAGATTATTGATCAGATTAGTAGTGGCAACCTTTTTTTATGCTGGCAAAAAACCCTACTGATACTAGTTGTATTCAATCATGATCACTAATGAGAAGCTAAACACCCCTGTCTTTTTCAGGTTCAGAGACCACATTGACCCTTCAGCGCTAAAAGATTTAAGTGAGTGTTCATGTATGTATTTGAGCCTGTATGTATACTTTTTGACGCTGCATGGATTAAAAAAATCCAAAATAAATTCAAACGTACCAACAAATTCTTGGTTTTTTTGTCATTAAAGATGTATGGTGCACAATCACTCCACCCTGAAAAAAACCCCAGTTCAAATAAATCATTAAAACCTCCAAATGACCAAGACATTCATGCCCATGACTGAATACACCCATGCCCGTGAGTGTATGTAAACTTCTGACCACAACTGTACTTTTGTCTCTAAACCCCTAATCTAATAGAGTGAAAAAAAGGATTCATAGCTGCGTCTGTAATGCTTTACTATAACTTATTCTGGATTAGACTACCTTAACTAAAACATGATTACAAGCCTCTGTATTGTCATTCTGTTGACTAGATTATACTCATGGTGTGCTGCAGAGGTTAACCTGAGTGCTACATGTGCAGGAAACGACAATGTAATTACTGAGATGACTGTAAGCATTCTAGAGACCTGCTTTGGCTCACTATGCAGCTGACAATAAACAAGCTCAGCAACTAAATATGACTTGTCATGCCTTTATAGGAAAATCTGCAACACAAACCAGTAGCCTACACAAACTGATTACAGACAGTGTTGTAAAGATACTGCGTAGAATATAATAAGTGACTTAAAAACACCCTCTTTGTAGTATCTATTGTTTTTGAAAACCTATAGGACAGAAAAGAAGTGTTAAATGATGTATTATATGTTCAACATTCATCGTGTGTGAGAGACATTTAAAATATTAAACTGAAAACATGCAGATGGTGAAGCACAGTATGAGTTTGGTCTACTTACTTCTGCTCCTATGGACTCTGTGAGCCTGTGTGGTGCAGTATAGCTATGCTTCAAGAGTCTGTTTTTGTTGTCAGCAGGATTTTTTTCACTCCTACATAATTCATAACTCTGTCCTTCACTTTCATATAGTTCTACTTGAATGCAAGTCAACCCCCTTTCACACAGACATAAAAATAGAATTTCGATTTGAACATCCATTTCCTGGCACAGTAAACCTCCTCTCTTACACTGAGTGGAAAACTGAAATCTTTCTGTGGCAAAGATTGGATCAAAATGGAGGTTTGTACAATGTACTGTATAACAATATGATAATCAGAGTTTTAAATATGACATTTAAACAGCTTTTCAGCAGGTTCAAGGCTTGATAATATCTCCTGTTTTGTATCTTCTATGCAACACTGAAAGGCAAAAATCTTTCACCAATGTTAAACAAACCTGTGTTCAGATTATAGACTAGTTACTGATTAATTGGGCTTGCAACAGTAGGTGATGAGTAAGTTTTGCCCATTTTGCACAAGTTTGTTCAAAGTAGAGTTGTCACAAATAAAAATGATCAAGCATATTCATGTTCATTTCTTGTGTTTTTCTACTTTGTTTTAAATGAGTTCCTTCTACCTTCTACCCTCGACAGAGCCCTCAGTTGCTGCTTCCCAGTTCTCATTTTAATTTGTTAAGGCCCAGAAGTTAGAACACAAATGGCTCTTCAGTACTCTGGTTTAAGAAACAGCTTGTTAAATGAGAAAATTTGTTTCCTTTGCTATTTGTGGAAAGGTTATCTTGCCATAGCAAATCACATGGCAGCAACTCAATGCATTTAGGCATGGAGGCATGGGCAGGACAACCTGGTGAAGTTCAAACCAGTCATCAGAATGGCGAAGAACATTATTTTAAGTGCCTTTGAATGGGGGTTGGCTCTTGATGCCAGATGGAGTGGCCTGAGCATTGCTGAGTACTGGTATTTTCCTGTGCAGCCATTTCTAAGTTGTTGTTTTTTAAAAGAAAAAAAAAAACATACATTGAGCAATAGTTCTCTGAACAGAAATACTCCATACCCCACAGGAATAGATATGCTGAGGGATAGCAACAAGAGTGAAACAGAAGGTTTGCAAGATGGCAGAGAGACCTGTCATGATGTGTGGTTTGGAGATGGTGGCACTAACAAAAAGACAGGAGGCACAACTGGAGGTTGGAGTCACCAGAGTAGACAAGATTGCAAATATATCAGCGGGACAGTGTAGGTTAAGCAGTTTGGAGACAAGGTTAGAGATGCAAGGCTGTCATGGTTTGGACATGTGCAGAGAAGGCACAGTTGATCTATCGAACAAGGATATGGTATTATATAGCGCTATTCTACTCTTCTTGAGCACTTAAAGTGCTTCATACAACATGCCTCATTCACTCATTCATACAAGTACTTTTTTAAGTACTAGAAAAAGTACTTTGAATTTAGTGCTTTCCATCTAACATTTACACTCCGACAGAGTATTTTGCCCAAGTATACTTTGCAATGCAGACTGGAGCGGCAAGGGATCGAAGCAGCGATTAGTAGGTGACCTGCTCTACCTCCTGAGCTAAATCCAGCCTGTTGCTGAATAAGGAGCTGCCAGGCAGGAGGAAAAGAGGAAGACTACAGAGGATGGTCATGGTTGTAGTGAAGGCAAATTGAGGCAGACGATCCCCTGTGGCAACCCTTAAGGGAGCGGCCGAAGGAAGACGAAGAAGAAGACAACCAAGGTAAGTTCAAGCTGACATTGGGGGTGTAATAGTGTGTTTGATATTTTTTTTTATTACCAACTGAGCATTGCCACAGCCTGCTGGATCACCTGAGTAATATTTGCTTTAAAAAAGGATTTCTTCCTTCCTTGCAATAATCTGATCTATTTCTCACTTTGTAAGGGACAGCCTTACCTGATTTAATATGGATACAGTCATAATGGTGTCTGTCAATGATCCAAGTTTTGACATCATACCATGACAATTTTTTACCTGAGAGATGATGTTAGGGTTTCAAACACGTTTGCTAGGTGAGTTCTGATCACTCCGATGGACAGCAGCTTTGGGATATAGTGGAACAAGAGATTTGCAACAAGCTGCTATCACGTCAATATGGACCAAAATAGTGGAAAATATCCTTCCAAGACGTTGGCAAATCAGTGCCACATTTCTGAATGAAAAGGGGGCCTGACCTGGTACTAACAAGGGAAGGTGTACCTAAAGAATTGTGTGGTGACTGCTCTAGAACTAGCTTCAGAATACAGACATGGAAGTGGTATTCATGTATTGGTATTGGTACCGAAAGAAAAAGAAAAAACAGATTTTCCCAAATGACTACCTGCTTCTTAAACCACTTTAAAGCTTTTATGTGGTGTGCTATTGAGGAGACAGATTCATATTTTAAGACATCAAAACTTTTAAAAGGAAAACTGTCTCATTTTCCGTGATATTTATCTTGTGCCATATGGGATCCACAGTAAGGGCAAAGGTTTTATTTCGAAATGTGCTAACTCAGTCATTGTATGGGATGTGTCTCCAGAATAGGTCAAATCATGTTGCTATTAATATTTCAA
This sequence comes from Oreochromis aureus, assembly GCF_013358895.1. Classification (NCBI taxonomy): domain Eukaryota; kingdom Metazoa; phylum Chordata; class Actinopteri; order Cichliformes; family Cichlidae; genus Oreochromis; species Oreochromis aureus. The sequence continues at coordinate 15,120,707 of NC_052954.1, read as the reverse complement.
ACATGCTAAATGGAAAAAGATGTTCATATGGTTGCAGTGTCCAAATAGCTATCCCTTTTTCTAATAAGATGATATATATGAAAGACAATTTCCCACATCAGATTGGGTAGATGGCCCTATCTATTACTTGTTGAGCCATTTATCTTACCAGCATTGATGAATTCATTATGGTGACAGTTCTTGTCGGCATAATGAAATGCCACCCAAAAATTGGGTGGTTGAAATGGAGATTACGGATATCTACCCCAATTATTGTAAAAATTCACTTGTTGGGAGATCCATCTTTCTCCTGTAGGCTCATATTACTCAGCATGCTATTGTGTCTGCCATTGCTGAAGGTCTCTTTGACATCTAAATGAGTTTAGAGCTCTTCCCCTTCAGCACACATTTTTCTTTAATTGTGCCCTTGTATGCAAATAGGAAACTTCAGTTCAAGCTCGCTATCGATCAGATATATTTCCTGAGTACCACTTTAGATTTTATCACAGTACATTATAAGGTAAAACTAGCTTTTAGCCCTAAATATCAGATTTTTAGACTTGGGCATTACTAGATGGTAGTTTATTAATACTATTAGCATTATGCTATGACAACTCTTCCTAAGATCGTCAGCTTGAGAAAAACTTGGACTTAATGGGATAGGATCATATATAATCAAAGAAAATGCTGAGTAACAATATTTCCAATATGGGAAAGGCAAAAAAAAAAATCATTTAGCAACACAATTCATTATGCGTCACTTAAAAAGACAAACTGTAGACACCCCAAACACAGTGTTCCTTTACAAGCTCCTTTCACTCCCAATTGCCCAAAGCTGTGAAAGTTTTGATGGGATGTGTGTCGCCGGATTATCGTGCCTCCATTCCCCTCCGGGCTTTCATTGTAGGTCTGTGACATGGGCACAGGCATTTAGTGAGACTCCCGAGTGTCACTGGCAGCACAGCAGGACACTGTAAGGCTCCAGAAAACACCATCTATCATTGTCATAAGACCAATCATCCACAACAGCAAGGCCTTTCTTTCAGCAAGAACCATGACACCCATTAAGTGCTCTCACTGACCCCTTTATGGCTCAGATTTTTTTTCTTTTATCTTCTTTTTTTCTGTGGTTAACATAATTTAATTCTGTCTAGATACTATATTTGTCAAAACCAGCTTTTGATGAAAATGTTTATAATCTCAGGGCAGAGTTTACGTTAGGTGGTAATTGCCTGCTAGATATCAAGGTGTACTTGTGCACTTTAAGATCCAGATAAAAGTCGGGTCAGTCGAAATCACAGTTGTTTGATCATCCTGCTTTGTTCCCCACCAGATGAGAGATTGTGCCTATGACAAGAGTTATGAGATACTGGATCTTCAATATTTGCCAGCCACTGAAGCCCCTACTGTAATGAACTTCATGTGGTCAGAATCCAGACAGGAAATAGAAACCATATGAAAAAAAGATAATTTCGGTCATAGAGAGGAAGATATTGGCAGTTTATGAACAGGTGTATGCATGTGTGAGTATGTTCTAGCCGCAGATGTACACTTGTAGAAAGAAATATACACAAGCAGAAACAGGCAAGCTTTTAAAGTTTTTCAATTTGACAATTTTATATATTATATATATGTTATTTTATTACCACAGCTGTTCATTTTATTGCGTTTCTTAAGTTAATATGCTGAAGCTGAAGTTGCCATGTCTGAAAATGTTCGGCAATAAAAAAAAACAAAAAACTGAGTCATGTTCAAGTTAAAATCCACTCGTTGAAGTGCCTAGTGAGCCAAGAAGTTAATTTCAAGCCATGCTAGCAGTACACAAATGAAATGGAGTTTATTTTGGTCAGTTTTCATGAGCCTATATTCCTTGCACGCTTGTATTTCACTTTACACAGCCTGGAGCCCAACCATAAAATCCACCTACAAAATGTAAAATTACTGGTCAATCAAAACTGCACATCCTCAATCTCAGTGCACTCATGGTTCTTACAAGACATCACAATTCTTATAGTGCATGCATAGCTCTCTGCCCACGCTGCTCCCACGTTCCCGGAGCTTGTTAATGCAGATCCCAACAAGGAGTCTCTGTGCAGATTATGAAATAGGATGTAAGCTCATTCGGTTTGATGGAGCTTGCTGCTTTGGCTTATGAAGTGAGATGCTGCCTTGGTCAGCCTCTGTGCAAATATGAACACACATCTGGAATAATCCACCTGAACCTGTGGTTCATTTCAGGGCATGCAGCTGTGTTTCAGATGACCCATGTCAAAACGGCTAACGGGCAACGACATGCATGAGTTTCTTCTGTTATCCAATCAGAAAACAGTCAGTGCCATGCTTTTTGTTTGCCATTTGACTGATTTACTGACATCGGCTTGAACTTTACTTCAAAAATAAAGATATTTTATTAATATTTTCTAGTTCTATTTTCACTTTGTACATTTACATTTTTGAATCAGTTCCCAAGATTTATGATGCTGCTTGAAATTTGAATAAAAGCAGCATGTGAAATGTTGAAACTGAGAATCTGCTATGGACGCAGCAGGGCCTTTCTCTCATTCTACCAAACACCACTAGCCTGGCTTTGTGCCAGACTGTTATACCTGCTAATGTGATAGCTACACACTGGCCCGCTTATCCGAAAGTCATAGAATTACTGGAAACCGAAGTTACTGTTCTGAATTAGATGCCAGCAGTATATTTCATTGTTCCATTGTGTTTTTGCATCACCACTTTATTTAACAACATACTAAGCATTTGGAAACTAAGAAGAGCAGCTGCTGTAATTTTGAAAGCAAACTTTTCTATCATTCTTGCTAGGACTTCATCTACCAGGAATCTTAGGTATCTTTTTCAGGGATTTTTGTTTAAAAGAAGTGGGAGTTTCCCCCCAAAGAGGGACAAAGGACCCCCTGATGATCCACCTTTGTCCCTTTTTGGGGGGAAACTCCCACTGGGCTTAAATCTGGGACTCTCCACCATTGACCCTTAGAACTGAAGAAGCTTCTCGGATGAGAGGTGAAACGTCTTCAAGCAACTCAAAGAAGTCCAGACGCTTTTCTTTCCAAGCTCCTTAGACTACGATGACCTGGATGACTGAGAACCTTCACAGACAAACCAAAACAAAATAAATCTATCAGAAAGACAACAACTTTAGGAAAGACCAAATCAACAATCTTGCACATTCCTGAAAAGAAGGAATACACTATCCTGCTCAGCAACAGCAAAGAATTGAAAGCTTGCAGAAGACAACCAAATCACAGATGATTGCAGAATGATTTCCATGGGGTTAAGAAAAATGACTTCACAACATCTAACCAAGTCAAAAACACTGCAGATGAAGAAGCTGTGTCACTGCTGAGGTCTACAGTCAAGAGACACATTTAATACATGTAGAAATATGTTGAAAGAGCGTTTACAACAAAGTACAAATCACTAATTACACCCAAGAATGAGAAAACTAGGTTTGAAAACAAAAACAAAAAACCCCCAAAAAACAGCTAAAAGAGTCTGCTCAGTTCTAGATTTTTTTTTTTTTCAACAGATGAAACCAAGATTAACTTGTATCAGAATGACGGGAAGAGAAAAGCATTGAAAAGGAAAGGGGCTCATGATCTGAAGCACACCAGTGGAACTGGGTCACTAGTGTTTATTGATGATGTGACTGCTGATAGAAGCAGCAGGATAAACTTTGAAGTGTGCAGGGCTATACTCTACGCTCAGATTCAAGCAAACACCACAAAACTGATGAGACAGAGCTTGCCAGTGCAAATGGATTATTTATTTATTTAACCTTTATTCATAAAGGTAGTCCCATTGAGACTCAATGTCACATTTACAAGAGAGACCTGTTTCAGGTAATTACCCAAAGCATACTGCAAAAGAATTTCTCAAGGCAACGGAATGAGATATTATCATCAAGCCATTAGTGCATGCTGTTCAGTTACTGAAGACAAAACTGGGGGCACAGAAACTCACAAACAAACAGCAACCAAAGGGGGCTACAGTAAAAACAACAACAAACCCCCCCAAAATGAAACAAAAGCATCCAAAAAAACCCCAAAAAACAACTGACCAACAACTGACAGTGGTGTTTCTGAATACATGCAGTAACTTCGACCACATAATGTATCTGTTTTTTTATATAGCAAAGATCATAGCCTTTCATGATTAGTTTCACAACACTGAGAAACATTCTTTAATTGATGAGATATTTGCTCACATAAGCTTTCATTAGAGATAAGTCCAACGGGTAGCAATAAATGACTGTATTTTACAGTTAATGTTATTATATGATGAAAGTGCATTACTGAGTCTGTGGGCAGCTGTAGACTCTAAAGAGGTCAAAGCTCCAGGAACACTTGTAGGATAAAGAACAGCTTTATTACTTGACCAACATGTTTTGGCGTCGACTTTATCAGGGTCATCAAGAGCTATATTGCAGACAGTGCTTTAAATACCAAACATGTTTGAGTAAAGAAAAAATTCCAATGAGAAAAATTTGACACAAACAAAACTATGCGTCTGGTATTCGTATCCACAAAACCAATCAACTGTGTGATTTTACAGAAAATAAGCCAAAACAAAACAAAAAAGTACAGAAAAAACTTAAAATCCCCAATTGTTTGGATCCAGCATATTTTATATTTCACAAACTGAGCACCAGCAAGGATGGGTGGTCGTGTGATATAAGGCTGAAAAGGAAGAGACTTATGTCAGCCCTAGGTATGTTTGGTACCTACACAGGAAAAGCATCGATTGTTGTAGCAGAAACTTCTGTTCTGGCAGCTGAAGGCTCACCAGGAAGTTAATATTAAAAAATGGTAATGAAACGTTTAAACCTTTGAATCGTTTGATCACGATGTAAACTGAACAAAAAGCAATATGTTCAATTGATCACAAACATGCTCCACTGCAATGTATGACTGTTTTGTGCAACAGAAAATTCTTTATAACAAAAGTATTAGATAAAAGAGCCTTGCTGAGTTGAGTGAAATGTGTGCATCAATCCTAAATGTACGCAAGGCTGGAGAAGGCAGCTGTAACGCCCCAAGCTGCAGAAAAACTACTCTTGTGGTGTCCTTTCCACAGATTTTGCTGTAAAGGTCTGTGTTGAACAGCAGAGCTGGAAAACATCCTCCAGCCTAACAGTCATAAACAGGATTGATGTCCACAACCAAGGCGTTTGACTTTATCCAGTCGAGCTTGAGAGAGATCATTCGGCTTCATTGAGCTGTACTGTGGTTTTGATAGAATCTTTTTCCCCCATAATATTTTCTTTGCCTGTTGCAAGCCATTATCACAGGGTGGCATGCAATGTGAGGATTAAAAGTTTTCTCATACTATTAGTTAAAAACTGAAGTTCCTTTAAGTCCATACATTTTAAATATCTCATATAGACTATCACAGTCCATTCCCTATCGGTTTGTTTGCAAAAAAAACCAAGAAGAAGAAGAAGAAGAAGAAGAATACACGCAAGCTGGAATATTAAACAAATTCTTAAACTGAAAATATCATTTTATTTTGTTGTTATTTTACTGTTTGTTAGTTATGTTGTTCAACAACAAAGATAGCATAAATCTGCTTCCCACTAGCATTCACATAAAATTGTAATGATGCTTACATTAATGGGGCTTTAATAGCGATTTGACTGCATCCCAGTGTTTATTAAACCACTTTAGAATTCCTCTAGCAGTGTGAAGGGACGTATTAGCATCAAACAATATTGGGCCATAATGAGGGAATACTGTTTGGACCATAGGATACATCTGGTCCTATAAAATGGTCTCATATTCCTTGGTAGCTACTCATGATGCACTGCAATCATGGGACCTATTGTCTCATGAGCTGGATGTCTATACTATTATAGGACCCCTGCCATCATGTTAAACAGTCTGCAGCAGTCATTGCATTTTGAATGCAGTCTTTTATTTTCTCCAGACTGAAGCTCATTTAGACTTAGAGAAATGACCAAAAGAAAATCATTTTACTGTTTTTCACTTATTCAAAGGTTTTGTGTGTGTGTGTTTTAGTTCTGCTTGCTTTGTTAAAACATAATTAATATAACAGCATAGTAATTTTCAGTGCAGCACTTATTCTCCATCCTGTTGTATGTCTATAAATATGTGAAACTGAATTTCAAAAGAAATATTTACTTTACTTATATATGTTATTTGCTTTTAATGCGAACAAAGCTTAATTACATGTAAAATGTAAATCAGCTTTAATTTGTTTTTGATGTAAGTCATGATTTTATTATCAAGTACCTCATTTGTAGGTTTTTAAAATTAAAACCCAAATATTAAGTATTTAAAAAAATAAAAACATCACCTACCTTTTTTATGCCAAAATGACATCATCCAGTTGTATCATATTGTAATCATGTAGATTAATATCATTTCTTATGGAAATGACAAAGGATGCGTATTAAAATATTTTCCAGACCAGAAAACTGCATGTCCATTGATGGACCTTCATTTATCAAAATAAATGATGCTTTAAAAGTATTGAAAAATATTAAGAGAGTAATACACTAGTCCACTGAAGGCAGTAAAAAATGAGTCTGTCTAATTTTTTATACAAATGTCCTGTTTATTGTATAACTTTACAGATCTTATACCTGCAGGTGGATAGAAAGAGTCTAAAATGACATGCTTTACATCTAAAATTCATTTCTGCACACTGAATATGTTTGGTGTTTGAGTTGAGGCAGAGTTCCAGTTGATTTTCATCTTTATCATCAGCGTTTATGCAGTGCAAGTTATAATGTGCAGCCTGAGTCTGGCTCATTTTCCCCAGTGCAGGCCAAACTGTGCTACTGGGGTGTGCAAATCAGCCTGTGGCATAATCTGTGGTAAAATCGACACAAATTCTACACTCAGACTCCTCCTGGCATTCGGTTAGCCCAGAAAACTGGTGAATTGCCACTTGCTGCACATACAAAAACTAATAAATAAGAGCTAAACCATTGAACCTAAAATTTCCTTTCAAAATAACTGAATAAATGATTCTTAAATGTATAATTAAAGATTGTTTTGCATTCCTTCAGTGTACTTGTCATAGAAAAAGGATGTAACTTTTTAAACAAACTTTTACTGACTCATTAATGTGCCAAACGAGCACTGATTCTTTTCAAATTAGATTCAAGCTTAAGTACTTCTTGCAGATTTCATACAAGAACGAAGGCGCAAAAATTACAAGACATGAAGACAGTGAAGTACAACTGTCAAGGGTCTATTTTTATAAAAGCAGTTACTTGATAATGGACCTTTAATCTGCAGTGTTTGCCAGAAACCTTGCACTTTACATGTTTAACGCAACTTATGAAGTTTTGACTCATAACGTCTCATCATCTGCCCTTCTACACATTTTTCTCTGTTATTAATTAGTTTTAATCCACCGCAGGACTTGAACAATGAAAATGAGTTTTTTCTGTTAGTTTATTTCCATTAGTATCTGGATAAATCGATCCAGCAGGATCCAAGACTGAAAAGCTATCTTCTTCTTCTTCATCTTACTATTACTATATTTAATGTCACATTTAATGAAAAGAAAGGCAATAAAAGAGAATAATTTAGAGCAATTGGACCAGCAAGTCTGAGAAGACTGCCAATCATTGGAAATCTTTATTACTAAAGTGTCGAATAGATAAATGTTGGGTTTTCAGCTATATTTCCAATATTTAATATATAATGAATTAGGGAACTAAAAAAATCCCTAAAAGTCTTAATTTGATATGGACCACATGTATTAATTTTTTCTTAAATATTTCCATTGCCTCAGTGCCTTGTTTTTTGCAAGTTTAGTAAATGACATCAGTAAGGAAATTAATTTATCGCGCAGTGCAGATTCACACCCAGCAGGACGAAATCATGCAACAAGCTACCATAGTACTAGCACTCAAATTAAGCAATATACTTATTAATTAATAGCTAACATGACCATGAACCAAAAAGATAAAGATAAACAGAATAATGCTGAGTCAGCGTTTTTCTTTGCATTTCACTTGCTAAAAGCATGATGGTGAAATCATTAACAGGAGCTCCATTTAAAGCTAGAAGAATGCTGAAGAATGCAACATGCCAACCCACATACCTAAAGAAATTTATACCCTACATTAATATATATTGGAAACAGCACAGAGCACATTAATATAAATTGCTATTTTCTATATGGATCAGTGTTACTGGTCAAATGTCATTAGTGTATCACGGGTTTACGAACATCACTGCAGTATTTCAAGCTACATGAAATGAGACTGTTTTGGAAAAGTGATTTGAGTTACTGAAAATAGTGAAAAGTAAGCGCTACTCTGCATGTGTGACAGCTGTGTGGGTTGCAGCGAGCATTTTAGAAATCCTAAGTTCATGACTCCAGATTCTCATATTAAAACTCAACTGTCTGACAAATGTATGTTTCTATTTAAATGTTATCTTTCTAATTTGGTTCAAAATGTTGTTGTTTTTTTTACACAAAACTACGCTGCTGCTGGAGAATTCAAGTGTTTCAGATGTAAATTATATTTTCCCTTCTTTTTTTTCTTTTTGCATAGCTCCTGACATTTTAGAATAGTATGGCTAATTAATATCAGAATCAGCCTTAAAAACAACATTTGTTATATGTGGGATGTAACCACCTTTAAATGTCATCCTGGAGCAGAATGGTCTCACAGCAAAACGTATAACAGCTTTTTACAATAAAGAATATATTTTAATCTCATTACTGAATCTTTCCCGTTGTAGTTGTGTTGCTTTTGTTGGTGTTTTTTCTTTTCAATGACAAAGAAACTTGACAAATGAGATGATGATGTGGGCAGAAAAAAAGGTATTCCGCAAATGTAGAGCTTTTATTATTAAAGTATTAATTTTCTATTGTAGACAATGTCGCTATGCTATATGCTGCTTTGAGAAAAGACTCTCCAATTTTTTTATTTAGGACATGACCTCTGTGTCCTATGTGACACTGAAAAGAAGAAATAACATATTTCTTTTCCTGAGGAGACATCTTGATTGTAGACACTGAAAACAAAATTAATACAAAATAAAATGCAGTTATTAACCTACAGTTTTTTGTAGTTTTGCTACTGTAGACTTTAGCATAATACCATTGTCGATCTTGGATCAATTATTATGCCAGAAGCTTATGGAGGTTAATCTTAGCTAATAAAGTGACTTGGAGACATCTTTAACACACAATGGTGGAACAGTATGAAACATAACACACTCCAACAGTGGACAGGTGGACATGAATCAGTCAAATTTAGCAAAACTAAACTAAACCTGTGACCATAACTTATGGCTAAAATCTTCACTGGATTTATTCTACATATTGTACAAAATGTGCTTTTTGAATTTTATTTTTGTGTTTGTTTGTCATCAATCTAGGCAGTTGTTTCATCACACCTTTGCTCATCTTAATTATGAATTTAACAAAAACTGAAACATAAATATGTATTTTTTTTCTCCTTTTAACTGTAAGTTAGCAAATTGATTTTGTAAAAATTCCTATTGTGAATTCTTTAACTTTATGGCGATTATCATGTGTGACGACAAAGAGAGCAAAACGAACACACTGGAACTGGGCCGAGTTACCATTAACTTATTTCTTCGTCACCGTGGGCACTTCTGCTGCTTAAGAATGGGAAAAATTTTCCTTTGAGCTCACAGTTTTTTGACAAAAGAGTAGTATATTTGTATACTTTGGTTTTAAACTATGCCTGCTGCACAAAAGCAAAATGTGCAAAAAAAAAACTCTGAGCAGAATCATGCTATCAACTCAGCAGGAATTCAAAGCATTAATATAATGAGGAGAAAAAGCCACTTAAATGACTGCATTGTTGTATTGAAGCTTTGAAATAAATGTAATTGTAAACCTAAAACATTACTTTTTATGACACATACCCATGCTTTCTTGAGTGTTTATGTGTTGTGAAATAATGCACATATTTGCCATGTATTCAGCTGTATGCCATAGGTGTTTTCTGCATCTGTGTTTGGAAATGTCACACACAAACACAGATTCCAATTTTTCAAGCATTATTTACTGAAGACACCATGCCTTTTTCTTGAATTAAAAAAAAAAAAAAAAGCGAACCTATTGTTCCTGTTCTGACTCTGCTTTTTATCCTCCTTCAACAGGTATTATCTGTTTACAGCTCCCACTCTGGGGACCCAGTAAATATTGCTACTTTAGCACTCTGCAGCCTCTGAGCTGTTCAACACGCTTCAGTTTTCAATGGATAAAAGCTAAATGTGTTTATCTCCTCTCTGCCACTGGAACTCTAGGAATGAATTTTAAACAAGGAACACAAACCAGCTAGCTACACCACAACATTAACACAACCGCATGTAGAGTCAAGTGGCCAAGTCATTACATTCTGCCCACAACTAGAGATGGGTTAGCTTATATTAAAAATTAATGTCCCAATATGCCCGCAGGGCGATTGTTGCTAACCTTGGTCCAGATACAGGATGCACTGTGTCCTCGGGGAAGGACCCGTGCCACCTGGAGTTACTTGGCTGACCTAAATCCTGGGCAACACTGATAGTGCCTGCTGTGACTCACCTTCTGTCTTTGGGTCTAAGGATATAGCAGGCAGTCTACCTGCTCTTTTGTGTGCTCAGAATTCTTGTATGCAGTCAATTCCAGCTATAATATCAAAAATAATAAGAGAGTGATCTAGAATCATCTTTTACTCCCAGAAATTAGTTACAGTATCAGCAAATGTCTTCACATTATGATTATTTCTATTTTGATGATCAACTAAGGCAGAGACTAGTTGTCCATATTTGTATATATATTGAAAAATACAGAAACTTGCATCAAATGAATGCTCACTATTTATAAGTAACTAACTGGAAGTTGTTTGTGGTTTATTTATTCAGTGTTCTTGCTGAAATATTTCAGTTCAGTCTAGGCTGTTGTCACATTTGAGCAAAAGCTGAAAAAACCCCCACTATATTCATTAAAGAAAAAAATCAATGTTCATATATGTTTCCAGACATATAACATTATCTGTGTTTCATGATCAAGCTCCCGTCATAATGCTTTATAACATGAAAACGAACAAAGATGAATGAAAAATGATAGATGTCTCAATACGGGCAGCTTATTTATCATCGGAACCTAATTTCTTTGATCTCTGACATCGTAGACAACAACTACTGAATGAAAGCGCTTTTCTCTGCAAACAAAGCCAGCTGCGACTCCACGAAATCATACACTATTTGTCCATCTGCTGGCAGACAATGTTCAAGATTTATCACTGTCAAACATTTATTTCCTTCCCCCTACTGCTCACTAAAGTGTGTGTCATATCTAATACAGCTAAAGTGCACACGCTATCCAGACAGTGATTGCGAATAATCATATTCACTCAATTTGAACTTTATAAAGAAAGGTGGAAAGTCTGTTTAAAAGTACTTATGTTGAAGATAATGTAAAAGACTTCCCATTTCCTGTACTTCTTCATTGAGTTGAGAATTGAAGTGGATAATTAAATGTACTGCCCAGTGTAATTTGTCATGTCATGTGAAGGACCCAAGGCATTTTCACAGCGAGCAGATGCTACTCAGCACTTCTGTAGCAAAATCTTTAATATGGGTCACAGTTTCCTTAGCTGTTGTTCATGCCAGATGGTTAAGTTACAGGGTTTTGCCTTTCAAATCCACCTATGCTCACATTTTAATAGGATATAATTGCCTGTATTAATGAGATTCTAGTATATACTTGTCTCTGTGGCTGTGAGAAAAGTAGCTGAATCCCAGTTGCTCATACCGATCAGTAATGCTATATTGGATAGATAGTGTGTGTAGACATACTGGATAAAAAGGAAGATGGCTGCTGGGTTGTTACATTCCTAATAAAGTCGAAGACATTCAAGAAATAAATATAAAACTAAATTCAACCAAACAGCATAGTTTCACTCAAAAGAATCACATCAGCATGATCGTCATGGCTCTGAACTTTAATATACTGTATGTACAAAGAGCTAAACAAACAATCAAGATTTTATCCTAAGAGTAACATTTGTTTTAATAAAGGCTGTCTATATTTGCCGCAGATTGTGCATAACCCTATAAGCACACAATTCCACTTTAATAAAAATCCCTATAGTAGTAGATAGATATGTGCACGACAATAAGCCCAAAACAACGAGTTTTTCTTTATCAACAGCCAAAAAGAAATGTAAAAATAAAAAGCTACAGCAGAAAATTACCTGTGACTAATCGAAACTGTGAATTAGAAAAATTATACCAGCCCTACAACAACGAGTCGGTAAGATTGAATCCATTGAAATTCTTTTAGAACATTTTCATTTTTAGCTGGACTGCAAAACAAAACAAATGTTTCATTTTCAGGGAATGTACCGCGCTCGTGCCCATTAAAAGAAAATGGCCCATTTTGTGTTTTTATATTAGTCTGGCATCTGCACAGAAACCTCCAGGATACGAGGAGTTAAATACTGAAACGGTCTAAGACGTTATTACACAATTGCACTGACATTTACACAAATCACAAAGTTTTTCTCTGTAGGCTTTAAAAGTTTCTGAAAGTGCACTTTAGCTTAAAGTTTTTTAGTCAATTAGAAATGTATTTTAAGCCCTTCACAATACAAAAGAAAACGCAGAAGACCTGCAAACAAGCATTTATAGGTGCGGAACATGGTCCATCTTCGGTAGACACAGCATGACAGATAGGTTCTTTTGATTTGGCTCAAATGAGAAGCTGAGAGCAAAAGATGCAGCATGCTGAGAAACAAATGTAACCTCTTTTATCTTTTGCAACAAATACAGCCTGTAATCACATTCTGACCACTTTCACATTTATTGCAAAAACAACTCTGTAAGAAATGTACAAGCTAAAAAGGGATGCTGTTCAATTGCTTTCCCCAAAATAATACAGTAAAGTATAACTCGTGCTTTTCATCACTTAACATTTCAAACAATGCTTAAACATCTCAAAGTGAGTGAGAAAAATGAATGGCATCACATGAATGCCTATGTGAACAGCAAAAAGTCTAAATGTATTTATTCAGGTCTAACAAAGCATGCATTTAAATCCAGAAGCTTTTTAGAACCCTACCTTTTACTAAATTAGCATCTTTTTGCATTTAAAGTATTTAATATGTGGATAATATTAGCACTCAGGTGTCATCATTATATACAATTCCATAGCTTAGGAAAGTGCCCTTCTAGGAAGGGTGCTGCTTTCCCTCCACTCTGTGTTGTGATGAAAAAATCCATTGACTTTATTGATTGTAGCAAAATAGCGGCTGTTGATTAAAAGCCAGAACTGTGAGACTTTGACTTTTCAATCAATTTAAGACTTTCTGGATTCCGATTATTTATTTTTATTTAACATGAAAGATTTTAGATTGAATGATAGACTGAATGTCCTAACTCTGCATTATTAAGTCTGTGGTCATCTTTTACGTTGTTATCTTTTAGTCATTAAGCTCTGCAAACCTAATTTATCAATCATGTCATAGTAAGCCCCTGTCTTAAAGACTGCTGGCTGTGTGCAGGGAGAACATCTGAAGTTATTGATCCACTGGACTCATATGACCTTCTGATCCAAATCACAGTAAGGCCTTATCAGTGACGTCCAGGGATTTCTCTAAATCTCTAATTGCCACTGAAGCTTTAAACACAAATGCTAGACAGAATACCAGAATATGCAACTTCTCTTTAAACTCTGCCTGCTTTTGCCACGTCATACGATGATACTTCCCAGACAAAATGCGGTCCTGTATTGAAAACAATTCACCTACACCTGACACTTCTAAAACTCATTGCCAGCTGCCACCCTGGAGGCTGGCCAAAGTGGCAGATCGTTACGTCAGCTTCCCTGAATTCACCCTAAAAAACACAAAAAACAAAAACAAACTGGGTTGATTTTGCTTTCTCTTATTAAAATACATTAATTTATGTGTTACTGTGTGACTCATGACACATGCTCATTGGCCAATTTTGTTCTTACACTGACAGTACAGCCAGCTATTTGCAATCAGCACAGTGTCACACCTGCATTTATCTGTCTTATTTTAGTGTATCGAGCAAATATGATTTAATGTGGATTTCTTTTCTTTTGAAACAAATAGGTTAAAATTCTGTGGTTTTGTCTTCACAATGTGTCTTCTATTTTTCAGTGTTTTTCTGAAACTACACACCTAGACAGACAACAACCAGACAGAGATGTTTGGCTATAATGCACAGCCCGATATTTGGTGAAAACCAAACACACCATATTAGTGCAAAGACATCATAATAAACACCTGGACACCTTGCGGTCAGAGTTGACCATGAACTCCTCAGTATACCAGAGTCAAATGTCAGCCCATCTGTCTGACAGCTAAAGCTTGGCCAAAGTGGGCCATGCATCAGGACAAATATAAAGAATGAAAGAATAAAAAAGAAAAGAATCAAGGCGTTGACACTGCCCAATCAAAGGCCACACCTCAACCTGATTAAACTCCTGCCAGGAGCTTAAGAGAGCTATGCATAAGCTGTTACTAACAGAAACTTTAAGTTACTGTTGCTAAAGGAAAAAGAGGCAACTCTGCAAGCTAATAAATCATGGGGTGTTTTTTTTTTCTTATGTAAACTTTCTTGTCAGCATAGCTCAATATATTGCTAAAAACATGTGTTATGATGCGAAAAAACCCAGGAATAATTAAAAATGTGCAGAAATTACCTCCTGGTGCACCAGGGACTTCATGCTGAGGATCACACACCTCTGTCTTTCCTGTCATTACCTGATTGATGTACTAGGAATACCCAGTCACAGTAAAATGCCAAACATTACTGTTACAAAATAATTTGTTACCGAAAATAATCAGCCTCCTATTATTCACTTTTACAACCCATCCAACCTGCTGCTATTACAGGACACAGTTCTGAACTATTGAAATTTTCAATCCACTTCTGTGATCTGTTTAGTCAATAACAGAGTCCCACAGTTAGACTTGAACTGAGGGCACGCTCAGCATTTTAAAACTATTATACCAACACAACACCCAGAATCTTCTGTTTATTTGTCATGTCGGTTTCTTGCCAAAGGGTTGTTCAGCATAAATGCATGTCAGCAGTACAAAGACAAACAGCACCAGCTAGGAACATCTGGAGCACTCGTTTCCTTAGTTTAACATTTCAAGATGATTAATAATATCTTAAATAACCAATTACATGGGCTTTGTCCATTTGCTTAACATTGAAACAACATCAGTGAATGGACACTGCATCTAAAAGTATTGTATTCATGCCTCATGACTAAAATTAACATATACAGACACATTTTATAGATCGTTTGATTGAAATACATAAGCAGGTAGTGAACACAATATTTCCCGAGCAGAGAGATCCTACTGTAATCCTTGTTGTTGCGGGTCAGGATCGGGGTCAGCCATGGATTTGAGAAATTGCCGTTTTCAATCACGAATGAGAAAGGTTTTCTTTTTCCAAGCAGATTTTATAAATTGTTTGTTACAGCAGAGAAGGCTACAAGCAACTGATTCTGTTTGATGAAGCCAGGTGAGGGGCAGCCAGTCGAAAGAAAGTAGGCTTTCACTCATGGGGTCAGGCGCTATTATGGCTTGTTGGAGGCAGTGGATGATTTTATTTAGTTAGTTATTCTTTTAAAAAACTCTGAATCAAGCAAAGCTTCTCTAGTGCAGTCCAAGAATAAAAATAAACTTCTATAAATGAGATTAGATAAAGTTTAAGATTTGTGAATGATTAAGGTTTGGATTGAATGTGAATAAGAATAGTGTCTCAAGACCTTGAATAAACCAATAACCTGATCTTCCCCTGCCAATGCCAAAGCATAACCATAAAAATATAATATTTAAAAGTCACTATGAGATATATAGTATGCTGTTTTTTGGATGGGATATGTAATGTATATGGACACAATGTGAAGTATGTGAATGTCTTACTGGTTTATTATCAGCACATTGAAAATTTAACTTTAGTTTCTGGAGACAGGGTTGTATCAGTAAAAAAACAGCTAACTGATTTATGACTACTGCTGGCATTATCTTGTGCAACACTGACTGCATAATAGAATACTGCTCTCATTCCCAGTTGGGTCAGGGCTGAAAAGTAATACATGAAATCTCTGTGGTCAGATGACCTGCTTCTTTTGACAGAAGCTCACTCTTTGGACTCACAAGACGCAGTCATTCAACTCACCCTTCCCCTGCTATCTTTGTTCGATTTAAGAACATCATTATGATTTTCTTTAAGTCACCTTGTAACTTGTATTCATGAAAAGAAATCTTCATCTCTTCATCTTGATGAATTATTTAAAATGAAGTTTCTATGTGAAAACAGGCTTCTGACACGTTTCATGAGACATACATAAAAACTCCAAAGAGTCAGCTGGAAAACCTAATAATGAAATTTAATACTATTTATTTATTTAGGTTATTCACTTTAAATATGTACCAAAGTTTGCTTTTGTTCTCAGGAATTCTGAATGCAACAAATAAAAACTACTATTGTATAAACTATAATAGTTCTGACTTCTTACCTCGGAAGGGATTAGGATTCATCTCAAAATAGTAATATAAAAAAGCAATATAACTGTAAAAATGTAAAAGTTCTACATACCATTAAAGTGTGTTTCAGTTTATTTATCTGTTGATCCTGTAAATGTTTGTTCCTATAGCACAGGCACCTGCAGAAAACAAACTAAAGTGAAATACAACAACATCACTGTCCTGAGATGACAGATGGATGTTGTAGGCCCACATAATCATCACATATTTAATGTTCCCTTTTTTGTAAGGCCAATGACTCATTGGCATTATAGTCTGCAGTTTCATATAAAATATTAATGTGTCTCTACAAGTCTTTAAAGTCTAGCCAACTTAACACTTGCAGCACACCTAAACCCCATATCAAACAGCAGCAGCTGCAGAGAAGCCCCAAGCCACCTCAGCTTAATCCAATTTGACTGGCCATCACTGTGGGCGATGCTGGATGGAACATTATGTGAGGTGGATAGAGCTTTTTACTCTGCATTAGTGGAAAAGGATTTATCACTCAGCATTTGACTTTGCTGTGAAAAAGTAAATTGGTCAAATCTTAATATTTACACACTTGTGTTCAGCGATGGGGCTGTTTGAGTGATAAAATGAGCAATCTAACATTAACAGTAATAGAAACATACAAACAAAATACTGGGTCTTAGTCATGGGAATCTGGTATTTCTTTTATTTTTTCCTTCTGCTTTTCATAATTAGAAACATGTAATTTTTTTAAGTAGCTCACAGGATTGTAAGCAATGTTGGTTATCACTCTTTGACCTTGAAATGAAATCTGCTGACTCTTTTTAAGGGTAGCTGCACAAGTTGGACAACCTCCATTTCTGCTGCTTGGATGCTTCACAGCCTGCATATAATTTGTAAACTGGTGAATTGTCGGAGGATTCTGAGCTCCAGTGACAGAGAAAGTGCAAAAATAAGCTTTTAGCTAATCCACGCCAAACATATCAGACATCTGTCACTCGCAGTGCCGGCCAGCCTTCTGCTTCGCAAGCTCATTTGGTGCTTGAAACTAAAGATTTCAGGCACCATCTTCAAATTTTGCTGCTATATTGCTCTCTATACCTTTCCAGCTGCATGTACTCTATTTTCACTGCCAACATATCAATGGTTCCCTGTGGTTTAAATGTCAGTAAGATGCTCATTCCAGCCGACAGAATTAACTTACAGTCAGCTCAGCAATGGGGGGCCCAAATGATGGGATACACCACATCAGGAGATAATGGCACTCACCTGAGCTGCAGCACGGTGAAAACAACAAAGATGCGAGCAGATGCAGAAGCACGGTGGCACTGTGATGGCCCCAGAAAAAGAAAAGAAAAAAAACCCATGTGGGATTGTTTTTTTCAAATTTTATTTGAGGGAAAATATGGTAAAATATGTCATGATTCTGCTCTGTCTTTGACAACAAATAAAGCATTAGCGGGTGCCGTTCCTTTATATTCACACATTCAAAACATGTACATTCTGTTGCATCTGTATTTTTCTCCCTCCCTCTGTCTGTCTCTCTTAAAACAGATGGTGAGAAGGATTCAATCCTTGATCAGATGCGCACACAGAACAGGTACCATATATAGCAGCAACTCATTTCTCTTCAGCACTGTGTTACAAAGGAGTGTTTTTCAAAAGTGCTCCACTCTGAGGAACAAAACGTTGCTCAATGGGATAGCCCATAAGCTTAACAGAGCTTGACACAGTTGTTTTTTTAGCACAGCAACTGTTCGTGTCCTAAATGAGCTCTAATTATTAGGAATACTTATGTGATCGTGGCTGAAAGAAAGGAAGAAAAACTGTGCCGAGGAATATTGCAGTATTGTGTTTTTGTGATTTTTTTAAGAGTGTTAAGGAGACCGGCCTTTACATTTGGCACCTCCCTCTGTTAACTCGGGGCAATTTGTATAACTCAGCATCTGTATTTCCTTAAAATGTGAAACAGAAACATAATCGTGTGTTTTAATGGGGATTTTTAAAAAGTGTGCTTCAGTGGGCCTGGGAAATGTAAAACTGAAAAGCTTTGGCACCCTCTGCTGTTAAAGTGATTTCTAGATGGCAGACATTTGTGCAGACCTTTGATACGGATATGGCAGAAAGCAGGAAGGCAGTCGTGCAGGCTGATGAAAAGAAAGATGAGAAATTGATTCTTTGTGCCGTTTCAGGCCACCATTTTGCTCTAAATAAACTTCCTATTGAATTTCTCTTTTTTTACAAGAAGATATCTCAATTTGATTCATGTTGGCTTTTTTGATAAAGCTTTTTTTATTCATTATTTATAGAAATGTACTACTCTCCATTGAAAACACACATTTTCTTTTCATGTTGTTCAAAGTTCTTCTACCCAGGTGATGATTCCCAAAGGAACACCAGACTAATTGTTGCTGTTGGTTGTTGCATATCCACATAATGCCGTGCATCTTTTCTCATGCTCCCTGGAGTACTGAGCGTTTCCTAGACTGTTATTTGTCGGAACAGCGCTTTGCCTGCATGGTGTACGGCGTGCTCTGGTTATCCAGGGTGAAGTAAGACAAACATTAATTGGTGGTACTGGATCCTTTGCTCTGTACCTGCTGTGAGCCCACACCATGCTTCGGTGTGGCAACCCCATCATCCCTCCCATCCGAAATCTCCTCTGACAGGGCCAGTAGCACAGAGCTCCTGGTTATCATTTATCATCCCAGCAGATTGGCTAGTGTAACACGCAGCAGACTGATGGGTCATCCTCATGCTGGGGACCTGGCTGGAGTAAAGCCGCGGCGAGTTGTCTGCATGATTGGAGAGCTGAGAAATGGAGAGGACGGCTTGTCATTAAAGAGAGAGGCTGGACCTTTCTAATTCATCTCACTAGTCACTGCGTTGTGGTGTAAGTTCTTCAGACAGCTCCAATATCATATTAGCACACCTGCAAAGGCCCCAAGAGGGAAGAACAGGCCTTCGTAGTGGTGTTCCTCACGTGCTCCCTCAGAGATGTACACCAGAGATTGCCCCATTAATATATCCCACAACTCACTGGGGGGGTGCGAGAGGTAGCTCCGTTCCAATGCACATCTGTAGGATACCACAGGTGGCCTCTTCCCTGCCACCAGGGAGGTAGCTTGATGGTGTTTTTCAGGGCTCATCAGCTCAATTGAGAATTTCTGGTGGGCTCTGTTGGCTGCGGTGTTACATAGTTTACAAGCCATCAAATTACTTTTCCCATTTTGACTGCAACCCTGTGCAATGTTCAGCCAATTTTATTTTTGACTTAAAACAAGACTTTTCATCTTCACTCCCATTCATTTATTGTGAATGCCTCTGTACGATCAAAGGATGGTAGCTGACAGGTCATCATTTAGTCATAATCCCTCCAAAATGCCTTTGCTACTCTTAAGAACTTGGGCACAGCAATAAATACACACTCGTACGCATGGACTGTTGTTCTGAAAAGGTCAAAACAAATATACTAATCAAAGATAGTGTGGAGCGATACAAGCTGCTCAATTAACCAGGAGGTGACTTGGTGGACTCCTGGGGATATTTGATGTAGTCTCTACACATTAATGAGTTAATTTCATAGCAATGCTCAGCTAGAGATTCTCTCTCTCTCCCCTGAACGTCACCATGGATACGAACTCTTTTTCAGTGTTAATGGGCCAAACATGGACAGTTTTGCTTTGATGACAAATTGAAGTATTGGCTGGCTTTCATCTGTTTTAGAAGAAATATGGCCTTAGACATGAACCTAGATTTCACCATCCAAGTTTATAGCGGCAATATAAACTGTTTTAAGGTTTTAAAGTGCATTTTTACCTTAATGGAAATCACTTTTATATTTCATATTTGGCATCCAGTACTTCATCCGTCTTCCCGTTACACATCTCCTGGGATGGACAGCCTCAGACAGGCCCTACTCAATATTGCAGTGTAAACTGTGCCAGATATTTTTAGTGGTTTAATGAACTAAGCTACTGGATAAACAATCATTTGAATAAGCGAAGGGTCTTTAAAACACAACACCGAGCGATCCATTATTTTCATTTCATGTTGGAAGATTTTAACACGTACTATATTAAATTATTTTCTGAGCGCAAAATCTGTCAAAACTCACCCGCTGAGATACAGTATGCAGACATCAACATATTAGCAGCCAAAATGCTAATGGAAGAAATTCTGTGAGGAGTTGTGTGCTGCGATTCAAACTGACTATCTGGTTGTGATGACAGAGGCATAGTTTTACCATGACCATTCATGCTGCTGAAAGCAGCTCTCTGAGCAGATGTGATCAGCAAAGGCAGTACCTCCCTCCAGTCCAGATTGACAAGCCAGACCAGACTCGGGAGATGGATATCACAAGGGACAGCTGAGCTGCAGGAAACCAATGGTGCAGGCAGTTTTCAGCCAGTCTCATTACAGTGGACAGGTTGATCCAGGCAATTGCTCCTCAGACAAGGTTGTCTCCAAAGTACTAATTGTGTAGTGCAGTTTTGGGTGACATTTATGATGCAATTCTTTGGTTTAAAATTGACTGTTAACAACTGGAATGATTGTTTATACCTGAGAAAAACAAATTCATATCTGAGCTGTAGTCGGCAACATGCTTTGGAAATATTAAACACTAAAGTAAGGTGAGATATACTTTCATTTAGTTCTTTAGACAGGCCACATTATTCAGAATTGAACCAGTGAATGTCCAATAGATTTGAAAGATGGAAACATCTGATCTGAAGTTTGCTCATTCACCAAATCTAGCTTTCGTGCATTGTTTAATACTTGTTTACTACTTAACATAAAACCTGCAGATCACTTATAGCCGCGGCCTGTCTGCATTTCAGCCATGTCTCATGTGCCTCATTCAGCATGGCAAAAACATAATCTCTGAGCATTAATCTTTATTATTCAGCAGAGCCTCTGCAGAATTTAAATCACCAACCATATATTCAAGGTCACGATACACACAAAAAAAGAAAAAAATGTGCGCAGATTAAGAAATCATATTGAATGCGCCAATGAAAATGTAAGTAGAATGCTTGCTATTGACTGAGGTACCTTTATTTTGCTCACTAAAACCATATTAAATACATATTTCATGACACATCCAAAGACACTAAAGGTATTCAGTTGAAAGATGCATTTCACTTACTGCTTTTCTGAATGGGGTGATTAAGGATTCTGAGACTAGTTTGTAGAGACATTACAGGTCAGTACTGACCACATAAAGCATACATATTGAATTTATCAGAGTCAAATTAGAATTTAAGCTCTTGTTGTCTCTTTAACAGGAGAAAATTCTTTTTTTCTTCTTCTTATTTTAGTCATTTTTTATGAAACACAATATGAAACCATACACCCTTTTTAAAATAACTATAGATAACTCATATTTTGAGTCTACCTAGTAAGCCAGCATGAAAAGCAACATGTTTTTGGCATCACTGTAGCAGACAATCTAAAATATCATTGTTTTAAAAAGGAGGAACAAGATCTTTCATTTAGGGTTTGAGTTTTGACACAGAATCGGCTCATCAGTGCCTTTGTTATCTGCTGAAAATCAAGATTTTGATTTTCTGCTGCTGTCCTTGCAAATGTTTTGCAAAAAGTTGATGTCATGCTAGCAGCAGTGGAAAGCTGTTTCTGGAGCCACCACATTCCTGTCCTTTCATGCAATGCAAATTAAAGTAATGTCCAGGTCATCATTCCTCAGCAGTTGTAGAAAACTCTGTTTTTTTTTCTCTTTCCTCCACACAAACTCAAGTCAGCTGATTAGCAGAAACACAAGTCCACAGAAAAAGGATTTTTTTATATCAACCCAATGTTGAGAGATGCATGAATAACTTATGTAGTGCAGGGAACAACATATTTATTTGGTTAGTGTTTGTAAAGTGATTATTAAATGTATTATTTAGAGCAATGTGTTATATTGCATTGCTACAGGAAAATATAATGTGATTATAGTACAGTTATTTTATACCAAACAGTGAATATATGAAATTACAGGTGCAACTGGATGAACACAGAACATTCACCTAAGAGAGCAGGGTTTGAATCCTACTGTATGTAACGCAAAAAGCCAGAATCCTGATCCTTAGTGATCATAAAACACATGCTTATACTCATTTAGTTTGAAGGGCTTAGAATGCAGAAGGGAGCTTCTCTCTTTTTTCAGATTCTGCCATTTGTTTTCCTAGATTTCTGCCTACAGCAGCTTTTATGCTAACTGGCTTGGAATAGCACTTACTGTAATATGGTAAATGTGAATAAGAATGTAAACAAACCAGAGGGTTTTTTAAACGCAATACACTGGGTTAAGTTAACTTTTGTAAAATGACAGGCTTTTTTTTTCTTTTCTTTTTTTTAAAAAAGCGGATCACTCTGTCATTCACCATTTACTAAGGGCAAACATGAAACCAGTGACTCATAGGAGATAGAGAGTAACAAAGAGGAGAAATTGAAAAGCTAGCAAACAACCAGCTTAGGTAGCTATCTTTGAAAGAGAGATGTTTGCATAAATGAAATTGGTTGAAGTCCTAATGAACAAAATTCTTTGCAAGTGACTAGATGAACCAAGTATTTTTTTTTTTAATCATACCTGAATATTTCCTGTAGTTGTGACTTTATTACCCAGTAGTCTCTACGATAAGCTGACTGGACCAAATCAACTGTGGGTCTCCTACAAGTGCATAACTTGAAGCCTGGAAAGAATTGTCTCATGAATGGGATCTTGTGGATGTCAGCTGCCTTACACGTGTTTGGAATCAAACTGAGCCGTAGTATGCTGACTTTACCATATACGATATATTTAGATTTTCAATTTAGATGTTGAAATGTCTATAAATACAACTTATTAAGCTATCTCCCCCACTGAAGGCAGGGTAGGACAGGATGTCGCTAATCAGGCTTTTTTCAGAGTTTAGTAAGATAATTGTGCACATTTACATCTGGAGCACAACAGTGGTAATTTTATCATAATTAATGGACATGATGGTAGGTATTATCTGGATCTAACAGCAAATGAATTGAACCTTTATGCACAGGTGAGCCAACACACAGAGTTACAGTTCATAATTAAATAATTTCTGACAAAATGGCCATGCACTGCTCTTTTGCTCCATCACAGCTGTCAGTATATCTCTTTTTTTTAATTGTACATAAAAATAAGGTTGAGTTACCCACATCTACTAAGCTGTATATAGATGCATTCCCATAACAACACATATAGCCTACCAATAGAGACCATGTTGTAGTAAAAAGACTCTTACCTCAAATATTACGCATCAGTTGATGTAGGTCTGCTGTCTAATCATATCTGGCTCTCTCCATCACGGCCATGGGCATGTCAGAATGAAGTCACGAGGAACATTATTGTAAGAGTGACCTATGCCTCAGTGACTAAATGCCATTACCAACAGAGCAACAACAGCATTGCATAGGCTATGACTGAAATTGTCTTATTTTGGCTTACTGCCACAATAACAAAATAGTGGGTCACAGATTTGGCTTGAAGCAGCATTTACAAAGGAAGATGCACCAGTGTCAATATATCTCCAATTACTAGTCCAAATAAAAGTTGGGACCGATGAGGATATGCCCTCAGCTGCCTCAACCCACAAATCATTTTCCAGGCCAGATTTTCAATTTCTGAATCTAGCAGACGTACTGCTGTGGCAACGGCAGGAGAAAAGGAATGAGGTGCCACATCTTCCTGTGATTACAAAGAAATATGATAATCCTGGTAATTAAAGGTTTGTAAATAAAAAAATATTAACACAAAAACTGACGTGTAATCAGAAATATTAAGATAAAAATGAAACCACATTTCTTGAGACTTATGAATCATTGTAAAATGTCATACATGACAAATTGAATTTACATGTGTTTGTTATAGATTTCGACACGAATTATGATTAACAGTGCCAGAATATGTGCTAATTTATGAGGAAAAAAATGATCTGTATTTTTTTTATGCTACTGAAGTCCTATTGAAGTGTGGGCATGCTCTCAGGTAAGGAAGCTTATACTGTTAATTAAAATATACACACAAGCATTCCAGTCTAACCAAATTGGGGTTGTCCTGTCGGCAGCAAACGTGAAATGCTTGAAAAGTTTCTTATCAGTTCATTTGAGCAAAAGAATTTCACTCTCCATTGTCTGCCAGAGAGGCTAATTATTTTATCACCGAAATTTTAATTAGCTGAATCTCAGCGTTGTCCATGGAGCTACAAAGCTTGATAGAGCCAACAGTGTGTGTGTGTGTGAGGCTTTTCATATGAAAAACTATGCTTCTGTTGGAAGAGTACAGGATGAATAAGAAAATCTTCCTTACGCTGCTTTAAAAAAAAAAAATGTCTGAATGACAATCTGAAATGCATTCAGTACAGATTTTGGGAATGCCCATATTAATGTCGAGCCGATATCACAACGCAGACCTCTCTGATTCTAGTTTCTACAAACAGTAGCATCAGAGAAAGTGATGAAAGGCTTGTGCAAACATACCAGGATTATCAATAAATTACACTACTCCAGATCTGCTTGCACAATGCCTGAGATCTGAATTTTACAGCCGTAAAGCGGAATTGAGGGGGTTAAACATGACAGAGACTGAATTTAGTTCATGGCTCGTGATTAATTACTGCAACTACAGAATAGAGAACTCAGCGGTGTTAACAGTGTATAACACCAATAGCAAAATTATGGGCTTAACTCACATTTTAGTCTGTTATTAATGACTAAGCAGCTCTTTTCCAAGCAACTCCAAGACTGTCAGTTATTTCTATCCCACCCCTCTCATTTGCTCGCTGCACTGAGTAAAACAAATTACAGACAGGAAAATTAAAATGTGGCAGGCGATTTGTCGCAAAGATAGTTTGTTATTGCGTCCATTGAGAATTGATAATTGCCAAGGTGACCCGCGATCTCCTTTATTAACAAGGACAAATCTCTCTATGCTGACTGTTCAGGGGATATTTCAAAAGCCCTTTGCTAGCATGAATGACTTGCTTTTTTTGTGTGGAATGAGTTAAAGTGATAAGCATCAGTCATCTATTTTTCATTTTATATATTTATAGACTAACACATGAAAAAAATGGTTAAATTATTATGTGATCATTAGTTTTTTCAAAATTCTAATTTTATATTTATACACATACACACAATTGAACAAATAACAAGACATTACACTGGCTGTTTTACTTATAAAACATCTAACAACTGGAAAGATGAAGCAGTGGGCACCAAATCTTTAAGTTTGGCTTCCAACCTGCTGTTTAAGATGATGTTTTTAAGTCAGGAGTAGTTGTCAATCCACAGTGTGGGGGTATGGAATATTTACATAGCCAGAGAAGGGGGTTTGTGGGAGTCTAAGGCCTAGTTGGAACCACATTCAAAGAAAACGGATAAAGGCCCCGAGGATTCATGCAGTGCCGCATTGTCTCTGACGGGGGAATGGGAACACTGCTGGGGAAAAATACCTTGATTTAAAATTCAGTTCCAAACCCAGTCATGGAAAGGCAAATAGAGGTGCGAGTGGAATGTAAAGCAGAGCTGTATGCACCAGACTGCCATAGTTTAGGTCACACATGCATGACAGTCCCTACATATTTTTTTTTTCTTGAATATTAAACTCCAGCAATAGAAATAGTGCCTGTTGATTCTTTTCCAGGCAAGACTGCCCTGCAATCATCTACAAAGCTCATACACATTTTTTAACACTTCATTTCTAATTATTTAATAACAATTCCAAATTATGCATGGTTTAAAAGAGTAACAGTTTTAATATATTTTTCAGCTCCTTTTTTGTTAACAGGTAACTCTGTACCTCTGAGATTTGGTCTGGTTTGGTGGAGAGCAGCGTCATTTATCTGAAAAAGAAAATTCCTTTGACTGGAAAGCAGAATAGTATATCCAACATAAAAAAAAAACCCTAGCAGAGAAAGTAATCAAAGATGCTGGAAAAAAAATAGACTAGTCATCCTGGGAATTATACAATACTCTTGATGTATGATTACCTTTTTTTTGTGGTTGCTTGAGATAGAAGCCACTGATGATACAAAAGATTGGCTTTTAAAAGTCGCAATAAAATGGGAAAATTAGAAAAAGTTTTTATACCTAGTTCATAATTGTCTAAAATACAGTGTGTGCATTTCAACAATAAATACCATAAATATGATCAAAATGGTCTAAATCCCATTTCTCAATAGTCTGGTGTTTATATATCAAAATTACACACGATTAGACCATTACCGGTTCCTGAACCCATCCAATTTTGCTCAGCCCTCCCATCATATTAAACCTGCAATTTTCAGAGTGGAAATGTAGCATGTTTGTGCAGGACTTGGTTTGCTTTGGTTTTCATGATTGGATCCTGGTGGCTATAGTGGGTTTATTTTTAAGAAACAAGCAATATCCATAACAATGTTTTTTCTGGGCACACTTTAGGCCCCTTAGTTCCAGCTGGGGATCTTTAAACCATGCCAGTCCTTTAAGGGCCACAGTGTATGGATTTTCTGATGCTGATTCCAGCAGGACATTATGTCTTGTCACAAAGCTCAAATGACCTCAAACTGATTTCTTCAACACTGTAATCAACTTGCTTACAAGGTTACCAGATCTCAATTCAATAGAGCACATTTGGGATGTGGGGGAATGATCATCTCATCATAGATATGCAGCGGACAAACCTTCAGCAGCTGTACTACGCTATCATGTCAATGTGGCCCAAACTCTCTGGGGAATGTTTTCAGCACTATGTTGAATCTTTGTCAGAAAAATGTAAAGCAGTTGAGTAAGGAGCGTTCCGTTTGAAGAACTGAACATGATTTATTGAGATAGAGAAATTAATCAGTGTATTTTTCAATAAGACTCCCGTGGCCCATCATGGCAGAACATAATCCCAGTGGTAATGGGATTTAGAACAGGACCCCTTTGGAGCCTAGATACCAGTGGTGACGACGAAGGCTGAGACTTGGATGGAGCTCTTAGTGACTTGAGTGAGGTGGAAATAGGGAGGAGGAGGGTTGCACGAAAGAGTCTGAAAGGGAGAATGATGGAGAGCCCAGATTTAAACCACACAAAGGCACGGCTGATTGGCTCAAAGAAGGCTGGCAAGAAGATGATTGGACTAGAGTAATGATGCCAGTATTAAGACTGACAGCGTGGGAAACTGGTAGCGATGTAAAGAACAGACAAGCAGCTGAACACCCAGGAAAGCAAGCGGATGAGTGATTATAGATCTTCCTTATCGAACTTATGCATAAGCTTCATTTCTGAAGGCAAAAGCAGGCCCAATATACAGTAGTACCAGTAAGGTGTACCTAATAAAGTGTCCAGTAACTGTATTAAAACACAGTGTTTTTGACCATCAACTAATAATCACACAACACACACTAATCAAATTCTGAGAGTCTAGCATTTCAAATGGACCAGCAACTTCCAAAAACACTTAAAAAATCCCCAAACTTTACCCATGTAGTACTGTTTACTCCTCACAGCACTCATACAGTAACTTTGTTTCTTTGATTTCCACTACCTACAAAAATAACTGTGTGTTATCAATGGTACATTCAATAATTCTGATCATGTTCAAGGTTCAGTTATGCTTTCAGGGCTTTTAGCTGAAAACAAGCAGCAGTAAGGGTTAAAAGAATGGGAGTCATTCCTGCTAAAAGATGAGATCATATCACTCCTATAAAGCATTTTTACTCTGCTGACTGACTTTTAGATCTCTCGGATTTCTGTGAAGACAGCCTGGAAACACCATAGGAGGCAGACCTTGGCCTAATGTCTCTGAGCAGAGACATTTCAAGACTTTGTTCTTACCCTGGATGGTATCAGAGTGCACTATGTCAGTACACCATAGAGTTCACCTCATTAATCACGCAAGGTTATTCTAAAGTGAGGTTTTAAGTTGGGAGAGCATGTCTCTGCAAATAAGGTAGTAACGAGTCTGTGAAAAACATCAGAAATACATTTTCCCTTGTAAAAGTAATGAAGAATATTTCAACTTTAATGTTTGAAGCCTGTTAAATGTTTTACACACATTAAAATTTTGATAAAAGTGGACCTCTGATACCTTCCTTTGTTGATTCCGTGTTTAAAAGATAATTTCCTCATGACAAATTTTAGATGATAAAGAATTAATTCTGTCGCTCTTTGTTTCTTTAGGAACTCAACGAGGGAACTTCTCGCTGCATATTGCAATAAATGCAAATATGAGTGGTGTTATTTACACTGTTGCCTGTGTTTGTGAGGAAAACATGGATTAAGGGAGAAAAAAACATAAAACGATATAATGGCATTGTTTTTCACAGCACTGTGTTTGTGAAAACACGACATTTTTTAATGGCATCAAAAATTAAATTAGCACGCTAGCAAACTAAATGTGGTTAATAATGCATTGTTATTGACTAGCAAAGATCATGTGTGCTCAGG
Organism: Oreochromis aureus; assembly: GCF_013358895.1. Lineage (NCBI taxonomy): Eukaryota > Metazoa > Chordata > Actinopteri > Cichliformes > Cichlidae > Oreochromis > Oreochromis aureus. Next base: position 15,091,786 of record NC_052954.1, on the reverse strand, counting down.
AGTCAAAGGGCCTTTTTCATGGGGGACTCATTTTAATACACTGATTGCAAGCGACTGTGCGGTCTTAAAAATGCTCTAACTATGCATCTTTTTTGACAGGCATTGATTAGCTCATATGGTTAACATACATTTCCCTTTGCGCCCACTTGAAGTGTTTATCATTGCCATACAAGAAGTGTAAGAACTGCCCTCAGCACTTAACCCCATCCAGACTCCAGCACTCTGCAATTTCTGCACCAGTTTTTAATTAAACATGAAGAAAAATGGGAAAACAGCCCTTGAAGGGATGCACTCACACTTTAATTTGTTAATAGAGTTGTACATCATTAGGGTAATGATTGCACTGAACCATAAGACACAAGCCTGTATACACTGATAGTGACATCCAGTAGACATGATGCATAAAAAAGCAAAAAAACCCAAACAACCAAAACCCTTAAAACTAGCATGAATCTGTAATGCAAATACAGCAGTTTATGAATGCGTCAGGTGGTCACACTTGAAATGTTTGTGGACATTCACAACCTTACGGTATGTGTAGAGTCATCGGCATGGCCGTGTCTTTGCGACCGGACTGTTTGTGAGTTGAAGTTGCTAGAAAAAGAAAGCTTTTTCAAAGGTTCACAAGAAAAATTCAACAAGATTAAGAGTCAACATGAATGCAGTCTGCTCACTGAGACTCTACAAAGAACAGCAGTGTTGAATGGAAATGTCATTCGCTTAGCAGGTATTTCATAAAAGACGAAAACAAAGCACTAGCAAGGCAGCATTTTGACACAATAATGCACCAAATTTTCTTGTCTTTTTCAACACTTTGGCAGAGAATAAATATTTGAGAGAAGCACAAAACCACCAGCAGTTCTCCTTGTGGACATTCTGGGCATGTGTGCAAAATTTCATCCAGTAGTTGTTGAGCCATATGACTCAAAACCACAGATGTTAACCTCCCAGTGGCATTAGAGGGAAAAGTCACAAGATCAACAACATTCATTGCTTGGGGAGCTTTTATGCCTGGGTAAATTTAGATGCCAGTCTATTCAGTAGGTTTCAAGTTTTCACTTTGTAAGTGACCTGTGTATAATTCTAGATAAAAACTCACTTAAGCAATTAAAAATTCGCTAGAGGTCCTAAAGGTCAGAGGAACTGGAAAGCCAAAATCATTCTCTGGAGGACAAGTAATGTCAGCGCATTTCAAAACTTAAGATATTTCAGCCTGTGTTCAAGTGGTTATCCTCCTACCGCTCTCATATCCACGCTGCTTTCGTGGCAACAAAACCCCAAACAAAACGAAAACAGAGTGAGATCTTTGGTAACAGCAATCATTAAACCTAACTAGCTGTGTGTAACGGAGAAGATTAGCTGTAGCACTTCTGCATGGCAATTTGTGGAAGAAAATGTAGCAGTGCAGAAAACAGCAGTGGAAATAAAACAAAAGAAAATACTCCAGAATCTGACAGAAATGCACAACTTCTGTAATGACAAATGGTGTAATATCTGCTTCCACAACAGCACAGGAGGACGCACAAAAGAACTGAGCACTTCAAGAAAAACTTCTCTCAGATATGCTCATTTGGGGTTTACCAATAAGTCATCCAGCTGAGATTCCTACAGGGAGGAGCCCATTATCACTGTGCAGACAGAAGTAACATATGGACTACCTCGTCGTGATTGAGTTGAGCTGAAAGTCTGAATACATTTCACTGGTGTCTAGAGAATTCACCCTATATGCCTGCATATGTTTATGCACTGCACTATACTGTATGAATTGGTAGGTACACAGAAAACTGGAACCAAACATTTTTCTGTCAGTATTTCAATTTATATATATATTTGTATCCACTCACATTCTAATCATAAAGGTTGATTCACATCAATAAACTGATGTTATCACATGATCAAAAGGCTAATGTTTATCACACTGCATTTTGCAACGGACATGAAATGAAATGCAGCCGTAATATCAGAGATATACTGTTCGGCACACGCGCACACACACAAGTGTTAGTGTAGATTTCAGTCACACAAACACACACACAAACAGGAGCAGGTGATAATAGGGCTATTCTTTATGCGGGGTCATGAATAATTCAAATTCCATGTGCTCAAACAGACTCGAGTTGACTGAATAATATGACAGATTCCGCAACTGCTATTAGATGAAAAAAATATCACAAATGTTTTGGAGATTCTAGCAGAGGATAAACTGCTGTGCTGCATGTGCAACTACTACACTTGCTGAATGCAAATCCAAGACATTCAAAAAGAAAATTCAAGAAAAATTCAAGAAAATTCAAAAGCTTCTCGTATGTATATATATACACACACATATATTAATTTTTTGTAATGAATGTCAAGATATCACATTGTCATTGTTATCACACAGTGCAGCACAACCTTTCACTCTTGATCTGACTGCTTACTTGGGCCACAATTTCTGGACTCACATTTCCTCATGAATGTAATCTTAAATGTAATCATTTCTTCTTGTTGCAGTGACAACAATGCAACCACACAGCATCCCAGCTGGACTCTGGAAATGTCCTTGCAGAGGAGAGTAATGGCTGCATTCCTGGAGCTTGGCAATTGGCCTCCTCGTGAGTCAGTGGAGAGATACTTATTGTGTTTTCATTGTTCAATAAGGCTTTGCATGAATTTCTTCCACCTCTTGGCGTACTGAGCCAAAAGCTCCCTAAACACCCAAGTCTTCATTATGGCCGTGGAAAGTGGGCTGACTCGAGGTCACCCCTGATGTTCCACTGGCTGCCTGGGGAAGACTGGAATTAGAAAGCTTCCAGTCGCAGGCCACAGAAACCAACAGGACTCCAAGCTCCTTTATAAGTTTGGCAACAGATTAACAATGTTGTAAACGCTGTGTGGGATAGGATGTTGGAGATACAAACAAGTTCTTTCAGATTTTCACAACGCTGCTGCTCTGTGTGGTTCTGTAGCATTCTTTTGGAAAGGCTGGCTTAGAAACACTTCAGATTGAAACTTCCTGGAAATAAATAAACAAAAAGCCTCTTCATGCAGCATCTGCTCAGATGGAACACATTCAGTCAAGGCCTGAAAGAGACGGCCAGGCTAATGAGAGTTAACTATTCGCAGTAAAATGATTAGAGCAGCTGACCAAACTCTCCAAGAAAAAAAAATCACAACATAAAACTACACTAAACAGTTGTTTCTGTCTGGACTTACCAATTGAATGTCATCCTTTTTGAATATGCAAATAACCCAAATATGCAAATGAATTGAGCTCCAAGCTATGTGATAGTCATGCACAATCATTTCTCCATCCATCCAAGCTCTACCCGCTTGTGTCCTGTGGAGAGTGGTGGTTGGCTGGAGCCTATCCCAGCTGGCATTGGGCGAGAGGCGGAGTAGACCCTGGACAACTATCCAGCCCGTGGCATGGCTAAAACAAAGACAGCCATTCCTTTACCATACATTTTCTTTTAAGCACATGATCAGGTCTGTGCTTAGCCTTTGTATGGGATGCTGATAAAGAGAAGGCACATATGAAAACAAAACCCCTCCTCCACCTTCATTTGGAGGGGCGGTGTGATCAGCAGGTGATTTGGATCACTCTGAAGCTCCCTATCCCCATTCCATTACAATTCCATTCTTCCCATGAATTCGGCCAGTGGGAGATGAAGACTATTGCAGAACCATTTGTGCCTCATTGTCAACGGCCAGCTGATGAAGCCTGGAGCATTTAGTTCACTACTGATGATTGAATGAATGCACATTTAGACTGTAGGAGAAAAAAAAAAACGTTTGAAAGAGTTCAGGGAAAGCATTAAGTCGGTCTGTGCAAGCACTCCCCCGAGAAAGCAGAATATAGTGAAAGAAAAACAGCAGCTTTAGAGTTGCACCTGTAAGGTGAAGACACCCCGGAACAACTTTCCACAGACGGCACAAGTTGCCCCATAAGCATTTGTTCTTCCAGCAGCGCGAATTCGGGCGAGCAGGAGGACGTGCAGGGTGCTGCACATCGACAAACTGTGAAGAAATCAAAACAGCGGCTGTCACCCATCAGGAGAGAAGGGAAAATTACCAAACACACCAGCGAGCTCTCAAGTCCCACTGATAGAGCGCTCAAGTAGCATTTATGATCACGTTATTCTCGCACCCTCCTCTTATCCAGAAAAAATGTAAAAAAAACAAAACATTTTTTTTTAAAATCCGAGAAATATTCCTGATTGGAGAAGGGCGCAGCAGCAAAGCGCAGTATTGTCTGAAGCACAACTGAGAGGGTCCAGTTCAGGGGGGGAAACCCTTTTGACTCGAATTAAAGGGAGGCTGTATGAGGGGGGAAAGAGAGAGAAAAAAGAAGGAACGAAAGAAGGAAAGAAAGAGGGGAGGAGGAGGAGGAGGAGGAGGGCAGGGAAGAAAGTGGTGGCGGTGCCAGACGCAGCGGCAGTAAGAAGCGTACGTACGTGCTTTATCTTAGCGGCTGAGTGTGACGTGATATTGCAGCCTGCTCCTGGAGCTCTGCAAGCACCAAGCAAAGCGCGTCTATTTCTCTCTGTGTTGTAACTCACTGACCCCCCAACATCTCACATCCACCCACTACGGATCTTTTTTTCTTTTTCTTTTCCCTATTCACCCCTTTTTTGCGGAGAGGGGGGGTCGGTGCGCGACTTGATGGAGAAAACATTTCAGTGGGAAATAGAGACGTGGAGTCAGCCGAATTAATTTATGGTAAATACTGTAAGAATTGCTCTCGTCGTCACTCCAAGAATTTCTTCCCCTCTGTCTCCCCTGGTCTTTCTCCCTTCTTCTTCTTCTTCTTCTTCTCTCTCTCTCTTTTTCTCGGTGGCTGTCGTGTGTTGTTGCGCTCCGTTTTGATGGGAAAAACCCAGAAGAAGGAGACGGGGGGATATGTGCGGGCAGACCGGAGTGTAACGCATTTTATTTTCGTCCATTGAACCATCTTGTTGCGCCGGACTTCTATTGTCGGGAATGGGGAGTATTGATTCACTGGAGGGCTGCAGAATTTATTTATAAAGGATGTGGTCAAGTATGTGGAAAAAATAGCCATAGCTTCCGCAGTGTAAGGTAAGACATTATTGTTATTATTATTATTATTATTATTATTATTATTATTATTATTATTATTATTATCATCATTATTATTATTATTATGAGATGAAGGTCTTCGAGCAAGTGCAATGGCAATTTTCATATGTCATCTGTCAGTTAAAGTTTAGCCTCCCTCTCTCAAACATTTGCCCCGTATATTCATCACGATGGTTTTGGAGCGTTCATCCGCTCACATTAGTCCAGGGTGCTTAACAGAGGAATTTTAAGAGCTGATCTCTCTCTTAAGAGGCAAAAATCACTTTAAAGTGCCGAGCCTCGAAGTGACACTGCATGAGATGTAGCCCGTGGCCGACGTGTCTCTATATTCAGATTTCCTCTCGAGTCTAAATTGCTCTTAGAAGCCCGGCAATAAAATCAGCGTCTCTTGACCGATTTCTCGTCTCCAGAATACTGATTTTATTTTTCTCGTCTAGCCCTGGTCGTGAATCTTGTGGAAGGACGTGAAATCATGTGAATTTATCGCGGCAGAAAGCTGATCCAACTCAGCACTGCTTCCACAAATCCTTATATAACGCACATATAATTCTGGGGTAATGTGACGGGCGTGATTCACGATTCAAAGAGAAAGAAGTTGGAGACATATGCGCAAATGGATCTATTATGTGAAAACTGGTAGCCCATCTCTAGCCTACTTGCGATTTGAACGCCTACACAGACACACACGCAACACACAGTTCGAGACACACGCGCGCATACATACACACACCCTCGCGCGCATTCTGCTGTGACACTGCTCACAGCTGCATTGCCTGTAGGATTAAAGCAATCAGGACATCGCATTGCATTCTCTCTCTCTCTCTCTCTCTCTCTCTCCCACACACACACACACACACGTAGATGCGCACACGCACACATGCAAGCTCAGACATACAACACACACACACACACACACCACACACACACTGTCTCTTTATCAAATTGCATTGTCAAATATGTCAAGCCCTGAATTTCAGAGACATGCAGGTGGTGTGGTGGAGGAGGCGACAGCGGGCAGTGACCGAGCACACGCCAGGAGAAAACCCCCCCCCAAATAAATAATAAAAAATATATATAACGTCAGTTTGTCTTCCTCATATTATCTAACTGTCCTGTGAGCAAACATTCACACAGAACATAGCTTCATGTGCAAAGATACTGGTTACTGCGTAAAATGAGAAGTTGCACATTTTCCACAACTCGCGTGGACTGCGCTGACTTACAAAGGCTGCCACTTTCGCCGTTTCTTCCTCCTTGTCGCCAGATTTTCTAAATAGCTACATTTGTATATCTCCGGGGGTTGTGCCGTACCGAATACGACCCAATTAATAACGTCTAAATGACTCACATTATTGCACCCACCTCCCTAAATAAAAATAAATAAATAAATAATGGCCGAAGCAACCACAAGGTGGCAATGTTTGCACAAAGTATAGTGATGAAGGCTGGAGATGCAAAACACATGTTGCTGAGGTTTACCTATGTGTCTTTTTGCCCCCCTTCTTATCATGGCAGGATGTAATAAGAACTATGTAAGCTCGTTAGTCAGACTTGGTAGTGATAATCTATCATGTGTTTGTGTGCCCTGCTTTAACACCCCTTTGTGTAATCCTCTTCATCTCTCCCTGCAGGCCAAATGACATAGGATGAAGGCTGTTCGAAACCTGTTGATTTATATATTTTCCACCTATCTTCTGGTTATGTTTGGATTAACTGGTGCCCAAGATTATTGGTGTTCCACTCTGGTCAAGGGGGTCATTTATGGATCATATTCAGTGACTGAAATGTTTCCCAAGAACTATACAAACTGTACATGGACGCTGGAGAACCCTGACCCTACCAAATACAGCATCTACCTGAAGCTATACAAGCGAGACTTGAGCTGCTCTGAATACTCTTTGCTTGCTTATCAGTTTGACCATTACTCACACGAAAAGATCAATGAATTGCTGAGAGTCAACGAGTCTATAGTGTATTTGTGCGATTCAAAGAATATTTACGTATTTTTGCTGTATGACAAGAATTTTGTTCAGCTACGGAGAGTTTTCCCTTATGATTACAATGGATTGACGCCACAGAAGTTGGATGAGGAGGAGAAGTCTATTGTGGAGTTTCTGGTGTTGAACAAGGCCAGCCCTAGCCAATTTGGATGTCAAGTGCTTTGTACATGGCTGGAAAACTGCCTGAAATTAGAAAAAGGGACAGTGGAGACATGTGGGATTGTGTACACGAAATGCACATGTCCTCAGCATTTAGGCGACGGAGAATCAGAGAGCATGCTCATGCTCAACAACGTGGTTTTACCTTTGAATCCACAAACGGAGGGTTGCTTGTCACCCCAACTACAAGCCGGGCAGATCTGCAATCTGACCGCAGAAGTTAAACGGCCTCCTAAAGAAGGTGAGTATCCTGTCATCTTTCTACTTTATGCTGAAATAGTTGTAGATGGAATTAAGTATGCATAGAGAAGATAGCAATCATGTCAAATAAATGTGCACGTCAGTCACTCCTACCTCTGCCCTAATTGCATGTTTGAAGTGTGATGGCCCATGAAACAAAGAGCACACATAGATATATCTAGTGTAGTTGGCTCAGAAATGAGTCAACTTCAAGATAAAACTAAAAGAAGAAGATGAAGGAATAAAAGGGGAAAAAAGCTGCCGGGGGAGTTGGGTGTAGTAAAGACCACACCAGCACAAACCAAACCACCTAAAAAGGGGGTCTTTCATTTGGTTGGACTGAATTCAAAATGCACTATCATTGCTGTGAATTTTAAAATGGCTGTTTTTGTACACATAAGCAGAGTTAAAATGGCTGCAAATCCAAAGATAATTTTTTTTGTGTGTATATACATTTATGTCAGTGTCATCCATACAAAGACCAGCAGCGGTCAATACGGACACATCCTTCATTTTTATTGGCATGCAACCTGTATGGCAAATGGAACGATTGGGATCATAGATGCAGCAGTGTCCAATTGGAACACAATGCTCAAGCAATGCAACACATAAAGCTTGTGGATGAGACGTAAGGGTTTAGGATTGTTTAGCTTTGCAGAAAATACGGGAATGTATTTAGGTTATTTAATTTAAAAAATAGCTTTTTCTTATTTTCTTTCAAAGCTGTTCTAGAGGGATGCTACTTTTGCAGTGCTGCCATAGAGCAATGCAACGTGTTTTCACTGTTTGTTGGAACTGAGCAATAACAATATACAGAGGAAAGACGGCATTTTCAGTTGACATGTAATTCACTAATGTGCATACATGCATCAAGCACCCATGCATGCACAGACCACCTATTCATCCACACACATTGAAAAGTAGATAAGCGAATTATTATTTATGATAAGGGCTGTTATTTCTCTGTGTGTCCGTGTTATCACTTAGTAGGGGGAGTTTTTTTTTTCTTTTGTTGTTGTGTTTTTTTTCTCACGTACTGCAAAGAAAGCCATTCTCGACACATAGCTGCTTGCATTTTAACAGATAGCAGAGAACCGTCCCACCTTGAGGAATACGCTACAAACTTCAGGGAAGGGAGGGGTGTTCATCAAGGCACAGTGAACCAAAAATAATGAATCAACCTTTTTGGGGGGGGGAGGTGGGGGAAATAATGATTGCAGGAATGTTATGGAGCTAGTTCCCCGTGGCACTTACCAAAATAACAGTTGCTATAATAACACCCTGGATAACAGGTGGCAGTTATCTTATCACAAAGAAGAGATAAATATTGATTGCAGTAGTTCAGCTGTTCAGTTGACTGGAGATGAGCGCTGCTATGTGCCACGTCACATTTCCAGGCACGTTTTTCAAACGCACATATGTGGAATTTCTTTATCGTAAGATGCATCAGCACCACAGCGTTCAAGATATTTATATGGCTTTCGTAAGAATTACTCTCGCTCTAGATTTCCATGTGATTTTTAAGGTGGCTAACCTCCATCAAGTTGGATGACAAACCCATTTCGAGAATTGTTCAGCTACTGCTCCTCTAGAGCCCTTAAGCCATAATGCATACACCATCTGAAGAAAATTACCATTACAATCCACCCCCCCCCCCACACACAGTCGAATAGCATGTGGAGTAACAACAGTAAGTATGACTCAGCTGTGTATTTTGTCAGGTAATTTCATCATTTAGTAAATCTTACATTTGTGTCATAAATATTACCGGGAAGCATTATGCTTCTTTTCACAGAAAATTCCCTGCTCTAAAATAACATTTGACATTTTTCTATCAGCATGTTAATAACAGCTTAAGAGCACAGATTATTTTTTTCTCTCTCTCTCTCAGAAGATTTTCCACAAGCTTCTATTTATAGGGTTGGTTGATGGGAGGTTTGAATAAATCCGTTTTCATCTGGATAACGGGGAGATCACCACTGGGTTTTAAAAGAGCACTGCGTCTCCTGTGGCATCATGGTGACAGAGTGGGTATTCCTGATGAAGAATAAAGCATTACAAACAGTCGACAAGAGCTCTATTTGATAAAATCATGTGTCTTTGATCTTCAGTTCCTGGTAGCGGGTGGCTTCGGAGCACATCAAAGAAAAGCAGGGCCGGAGGTTGTGTACTCCAGCCATGCCACAGAAATACCCCACCGCTGTTTTGCACAGACTGGGGGTGACAGCAATTTGAAAGTTGATGCTCTTGATTATTTAAGGTGATTATTCAGGGGAAAAAAAGCAGATCCCATTCGGTGATATTGTGGCATTTTGAAAGCCACGGCAATAACAATGAAATCCAGATGTACTACTCTGATGACTCATTTATGCAGTTTTATTTTTATCACATTCTCCCGTTGCATGAATAAAAGTTGTAAAAGGCAGCACAGTGGTGCAGTAGCACTCACAGCATGACAGATTTAATTCTGGGGTCTGTTTTTTTTTTTTTTTGTGGGATTCCTAACACCTTCCACACAATCAAAATTAAGTCAGCTCAAGGCTCCGAGCTGCTCGTAGGTGAATAAGCGACTGACTGTGTTCCCACTTTGTGATTTCCTGGATGTGTTTTTTTTTGCCGCTATCAGCCCAATGAATAGTCGAGAGTGACTCCAGCTAATGTGACTCTGAATTTCAGAGCAGACAAATATAAAATTGCTTTAAGTAAACCTTGGCAGAAAATGTCTCACACCTTCTATTCTGTCACAAATTTAAAGCATGTGCAAAAAGAGGCTTTCAGTAACCAGACAGCCAGAACAGCGCAACATTTTAAGACTATTTTCTCACCCAGTTGTTTCCCCCCCTTTTCAGCCACGTTCTCTGCAAATGCTGGTACTTCCATGCAGTTTCACTTGGCTTCACAAACGCGGTCACATGGTTTGTCTTGTCTGATCTTTGGCTGAGGACAGATATATTATTCTCTTCCTTCATTTGGTTTAAAGTTGCCAGTTTTCAAGGGTCAGGGTCAAGGGGTGTCACTGTCTGAGAGGGATGTGCTTTGTCATGTTTATGTCAAAATGCCTCACTGTTACATGGAAACAAAACAACTCTACAAAAAAACCCTTTCTTCCTTAAATCACTGTTACTAAAACGCACTGTAGCGTTACACAGTCATCATTTAGAAATGAAAGGGGAAATCTGACTTTTCTCATCCAAACATGGTTTCGATTTGTCAGATAATCTGCCAGATATGTTCGTTCGTCTTACTCCTCTTGCCCCGCCTCTTTTTTCTGTGGCGTGATTGAATTTGAGGTAATAGCGAATAAATCTGACAAATGTGACTGTGGCAATAAGAAGCTTTATGCAGATAAGGGTTAATAATTAGTTTCAAACTTGATAATGCAACACAAAAAAATGAATCTCGTGTCGAAGATCTCAATTAATATTTAATGAGTCCGCACAAACTAGGCCTTCAGATTCATTGTAATCACAATAAGTAGGTTAGAAATGTCTTGATTCTCTTTTTTTCCACGTATGAACATTGATTTGATTCTTTCATGCAATATGCAATATGAATAAACTACATAAATCCTTTAGATGCGTTTTCAGGCTGCTCTTTACAAAGGATAATTTAAGTCGCAGGACAGGGGTTTTATATTTCAGAGGGAAAAAAAACTCTTTAAGACTATATACAAATGCTTATTTGATGATTACAACTTTTGACGACACAGGCCGCGTGCAATGTGGGAAATGGCAATAGGATTTATTGGCAAATGAAATGTGTGTGAAGCGTTATAACGCACTGTCACCCGCCAAAGTCCTGAGCACTGCAGCAGCTCAGCCTCGCTGGCTCACATAGTGAGGCCTTTTATTCACTTTGGATCTCAGTCAAGTCACTCAGTAGTCACACTGCATTATGCTCACCCCCATTGTTCAGTACACTTGGAGGCCATTTTAGTTCCAATTCAGTGAAGGAGAGAGCTCAGATCAACAGCACAGAATCTGTTTTTATCTGAGACATGCATTATTTGTCTCAAATATTTCATGTGCCAATTCCCCCTGAAATTCTGGGCTCAATTACTGCACCTTTTAGGATTTTTTCGAGTTCCAGCCTGTGCCAGTTGTAATTTTTAGAAACTGTATTGAGTCCTTTTCCCTCTCTCTTTTTTTTTACATGTGTCTGCTATTCCAATTCTTCAGCATCCCTCTTACTAATGTAGTTAAGTGGGCATAGACATACTAAAAGAAAGTTGTTATGGATTGACAAGGTCAACACAAAAAGCGTGCTAGACCGCAGGACCCTGAAGAATTACTATGAAAGAGCCAGCCATCTTCTTTGTCCATTAACTGTCTATTAAATTTTGCCTATTCAAAAAAGAAGAGATAATGCTGGGTGTGGAATGATTACATTTTATGCTCTAATCAGTTACACAGCTTTGGGTCAATTTCAGTCGGTTTTGTGAAACACACGGGAAACTAATAAAATGTGGTCAGACATTATACCCAAAATTACTTCAGGATCCACGAGTCTGGGATTCCCAGGCATAGATAATGGAGTTTGGAGGTGACTGAGCAGCTCTCCTCTGTGCGTGGCACTTAAATATACATATATAAACTTTACATTGCTTAAATCGTCCAGGTGGTGGCTACTTCCAGATATAAAAGTTCATGAGGCTCTATGGGGACTGTTAACTCATTTTACACGATGGCAGAACCACAAAAACTGTTGTTACATTTAAAGGTCTTCTTAAACCACTCACACCGTCACGCATGGATGCAAATGAGCTCTTTGGAAGCACAAAAGTCTTTGTTTTACATGGAATACAATTTGATGATAGAGTAAAGGATAAGGTCCAACATATGAGGCTGATCCTAATGTCATTCAGTTATAAATAATACCAAATAGCATCATCATAATTACTTTATTAAGGGTATAAAAAACACATTTTTTCCACTGACTTCTTTCAATAGGAGATTCAAACTTGAGCCACACATTTTTTCACAGTTAACACACATAATTTAGCTGTAGAAGCTACTTTTGAGCTAATTAGTGTTAATGATTGTGCTTTCAATCAATCATCCTGACAGTTTTCTTTATAACTGGAGCTACTTTATATTAACCATACGCTGTAGGCCGGGCTGAGATTCTAGCTATGATAACCTGGCAGCGAGGTGGATGCAGACCAGCTGTGAATATTGTTGTTCATTTGACATGGACTGGTGATCTCTGTCTTGAGCCTCTTTTTCGGCAGCATGACAATTGGGAGTGAGACTGATAACTCCTCCTCTATATGCCCAGACTGTGCACTGCCAACTGCGGCAGAGTAAATTAAAGCCTTGTGTTGTCAAAACTGCTCTGACGTCAGGAAGCACTGCTATAGTGTAAGTCCAGGAAAACCTGAAATACAATTTAAAAAGTGAGGATATGATTTATTGCGTTACATCTAGAAACATTACACAGCAAGAACATACCCTCATATACACCCCCCCAAAAAAAAAAAACCACACTGCAAATTATCTCATGACTAATATGTATTAATGTGTAACATGTATGCATTAAAACTAAAATACAAGTAAAAGAATATTGCCTTTATGAGCTTCATAATATAATACATTATATTATTAGTTAATTTTGCACGCTGTTTCATTGTACAACTTGCTTCCTATATATGTAGCTTGGTATTTTTCACAAATGGCGTTTTCATCTAAATACATCATATTTATTGGCTACATTCATATTTCTTAAAATGTAAAAAGAAAAAGAAAAAGAAATTCACAAAAAAATGAAATAAAAAACTCGATAATATTTTCCTGTGAACTAAACTACCGAGTAGCAAGAATTCAAAGCGCTTTAAAAAATCACATGTAACATACAGTGTTACATTACAAAATAACATTGGAAGCTAAGTTCCTTAAATTTGACCAAACAGGTCCAAATAGCGCATCTACCGAGGGTGTATCTCCAACCTCTTTGCAATGTCATGTAAATGACAGCTTCCCCCTTTCAACTTTACAGCCAGCAATGGACACCACTGCAATTAAATTTGCGAGAAACAGTTGTTGCCTATAATAAAGCCATATTGCAGCAGGAATTGTAATCAGAGTAATGGCTCATGCAGTGTCGTAGCCTGTCTAATTCTTTAATCTTTGGCAGCCACACCCCCTCAAATCTGCAGTGTTTCACTAGCAAAATTCTGCATAGGAAATGAAGAAACGTGCATGTCTGATTTATTAGTGTGTGTATCCCACCTGTAAACTTGCTCCTTGCTATGAATTCCAAACGGTGGAACATTTGTGTGCTCGTATATCCACGCTGCACCAGCTCCCACAACTACTCATAAATTCTTCTTGAAATGTCACAGATTTGCCTGTTTAGAATCCAAGCTCCCATTCAACTCTTTGAGCTTTCCTATTAAATAAAAATAACACAAAGTAACAAATATAAACCTCCGCTACATTGTAGGCTGTGAAAATGCTGAACTGAGGCTGGTTTGGTGCACCGTTGACGTCACCACTTAAGCCAGAAACCAATATTTCAGTTTCATGCTGTTCATGCTTCCATCAATTAGCATCATGTCCATCAATTTAAAAGTAAATGTTTTGAGTATTTATGCATAATTTAAGATGTGTGCTCTAAAATCACTGTATTGGAAACGCTGAAGCAACAGCA